>NC_132781.1:137999039-138318789 GCF_048418805.1 Vulpes vulpes
TACAGGCAATAAACACATGGGAAAATATCCTCAACCTTAGCAATGAGATATCCCTTTATATCTCATTGGATTGGCCAAAAATTAAGGCTGACAGTAGTAAGTGTTGGAGAGGACATACATGAGTCAGCAGGATCGCCTTACATTACTGGTATGAGTGTAAATTGCTTCAACCATCTTGGAAAACAATTTAGCATTATCTTCTAGAATGAGGCATATCCTAACACATTCTCTGACCTAGCACTCCTATTCCTAAGTATATGCATCCTAGAGAACCATGAGCAGAGAGCTTAGTCATATATGTCTATGGATGAGCTTGTTAAAGAGCAAGAGAATGAGAGAGAGGGTGGAATATGTAGGTAGGTACAGGATAATGGTAATGGTTTAGCTCTAGTCTTGTTAGATGACAATAGGAAATAAATTTCTGGGCAGCTGGGTGGCTCAGTCAGTTAAGCATCTGTCTTTGGCTCAAGTCATGGTCTCAGGGTCCTAGGATTGAGTTCCCTGCTCAGCGAAGAACCTGCTTCTCCCTCTCCTACTCCCCCTGCTTGTGCTCTCTCTGTGTCAAATAAATAAATAAAAATCTTTTTTAAAAAAGAGAGAGAAGAGGACACCTGGGTGGCTCAGCGGTTGAGCGTCTGCCTTCAGCTCAGGGCGTGATCCCAGAGTTCTGGGATCGAGTCCCTCATCGGGCTCCCTGCATGGAGCCTGCTTCTCCCTCTGCCTATGGTTCTGCCTCTCTCTGTGTGTCTCTCATGAATAAATGAATAAATCTTTTAAAATAAATAAACAAACAAACAAACAAAAATTTAAAAAGAGAAATAAATTTCCTAAAAGTTCCTTCTAAATTGAATAACTTAAAATGGAATTTTAATTGGGAAATTTACATTAATAGATATATTAACTACATGTGGTCGAAATGTTGACTGTCAACCAATCTCAAAGATTGTCGATTGAGTAATTTGGCTTGCAGATTGGATGATTTGGTTAATGAAATGCATTTCATTAAGATAAAAATTGAAAAACTCTTGCACACAAGCTTTTTCTGTAGGCATTAAGAATATGATAAACATGACATTCTGTTTTAAACACTTTTAGAAAAACATTCTATGGGTGATCTATTTAACAAAAAATCTGCAAATACAACACAGATATCTGAAAATAAAATTGCCAAATAATCACATGAAACTATTAAAGCATTTTTGTCATTTTCAGTTGAACACAATGGCCTCTTTGGTAAATAAATTATAGATTTTTTTTCCAGAATTGAAGGCATTATAATACTTCCCAAGAAATTCTTGATTTTTTTTTTTTTTTTGCTCAGCAAAGAAGACATTAAAATGGCAAAATCCTAACTCAAATTTCTTCAGAGTAGACATCATACCGCTGCTAGGAAGTTCTCAGTGAGCATTGTTAGTAATGAAAAATAATTCAAAGAAAATGTAGCATGAACTATTGACAAAAATCCTGCTCAAAGTCCTGCTCAAAGGACTTTGTAGGATGTTGCATCAGTATCAAAGTCATACTGTGCAGTGTACAATAACAATGACATATATTGTGCTAGCATACATTTTGCCTAAAGTTCAACAAACCAGTGATCAGTAGCAGGCAACACTTGGAAAATGTGTGATATGTAAATGAAATAGTATCCGATTTTTTTGTTGTTGTTCTGTTCATTTCACAAGTGAAGCTTATTGGCATGTTTATTTATTTCAAAGATTTTATTTATTCATATATATATAGAGAGAGAAATAGAGAGGCAGAGACACAGGTAGAGGGAGAAGCAGGCTCCATGCAGGGAGCCTGATGTGGAACTCGATCCCAGGACTCCAGGATCATGCCCTGGGCCAAAGGCAGGTGCCAAACCGCTGAGCCACCCAGGAATCCCGTTATTGGCATGTTTAAACATCCTTTTCCCAAACTGCAACAGAACGTGAAAAAATACTTTCTAGAGGGAAAAGCAACCAAGTGATTTAGAAATCCAACCATCACTATCCCCTAGGATGAAACTTTCAACCTACCCAGAAGAAATTTTTAACACCCTATGTTTTGAGCATGGTGGGCAGGCCCATAAATAATTGAGGGCAGTCATCAGCAGAGTGGAAAAAAATCTCTCCATGATTTTGGAGTCCCTGTCAATCTGAATACCCAGAACCATCTGCCAGAGTTTTCCAGAACTTGCTGCAATTTCATATGTCCTTTAATTGAGAGTTAGGATTTTCTAACTTCGAAAAATAAAGAGTAAAAATAGAAAGTGACCCGCTGAGAAATTACATATGTTTCACGCTGTCACAATCCTGGATATGCAGCCCATGGTATAAGATTGCAAATGAATTTCCTCTCCAAGATATAAAACTATGATTGCCATTAATATTATTATTAACCTTAAAGAATTAAATGGTTATTTACAAAATGGTGATGGGTCCTTTAAAAGTTTATCTGAAGTTGGTGATTTGCATTAAGTGACCCAGAGAGGCTAAAGATTTGAGGCCCTCTGTTCATACAGTTTGCTGGGTGGGTCCCTGCAGGATTCTGAGTGTTTATTGTTATAAAAGTATGCTAGATTGTTCTTGTTAAGAGTGAATGTTTCTGGTGACCTCCACATGGCTTCTTTTCATGCAGGAACTAAAGAGGAATTGGAGAGAGCTGGAGTCTCAGCCACTGCTCTCAGCATCCTCACTCTTAAAGAGCCGCTCCTGGCTTTGCCCTAATCATCACTTCTGCTTCAGCCCCCTATCAGGTAGCACGACGTCCAGGCTGAAAAACTCAGACTTGAATACAGCTCACTACCCTGGAGTTGGAAGGATCTGGTTTGGAGACCTGCCCTTGCCACTTTCCAGATGTATGGTTGTAGGCCAGTGACTTTCTCTCTCTAAGTCACCATTTTCCCATGGGGAAAGCTCAAGTAATTCCTTCATCCTGGCAGGGTGATTGTGAATCGTGAACAAGAAAATACATGTGAAAGCATTTTGACATCGACAATGTGGAACAGACTGAAAGGTCAACTCTCATTTCCCCCATTGCCCCAGATCTTTCCCATACTGTCCTCCCAGCAGAGGCCAACCATTGCTTGGTGTTAAAGGTGATGGATTATTGTGAGGCACACAGGATGTCAGGGGAATCTCAAGGGGAAGGTGATAGCGGCTCTGTTCTGAGTCAGGCTTCACTTTCCAGCCATCTTTCCCTCCATTCAGCCATTCACCTACCTGTCCAATAAATATCTTTCATGCGACTGAGCCAGCAGCCTGCAAGCCCTCTGCTTCCATGGAGTTACATCTTACCACTAAGTTGTCAACAGTTCTCTCGAGTCCTGGCATTTGTGCTAAAACTAAAGCTGCTAACAGTGGCAGGAGGGCAGATCCCATCTGGCCCCATGGCTTGGCAGAGCCAGTCTGGTGGCTTGGCTTGGACCGGCAAGTTGAAAGGCTAAGGAAAACTGAGCTCCAGATCAGAATGCTCACGGGGATTGGAAAAAACAAATCCAGCTTAGTAGTGGGCTTCTTACCATCCAGTCTGACAAAGTCATGAAGGCACAGAGTGGGTGCTGAGGAGGTAGACAGACCACAGCTGCATGGACCGGGCTTTGGGATCTAGCAAAAGGGATGTATTCTTGGCCAAGCCCAGGGAAAGCCAGGCTTCCAGAAGAGTCCTGCTAAGTTTAAGAAATAGGCAGGCTTTTCATCCTGGCTCCTCCTAGGTCTCCTTATCTAGACGTTTGCTTGGTGAAACCATGGTAACTGTGATGCCACAATGGGACATTCTTCCCAAGGTGGTAGAAGGAATCTCTCTGTTGAGCTCTGCTGTGTAGGTCAGAATGAGTTCATTTCTCCTTTGGCTGTAGCAGTTCACAGAAGACTCTGAGAGCCATCCAGACAACAAGAAACACCCAGTGTCATGAGTGGAACATGGTGACTGAGAACAGCTATTGTGCATTGTTTGAGGCAAGGGCGGGCCTGGTGATGGGGTGGATGATGAGACACACATGGGCTTTGAACTCAGTTCAAATTCCAGCTCCACCACTTGGCCATGTGTGACCTTGGCCAGGCTTCTCAGGGTCCAAATGTTAGCTTCTGAGTCTGTAAAATGGGAACAGTGATGCTATCTACCTCACAGGGTTATTGCACAAATTCACTGAGCTAAATGTCGGTCAGTTACTATGTACAAGTACAAGGTGTCAGTAGTTAAAAGAAATTCCAGTGTTCTCTAAGCCAGCCAAGTATAGCAGGACAGCAAAAGTGGGGGTGGCCTCACACTAAATCCTGCTTTTTCTTTTAGCAGAATTTTATGGCTATGGAGTTAAGAAAGGGGTCAAATTCCAATAGTCAAAAAACAACTTTCTGAGCCCCAACTCTCTGGGAAGCCCGAGGATCCTGGCTGGATCAAGGAGAAAACTGACGAGTGCGGGCTGCCTCCTCTCTGTGGGCCCCCTTACCTATCGTAACGATATCAGTGCTGGGCAGCTGGTCCCTGAGCTCTTCACTGCACGGAACCAAGCAATTGGGACGTGACAGGTCTGTGTCCCACATCTTGGAAGCCTTGTCAATGCGAAGGAAAGAGTCAGGGCAACCAATGCTGAGGAGGGTGAGGCGGGGGTGTGGAAATCACCACTTTGGGGAGGAGAGGAAAAGCCTGTGCCTTCAGATGTTGTGTTTCCACAGCTGCCCATGGTGTCCGCTGCAGTTCGCTTTGGGGATGGCAGAGATGCGCGGGATGCTCTTAGTACTGCTCTATGTCTCCCACTCTTCTGCCAGTGAGTGTGCTGCTTTCTCCGTAACATGACAGGGGGAATTGTTCAGGAAAAGCACATGGCCCTTGATGTTCAGAGAGGGATCCAGGGGGACGATGACTCAGACAGCGGGGATTGGTGGTGGGAATTAGGCAAAGAAGGGGATCATGAGGTGTGGATGTGGGAAACTGGCTTCAGCAGTCTGATGTCACAGCTGATCCTTGGGTGAGAGGGATCCTTGGGCTACAGAAAGGCTTGTTCAAAAAGCCCACCCTGCTCTTCCTGGGGCTCATCCCCCAGGTGCCAAAAGGTGGGAGATTGTGCCTGGGTGGGAGCCTGTGGTACATCTGGTACACTCAGGAACCAGGTACCCTCCCTGTGTTTCTACTTCAGCATTGTTATTCCGATGAAACCTTTTATCATTTTTTAAATTTAAATTCAATTTTCCAACATACAGTATAACACCCAGTGCTCATCCCATCAAGTGCCCGATACCCAGTGAAGTAGGAGGTTTGGCTCACCCAGCCTAGGGCTTTGAACTTCAAAGGTCCTTCCTGCTCTATCATAGTTATACTCTCTTCATGATTCTATGAATGTGAACTTCTTTTTTTATATAGGGCAATACAGCATCTTGGTGAAACTAGGCCTGGCAGGGGGAGAATATTTTTTAAAACTTTAGTCAACATTTAACTCTCATTTGAAACAAAGTCCAGACTACCCAAGAGACTGTCCAGTTCGGGGCAATTCCCTCAAGGGCTTGGGAAGGCAAAGGCCAAGCAGGCCTGCATGGGCGAGATACAGCCTCCACCTGGTGGGACCTTTTAGCTCCTTGATGACAAGACTTCAGGGAGTGCTTGATATGGCAAAATGCTTTTGTTCATTCACCAGTTGATCTATTGAGCACTTACTGTGGGCCGGGCACTGTACTAGGCTCTAGGGATACACTGGCAAGCAAAATAGACCTGGCGGAACCATGTATGCCAACTGCTCAGGCAGGGCACAGCAAGGGCAAATCTGAGGATATGAAATGTGGCTGGAACAGAGACTGTGACAGGCTGAGGGTATATGAAGTTTGAATTCTGGCCTTGTATCCTACCAGCTGTGTAACTTGGACCAGCTCTAGAACTCAATTTTCTCACCTGCAAATGGAGATTGATATAGTGTCCACCTCCAGTTCTGTTGGAGAAATTATATGAAGTAGTGTATATCAGCAGAGTTCAAACTTTTTGGTCTCAGGACCCCTTTATAACTCTTAAAAATTACTGAGAATTCCCCCCGCCAAAGAATTTTTGCTATGAGGCTATATCTTCCCATCTTTACCATGTTAGAAATTAAAAACTGGGAAAATCTTGAAACACAAGAATACCCAGGTTCACATATGCTATTAGCCATCAGGGTGATGACATCATGTAGCTTCTGGAAAATTCCACCACACACCAGTGTGAGAATGAGAGTGAGAAAAGCAAAAACTGTGTTCTTATGAAAACAGTTTAAATAAATCTTGCAGACCCTGGAAAGGGTCTTGAGGACTCTCAGAGGTCCCAGACCACATTGAGAACCACTGATGCTTTCCAATACTGCCTTGAGGGTGCTCTAAGTGCCCAAGACGAGAGTGATTATTGGTACCTAAAATTATTTCTAGACTCAAAGATGCCATCAAGAATCTTTTACGGAGAAGGAGACCTACTAGGAAAAGAAATGGGTCGGGGAGGGGTGGCAGAGTTAGTGGCAACCAAGATGGAGAGCCAGAAGGAGCGAGGAACCAGCAGGAGAGGGAGTCTTGAGGTCTGACGCGGTGGTGGTGGCCACAGGTCATCAACTCCTTGCCCCAACAGTGAGGCCTCTCCGCTACCTTTTCTGCAGGCTGTGGCATCCAGAAAACCAACATTATGGAAAATTCCGAGGAGGGTTTGGTCAACGACAAGGAATTCCCGTGGGTAGTGTCGCTGCAGGATTCCCAATACACCCACCTGGCTTTTGGCAGCATCCTTAGTGAGTTCTGGATCATCAGCATCGCATCCGCCTTGCAGAACAGGCCAGTACCTCTGCCTTTGGGGCCTACACAGCCCCCTGGAGCGGGGCGGAGGGACCTTTTCCTGCTCGGCTTGGGGAGGCCTGGAAGGTGGATTCCTGGAAACAGGGCAACAGGACATTTTACTGGCTCTGCACTTGTTCTGCCAAGACTCTTGGGGTCCTAAAATCACCAGTTGCCAAATTCATGCTGTCCAGTGTGTTCTTTACTATGGGGACTGCAAGGTGAAATGAGTGTTCCTTCATCCTCCATAGGAAGGATATCCATTCCCATTTTCCTGAAATCACAGGCACTGACTCTGATACTAGAGGTCCTTCCTCTAGTCTTGTTAAGTGAATTGATAGGAGCCTACATCTTAAAACACTTAACCTCAAGCCTTAACAACAGGTCTGCCACAAATATATGTACATAGAGAGAAGACTTGAAGAAAATAAGCAAATGCTTAAGAACACTTATCTCTGGATGCTCAGAATGCACATGATTTCTGTATTCTTCTTTGAACTTCAATCTATTCCCCAACTTCTATGTAGTAAATATTTGTTCCTGTAAACCAGGGAAAAACCCTCAAATATTATTAAAGGAATAATCTTACTTTTTGACCCAATGACTTCACTTTTGAGAATCAACATTAAGGAAATAATTTCAACCACTGGAAAAGTGGTTGCAGAAAATTGTTCATAGAATGGTTAGTTACACATAAAACACTGGAAATGTAATGTCCAATTATCATGGATAAATAAATTCTAATTACTCTTTCATATGTATAACATAATATATAGTATATAAATAATATATAATTACATATGTATTTTTATATATACTATTTATATGCCTTATATGTGTATGTAAATGTATATATACGCTAAGTATGGGGAGAGAGATTATAATTACTATAATTGGCTAAATAATAGTATAAACCCTTGATGGACTATTGTACAGCTACTGAATTTTCTTACACCTATGATTTATAATTACTATTTGAAAGTATATGCATTTATTTTTTTTGAAAATACATGTATTTAAATGAAATACTATACATATACATAGTTTAACGTTCTGGAGAAACCAAAGCAGCTTCTTTCCCCTGGCCTTCAGACACTAACTCCCTGTCTTAAGCCATAGTCTGTCATCAGTTTCTTGAATATTCTTCCTTAATTACTCAATGCATTTACAGATATCTGTCATATACCTATAGGTCTATCCATATTGATTCTATCTACTGACAGAGAAAGAATTTTCCTTCCCCCCGTATTAATGTGCTAGGACTGCCATAACAAAATACCACAGACATTGCAGCTTAGACAACAGAAATTTATTTCTCACCATTTTGGAGGTCGGAAGTCCAAGATCATGTTCAAGATCAGAAGGACTGGTTTCTCCTGAGGACTCTCTCTTTGGCTTGCTTACCGCTGCCTTCTCACTCTGTCCTCACATGGCCCTTCCTTAGTGTGTGTGTTCCTGGTGTCTCTGCTTCCTTTTATAAGGACACCAGTCCTGCTGGATTAGGGCCTTACACTTATGACCTCATTTAATCTTCATTACCTCTTTAAAGGTCCTATGTCCAAATATGGCCACATTTGGGGCTAGGCCTTTACCTACAAATTCAGCAGGACACAGTTCAAATATAACAACCACAATACAACTGGTAGCACACCATACACAGTATTACACTTGTAGCTTGTTTCACTCTACCAGGAATGCTGAGCCATCTTTTCTTACCATTACATAGAGACCTCCCACATTTCTCAGCTGCACAGCATCCCAAAATGGCTCTACTATAATTATACAGTTTTCTATTAATGGAAATTTGGGTTGTTTGCGATCTTTTACTCAGACCAAAAAATGCTGTAGATATACTTGTACATATATTATTTCACACACACGCAATATACTGTAGAATGAATAACCCAGGAGTGGAAAGACTGGACTTAATGTTGGTAGCCATTGCCAGCCAACTAGGCTTCCAGAAAGGTCCTGCTTTCCATGTAGTGTTTTCATTACTACTGTTTATCTGGTCAACCAGTTTTGGTCTGGATTTTCCCTTTGCCTCAGGGTTTTATTAAAGATAAGGGTTTTAAAATACCTAGGTGGTGGGGTGTTTGGTCTATTTTGTTTTCCAGCATTACTGAATTCTGAGTTACACTACATAGTGATAAGATCTACTTAGGTATTTGTTGGGATGTCCTTCTGCTATATGTGATCCATGTGAATATTTTCCACAGAGAAAATTCAAAGTTCATTCTCTGTCTTTGGTGTACAATTTACTATATACAATTGGGAGGGCAGCCCGGTGGCTCAGTGGTTTAGCGTGCCTTCAGCCCAGGGCATGATCCTGGAGACCCGGGATCGAGTCCCACGTCGGGCTCCCTGCATGGAGCCTGCTTCTCCCTCTGCCTGTGTCACTGCCTCTCTCTATATATATGTCTCTCATGATTAAATAAATAAAATCTTTAAAATTGGGAGAGGTAATCTTGATCTGTCCTAGGCTGACAAAGGTAAGTTAAAGTCTATCATGAACAAGCTTCTGGCTTTTTCTATTTCCTGGAGTGTTCCCTTTGTGAACATTATATCATGTGCTACAGGTGTTTGAGACTATGAGGTCTTCACTGGAGACTAAATTCTTTATTTTTTAGATTCTATTTATTTATTCATGAGAGACAGTTGAGAGAGAGAGAGAGGCAGAGACACAGGCAGAGGGAGAAACAGCAGGCTCCATGCAGGGAACCCAACGCGGGACACGATCCCGGGTCTCCAGGATCACGCTCTGGGCTGAAGGCAGTGCTAAACTGCTGACCCACGGGGGCTGCCTGACTAGATTCCTTCTTATCAAGAGCCCTCTCTTTATCTTACTCCTTGCTCTTCTGCTCTGAATTGATGTTCAGAATGAAACTCCTACTTCTTGTTTTTAATTTAGGTTATATTTTCTGCTTCTGTTGCTTCTTTTCTTTTCACTCTGTGGCCTTTGTTTTGTTTTGTAGGTCTCCTCTGACAAATTTGGGAAGTTTGAGTTTTCTAGTGTTCATCTGAGAGTTATAATTTCATGGAAGATGACTACATAACAGTTTCTTTCTGGACTGTCTTCTTTAGACTCTGCTGTGGCCAATGCTAGAAGTCCTATCTTTTTACTTCTTCTCTCCTTCTCCACCACACCATTTTGATAGATTATATAGGTTCTTTAATGTTTACCTTGATGCATATGCATATTTGCACATTCTTATTACTTCATAATTTAGCTGTAAGCAAATAATATGTTCAGGCTCTTGTAAAAGAGAAAACAGATATATATGCCTACCTCCCAACTTTCTTTTCAGCTTCAGTAATACCATCTAATTACTGCCAGAGTTTACATTTTTACTCCAACCTAAATTTTAAAAGGTTTTACATTTTAGTCCAATGTTAAAATGAATTCCACACTTACTGACAACTCTTTTGCTGGATTTTCTCCATTCCACACTAGAATTGGCTAAAATTTGTCTTCAGGTATGTATTTCTTAAAAGGCTACCAAGAACCATATTTCCTTGGGTTTTTTTATATTCAGAAATGTGCTATCCTCAAGCTTAAATGACACCTTTTTTCAATTTTATTTTTTAAATATTTTTTAAAGATTTTATTATTTATTCATCACACACACACAGAGAGAGAGAGAGAGAGAGAGAGAGAGAGAGAGAGGCAGAGACAGAAGCAGGCTCCATACAGGGAGCCTGATGTGGGACTCGATCCCGGGTCTCCAGGATCACGCCCTGGACTGAAGGCACCACTAAACCGCTGAGCCACTGGGGCTGCCCTTTTTAAATATTTCTAAGTAATCTCTATACCCAGTGTAGGGCTCAAACTCATGACTCCAAGATCGAGAGTAGCATGCTCTACTGACTGAGCCAGTCAGGCACCCCTGAATGACAACTCAAGTATAGAATTCATAGATCATGCCTTCTTTCCTTTTGAGACTTAATAGGTATTACCCCCAGCTTCTGGTATTAAATCTTGCTGTAGAAAAGTCTGAAGCCATTCTGATTTTCTCCTCTGTAGGTGCGTGACCATTTATCCCAGTATACCTGCTGTTTGCACCCCCTTTCATTCTCTTAAGTTCCTTTGGCAATAAATTATATGGCCTCATTTAAGATGACTTAATTAGGTTTTGTCTGGATGCCCATGGAGTCCTTTGTCACTGAAGACCAGCTACTAGCTATGCTGGATCTCTCCCATTTCTACTCTTTTTCTAGCCTGTTGTGTCCCAGAAGGCTAACTTATGTGGGTTACACCACAGGCACTCTTACCTTCTGGGTTCCAGTTGGGTTTGGCCAAGGGGAACACTGGCAAGAGATCAGAGGAAGCGAGGAGAGTGAGGTCAAGGTCTTTACTCCACTGAGGGGTAATGCAGACTGGCTGCCTCCTCCAGCCAAGTGACCTAATCCCCATAGCTCCGACCACTTCCTCCCCTTCTCTAGTGCCTAGAGTCACAGGAACACCCTGGTTGTTATCTCAGCAGGAAGCTGGATTTGCCACCTGGTGCCCAGGCACTGCACTATTCTTTGTGATTTTCCTACATCTTTCCAGGACCTTTGTAGAGTTCCCCCAACTTACCTTGAGTATGCCATCTATTTCCTGCTGGGAGCTGACAAGGATATGTCTCCGTGTTGATCATTCTGTATCCCTTTTTTCCTAGGATATGGAGTCCACTTCTAAACTGTAGACTGAAGTCTTATTTCCAGAAAATTTTCTTAAATTATATCATAAAATGTTTTTTTCTGTTTTGTTATTTGGGTGACTTTCTTTGTGATCTGCTGACTCACCATTAACTGCCACATTTGTTATTTTCCTCTCTCTACTTTAAAAATCTTTGTTAGGGTTAGAAATGACAAATACCCACCATTTGCTTCAATATGGATAGAACTGGAGGGTATTATGCTGAGTGAAGTAAGTCAATCAGAGAAGGACACACAGTATATGGTCTCATTCATTTGGGGAATATAAAAAATAGTGAAAGGGATTAAAGGGGAAAGGAGAGAAAATGAGTGGGAAATATCAGAGAGGGTGACAGAACATGAGAGACTCCTACCTCTGGGAAACGAACAAGGGGTATTGGAAAGGGAAGTGGGCGGGGGGTTGGGGTGACTGGGTGACAGGCACTGAGGGGGGCACTTGATGGGATGAGCACTGGGTGTTATGCTATATGTTGGCAAACTGAATTCCAATTTTTAAAAAATCTGATATTTCCCACTCATTTCTTTTTTCTTTCTCCTTTCTTCCCTTTCACTATTTTTTATATCAGAAAGGGAGACAGAACATGAGAAACTCCTAACTCTGGAAACAAACAAGGGGTGGTAGAAAGGGAGGTGGGCGGGGAGTGGGGGTGACTGGGTGACGGGCACTGAAGGGGGGCACTTGATGGGATGAGCATTGGGTGTTATGCTATATGTTGGCAAATTGAATTCCAATAAAAATAAATTTTAAAAAACCTTTGTTAAGGATGCCTGGGTGGCTCAGTGGTTGAGTGGCTGCCTTCCGGCTCAGGGCTTATGGCATGATTCTGGGATGGAGTCCCACATCAGGCTCCCTGCAGGGAGCCTGCTTCTTCCTCTGTCTGTGTCTCTCTCATGAATAAAAATCTTAAAAAAAAAATAAAATTGTGATTTAAAAAATAATAATAAATAAAAATCTTTGTTAATATCTATTTCATTTTGGCCACTTCTCTCAGTCCTTCCCTCTGTGTCCCTTACTGTATTTTTTGTGTTATCTATTCTCCTTCATGCTGCTTCCAACTTGGCCTTTATTTTGGCAATGGTTTTATTTGTTTTCTTTCCACTTGTTTGCTGAAAAGCATGTTTGACCAGCATTTTCTGACTTTGTGGGGGTAGGTATCATCTAGAACTCCTTGCACTCCTGCTGTCTCCCCTTGCTTTTGTTAGCCCTTCCTCTGATTCTGATGTTTGGAGTTTCTTGTGTCTCTTTGCTTCATGGTGTTTGCAGCCTTTCTCATTCTTGTAGTTCCTTGGGTGATCCCCAAGAGAAGAAAGGGAAAACACCCGAATGAACTCCATCATTATTAAAATCAGAATTTCTCTGAAGAGTATTTAGAGTTTGTAATATGAAAAGATGTTTATATTAAAATTTAAGTGCTAAAATCAGGAGTCAAGATCATATCTTTGATGTAACAATGACTACATAAACAAAAAATAAAACTATGGGAAAAGCATGAAGATAATCATCCCTGATATAACAGATTATCTTTCGGTGGTGAGACAAATGATGTTAAGATAGAGAAATTCCCAAGTTGCTATGGGCTCACAAAGGAAGATACAAGCCTAGGGGTTCAGAAAAGATTTTCTGGGGACTGGATCCAAAGGGATGAGTAAAAATTAGCCCAGGAAAAATGAGGTGGATGAGTATTCCAAACAAACAAACAAAAATTAAATATAAAAACAGGGAAGTGTGAATCTTCCATGGTGCCTTGGCTTCTCAAGTTTCCTTTGCTCTCTCTCTCTCTAGGAAGGACGTCATTGTTATAGTTGGTATAGCTAAGATGGATGCCAAAGTGGTTGCTCATGAAGAGTATCCAGCCAATATCATCATCATCCATGAGGATTTTGACAATGAAACCATGATCAATAACATAGCCCTCCTGAAGACAGACACGGCGATGGAGTTCAGCAACCTGATCCAGCCCATCTGCTTCCTCAGCAGAAAGTTGCATGTGCCACCAGCCTTGCGGAACTGCTGGGTGGCAGGATGGAATCCCACATCTGCAGTTAATGCCTTCCTTCTCCTAGAGGAGGCTGTGTGTATGCTAGCAGTGGGGGTGACTTGGATGAACCATTCTAGAGCTTATCTTAATAATTCAGGTTGTTTGAGATTCTGGTATTGGGCTGGAACCCTCATGTAATAAGTCAAGATTTCCAATGCTTGCCTTTTCTGTGGCCATTCTTATATGTGTTCCTTTTTCTTCTAGTCCTACACCAAAATTAGAAGTACATAGGCAGCAAATAGCCTGAAGTGAGTGCAAAGTTATAGTGGGGCAAGGGGATACTATTCCCTGAACTGGAACTGATTATCCTCTTTGCTAAGCTGTCCTTGTTTTCTCTTATTCTTGGAAAATGAATAAGGAAATGTATTCTCTGTAGATGTAGAAGAAGGATGGAATATGTTATTTTCACATCCAAGTTCAAAACAAAGGTAGTTTCCAGAAAAACTCTGACACAGGTTCTGATTTCTATAAGGAAAAGGGGTTTATCAGAACATTTTCTACTCACTCCCATGTAGATATGTGAGTTGTAGTTGAGCTGACATAGGCAATGTCTTCTTGTTAATAATTCTTGGCTCTCTGTTGCATGGTCCAGACAGGAAATCACATGACGATGAGTATCCTGAGGAAAATCTATGTGAAAGATATCAACCTATGTCCCCTACACAAACTCAAGAAAACAGGATGTGGCAATCACATGGAACAGGAAACTGATGCTGTCTGCTTGGTAAGAGCATGATGGAGTAAAAGCTAAAGGCTGAGAGTGAGCAGTGGTCACTTCGAGGGAACCTTGAGACTCCCTCATTGCATGGTCAACTCCATGAGGGACTGGCAGGGACTGGCACCTGGCACTCATAGCTGCCTCCAGCACTTGGCAGACAGTAGATGCTCAATAAAAATTTACTAAATGGACTAAATATTCACCATTTTAAATGTGACATGATTAAGCATTTCTAAGTCATAGATGTTTTCTCACTGGCTAAAAGTCTGAAAGTGTGAATCCAAACTATGCATGAAGATATACTTCAAGCGTGTCTACAGGGTGGGGTCATTGTATTCAGCTTCTATAGAGCCTACACTCTGATGCTATTGCTCATCAGTTATTGGAGTTTTTTTCTGTAAGAAGCCCTGCCCTCCATCTGGAAGAGAGTTGTATAGATGTGGTTGTCCTACACCTCAGCAAAATGTGTGGAATTCATAAACCCCTGGCCCAGGCTCCCTCATGCCCATACTCAGAGAAAGTGTGATTTACAGAGGTCATACAGTTAATAAATGTTAGAGTAAGGATGAGAACATAGGTCCACCAGATTTCCTGGCAGTTTTTCTCCTCTACTCCAAAATTTCTAAGGTGCGGATCATCCACTCTCCTTCAAGTAAGTGTCAGGATTCCCTGGTGGGGAATTTTTTTTCCCCAGATGATTTATGGAAAGTATTTTAGAGAAAGGCAGAAAAATACATATATGCAGATAATTCTTTCTAAAAGTAATTTTATTGCAAATACATGAAGGACTGCCTTTCATTAGGCAGTGAGTTTGCCTTTCCAAAGTTGGTTCAACATTTGAGTGCCTACTTTGTATGAGACTCTCTACCCATAGAAGACCAACAACTTTTTAAAGTAGATAACATGTTAAAATACATTAGAAAATATAGCTAGCTATCAAAATCCTGCTGTTAACCATTCCATCAATCCAGCACATATTTCATCAAATTGAAGATGCTGTTATTTGTAGAATCCACTATTATTTTATGATCAATCATGAGAACTCTGACATCAACCAATTAAAAGACACATCTCATTTCAAAGATGTAAATTTTTCAAGAGCATCTTAGATTCAATGGAATATGGTAAGCTGCTCATACTCTAAAATGATTACCTCTTTAAATCTATCTGCAAAGTTCAGAGTGGTTTTTACCTATTGGTTTTTAACTATAGCGCACCTGCAGTCAGTCCTTTGTTTTTGAACTGTGCTTGCAAACTGGCTCAGACACTGACTTGTCCACCTAGGATCCTTTCCTCTTTCAGAAATATGTTCCAGTGTCCAGAGATCCTCATAGTCATATTTCAGATATGTAGGATAAGCCACCCAAGTTCAGTATCTGCCTAATGAGTCCCCAGAAATCCAACCCAAAGCAGAATCACTCTGAACTCACTGCTCCCCCTTTCTCCTCACAACTGTTAGGGCTTTTGTTCAATGTCAAAGTTGAGCATTACACAATGAAAGAGCCCCTCTAAGCTGGGGCTGCTCCTCTGGGAGATGAGCTGGGGTTGCTTCAGAGAAGCACCTGGTACTACTTCTCTCAGCTGCTTGGGCTTCAGAAGTTAGGTCCCACAGGTTAGGAGGAAGAGAAAAAGCACTGCATTCTACACCCAGGTGGAATGGCAACTTGCAAAACCATGCAACAGCCAGGGAGGTCTACTGCACAATCATTCATCAAACTATTTGTCCTAAATGGCATGATTTTTCTTCCTTAAGCTATAAAACCACAATTAAGGCAAACTGGGAGTGGTATTGGTGACAGGAGGGGAGACCATGCTATGCTTGGCCAGAGAACCTCTCTGACCAAAGTAGACATGATATGGTGCTAAAGGAGTCTATTTAACAGTCCTATCACTGCCAGCCAGAACTTGGGGTGAAATCTCTACCCTCTGCTCCATGGCAGCACGGGGCAGCAAAAGCAATGTGTGCTTGACCAGCCCTTCTCAGAGACAGGCCACACAGGTCAAGGGGGCTGCCCAGCCTTTGAATGACAACCCCTCTTGGGGTAAGATGGACCACTAGGCTGGAGTGGGGGGTCAGAAATACCCTTAAGGGGAGGCTTGGGAGTGGGGCAGCTAAGGTAAATTATACCAAGCAGTTGTCTTGCTGCTAGTCCTCATATGTCTCAGCTTTTCACATAAAAATGATGGCCTTTTATAGACACCAGAATAATGGTAGCCAATTCTTCATTGAGTGCAGCCTGTGTGCCAGGCACTGTGTTAGGAGCTCTGCATGTAGTATAGGCACTTTAACTCAGAGAGTAGTAGGTGACTCGCCAGGGTCACATATCTAGGTAAGTGTGCCAAGCTTCCACGCACTCCCTCAAAGGGAGATCAGGTCTGTGTGGCAGAATCACCTCTGAATCCCAGAGGACTTCCTGTGGGAAAGCTGGGAGCATGGGCAGGGCTGATGAACAGGGGCACCGACAGGTGCCGACCAGGTGGACAGGCTGTGAACCTAACCTGGTCAGTGCTCCCCGGGGAAATGTGGCTCTGACCTCGGCAGGAGTGTGGGATGGAGGGAGCAGCTTGAATGGAGGATAGAAACACAGCAGAGAGAAGGAAAAATGTGAGCATTCCAGGCCAGAAACGGGGGGGGGGGGGGGGGGGGGGGGGGGGGGATCAACATTTGAGGAATGAGAAACCAAAAGAAAGTGAGGATTTAGTCAAAGGGCCATGAAAATGAAATGGGAACCAGGAAGCTGTTGCCAAACTGCAAAAACCTACAAATAATTTGTATAATAAAAGAAAAAGTCATCTTGTTGGAATTTATGGTAGCAGCCGCCTAGTTTGGAATTGGTATGCTATAATGTACCCCAACTCCAGTGAGAACCAGTGTAAAACATTTCTGGAACAAATAGTAAATTGTACAAGCATTTACCTATATTTTTTTAAGTTTTTCTAAGACCTGAAACCTTCTGTCTTTTGTCACAGGGGGACCCAGGAAACCCAATGATGTGCCAGCTACAGCAACTGAATCTGTGGGTGCTGAGAGGAATCTTGTCCCATGGTGGTGAGGAATGCCCTGGCGTATTTCTGTACATCAGGGTGGAAGACTATAGTGACTGGATTATATCCAAGACTAAGAAAACCAGCCATCCACTGTCTTCTTTCCACCACTTGGAGGATTCGTTTCCTTTCTTCAGCTACTCATCACATATCATCGTGACACAGAGAAAACATTCTGGGCTGGGCCAGGGTGTATGGTCCCAAACATACATGCAAGGACAAAAAAGGGTCACCATACATTCATGGCCAACAAACAGCTTTAGCAAGGGTCCAGATGTTGGGGAGAAAGGGTTAAAGGAATTAGGCAAGTCTTCTGTTGCGGCCATCCAACCCATGTACTATGACTATTATGGTGGGTATGCCGGGGATGGTGGTGGGCCTATTTCAGGTCAGAACAGGTTACATCAGCCCCAAGAAATTATCTTGTTTTTCTTTGTGCTGGTTTTCTTTTGCAATGGTATCTAGTCAAGGACCTAAACCTCTCAACTGAAGAGTAAGCTCAGAATGCTGAGTGCCAGGCAGTCACCATGCTATTTTGGTGTCTGTTTTTTGATAGTTGCACACCTGGGCTGCCATGGACAGGCCCACAGTGCATAATGGGTGGGCTCTCCCTCCTCTGTCCCACTCCCACATGCGGGAAGGTCACTTTCATTTGTGCTTGTGAACTAAATGTGGGCTAACAGTGTCAAACCATTAGAGTGCCCTGTGGTTCTTTCAGTGTTAATGGTTCCAGGGGCCAGGCTATGAAATTAGCCACACTCCCAACAGGCAAATGTGGCCTGGGAAGTGTTCAGCAGTCCGGCTGGAGAGTCGGGGACACCAAGCAGCACAGGGAACAGTGAGAGGACCCCTTGACTGGAAAGGAACTGATTACTTTAATGGATCACTCTGGTCTGCAGCCGTGGCCTCCCTCTGGCTATTTCCTCGGGGGGGCAAAGTGCCTGCAACTGCTCATTGGTGGTTTTCATTTTATTCCATGCCTTGCGGTAGCCTTTTAAGGACATCTGCAAAAAAGGAAAAAAGGGGTGGGGGGGGGGAGACGGTCATTTGGGAAAAAGAGATTGTGATTTTTCAGAATGCAACCCGCATCTAGTCCTGCGATGATGCAGAGGAGTCTGTACGGGCAGTGCCAGGCTGGAAGATTCTTCCAAAGAGCTTGTTTCTGTTCAGTGAAGTGAGTGGTTGTTAGGTTCCTGCTGTGCTATTTCTCAGCTCCAAATCTGATGGGCCTAAGTTTGGATCCTAATTCACTCCCTGCCACCAAGCAGAGAAAGTACTGTGGGAAAAGGAACCCAGGTCTAGGTGTGAAATGCCAGGCTTCCAGAGTGACCTGCCTGGGTTTCTGAGCTACTCGTGTGTCTCAAGTGTCCTCAGTATGCAACCAGGCCTGTGGCAGACCTAGTGCTTTTTTTCTGACCATTTGCACATTTCCCGTTTCCCTTCTGTGCTCACAAGGGGCTAGGGTGCTCTGAGCACACCATATCATACAGAAAGGCTACGGGATTATAAAAAATGAAAGACACATGGCAACTATGTAAATGCATGGAATCGGGTTCTGAGTGGTATTAAAAATCCATTATTATCTCATTTTTTAAGAATACTGGCTTCTCCATGTATAAAGTAGTAATCACTAAATTACCAATGGTGGGGGAAGGAATTCAGAAATTTCCAGAATTCATTAAGAAAACAAGCAACTAAAAACATACTATGACTACTGAGTCTCTTCCCAATCACCTGAAAAGACACTGTCCCTAATATTGAAAAGGGAACTTAAAAAAAAAAAAAAAAAAAAAAGAAAGGAAAGGAAGGAAGGGAGGGAGGGAGGAAGGGAGGGCATCTTTCATTTTCCTCTATATTTCCCTGAAGAAACTGCTGAGATTTCTCACAGACATTACATATCCCAACACCCATATTCTTGGCTTGAAAAATATAACTCTAGACAAAAACGTGAAGGACAGAAAAGACAGCCTATCTTGGGGGTTCTCTGAGACTTACCTCTGCTATCTCCACTTTCCTTTCCCACATCTTGATGGTCTTCTCCAGGTCCCCATTTAAGATCTTCTCCCGCACATATAACATCACCTGCGGAGAGCGGAACTCAGCCAGCTGCTTGCGGAGCTTCTTGTTCAAAGCCTCAGCCTTGGCCCGGTCCTGGGTTGGGAAGGACATATTAAACCAGGGATCCCTGGTGGTCCTGGCTTACTGGACTTACTGGCCCTGACCCATCTCTCTCCAGTTTCAATGCAGTTCTCAAAATAATGTTAAAATTTTCAAAGATTCTGATTATTATTATTTTTTTTTTACAAATGGCGATGTTTTCATTCAGTTCAGAAACAGTAAGTGCAGTCTAAGTTCTTCCTTCCTTCCTTCCTTCCTCCCTCCCTCCCTCCCTTTCTTCCTTCCTTCCTTAAAGAATATGCTTTCCTTATTGTGATTTCTTAGGTTTGGTGGGTTCTCTGGGGGGAAAACTATGTACTTATGTACATTTTGATTTAATCGGACTCGACTCACTTTCCTGTCTTTTTGTAAAATACGCATAACATAAAGTTTCCCATTTTGACCATTTTAAAGTGTGCAGTTCTGTAGCATTCAGTACATTCACACTGTTGTACAAGCTTCACCATCATCCATCTCCAGAACTTTCTTCATCTTCCCAAATTAAACCCCTGAACTCATAAAGCACTGATGCCTCAGGACCACTTCCCCGAGGCCCTGGCAACCGCCAGTCTACTTTCCATCTCTATGAATTTGACTCCTCAAGTACCTCATATAAGTGGAATCATAGAATACTTGTCCTTTTGTGACTTATTTCACTCAGTATGTCTTCAGTGCTTATCTGTGTTATATGCAGAATTTCCTTCCTATTTAAGGCTAAATTAATGTATACACTACATACATACATACATATGTATACACTACATTGCTTCTCCATTTACCTTGCCAATGGACACCTGGGTTGCTTCTACCCCTGGGCTATCATGAAATAGTACTGCTATGAACATGGGTGTACAAACATCCTTTCAAGTTCATGCCTTCAATTATATGGGATATGTATCCAGAAGTAGAATTGCTGGATCAATCATTATTCAACTTTTTGAGAAATATCTGTCTTTTTAAATTTTATATTTAAAATTATCATACAGTAAAATTAATTTGTCTTAATTGAGTGGATTTTTTGAATTGGCAATGTCCTTTATTATTCTTTAAAGGTTTATTTTATTTTTTTAAGATTTTATTTATTCGTGAAAATACACAGAGAGGAGAGAGAGAGAGAGAGAGAGAGAGGTAGAGACATAGGCAGAAGGAGAAGCAGGCTCCATGTAGGGAGCCTGATGTGGGACTCGATCCCGGGTCTCCAGGATCATGCCTGGGGCCGAAGGCAGTGCTATACCACTGAGCCACCCGGGCTGCCCCAAGTTTTATTTATTTTAGAGAAAGAGTGTATGAGCAGGAGGGGCAGAGAGAGAGGGAAAGAGAATCTCAAGCAGACTCCATGCTGAGTGCAGAGCCTGATGCAGGGCTTGATCTCATGACTCTGAGATCACGACCTGAGCTAAAACAAGAGTGAGAAGCTTAACTCACTGAGCCACCCAGCCACCTCTGTTTTATTTTAACTGTTCTGAATAGGCAATACATTCAATTCAAATGGTATAAAAGTATACAGGACGATCTCCCAGCCCACCTTGTCCCCAGCCACACAGTTCTTCCCAGAAGCATGCACTATTTTTAGGTATTGCATATTCTTCTAGAGATCTACATTCATATAAATGTATATTTATCTTTTTTGCACAGAGTAGCCAATGCTATTCACTTTTACACTTCCAACTCTTTTTCACTCAATAAATACTGAAGATCCTTCTACATCAACACATAAAAAAACTACTCATTCTTTTTAACAGCTGCATCATTTTCCATTGTATTCATTTCCACTGTATTCCATTTTCCATTGTAACATAACAAGTCCTCACAGTCACTCAGCTCCTCAATCTCCTGCTATTACAATAAACAATGCCGTGATTACTAATCTTCTGGGTATAGGTTATACTGTAAATATGCAAGTACATCAGTAGGATGAACTACTGAAAGTGAAATTGCCTGTTCTAAGACCATAGTTCTCAACCAACAGGTGTGGGGGAGGCAACTGTGCTCCTAGGAAACATTTGGCAATGTCTGGAGACATTCTTGGTTGTCACAACTAGGAGAGTGCTACTGGCACCTAGTAGGTAGAGGTCAGGGATGCCACTAAACACACTACATGGCATAGGACATTCCCCTACAACAAGGAATTTTCTGACCCAAAATGTCAGTGGCGTCTAGGTTGAGAAGCCCATCCATGAGCATGTATGTATGTATGTAATCTTCAAAAGTTCTCCCCACTCTGAGGTTATAATAAAAATGTTCCCACTATTAAGTTTAGGACTTTAATGGTTTTATCATTTACATTTAAATCTCCGACACATGTGGATTAATTTCACCATAACACACATAGCTCCAACTTTGTTTTTTCCTAAATGGCCACCTACTCATCCCAAATGATTTACTGAATAATCTGGTTGTGCCTCACTGCAATGCCTTTACCATAAATTGCATCAATAACAAAACTTTATCAGATATTTGATCATATACATGACATCTATGTGATCTGTGTTAGGGCTCATCATAAGACTTCTATTTTTTCTCTTTGATCTTCCAGTCTATTCACAAGCTTGTTTTAAATACTGTAACTTCATATCATGTTTCAGTATCTGGTAGGGCTAGTCCACTCATCTACTTAAGAATTTGGGGGATATTATTTTTCCAAAAGAATTTTGAGTCAATTTATTTAAATCCTTTTTAAAAATCTACTTGGTATTTTAATTGGAATACCATGATTTCACATCTCAACTTAAACAGAGCTAACATTCTTATGATGTTGAACCTTCCTAGCCTAGCACCATCTTTTCATTCCTTGCTTCACAAAGTATAAGTCTATGGCATTGGCATCACTTGGAAACTGGTGAAAATGAAGACTCTTGGGCCTATCCAATCAGAATCTGCCTTTTAGGAATATAAAAAATAGTGAAAGGGAATAAAGGGGGAAGGAGAAAAAATGAGTGGAAATATCAGAAAGGGAGACAGAACATGAAAGACTCCTAACTCTGGGAAATGAACTAGGGGTGGTGGAAGGGGAGGTGGGCAGGGGGTGGGGGTGACTGGGTGATGGGCACTGAGGTGGGCACTTGACGGGATGAGCACTGGGTATTATTCTATATGTTGGCAAATTGAACACCGATAAAAAATAAATTTATAAAAAAAAAGATTTAAAAAAATCTGCCTTTTAACAAGATCCCCAGGTGACTGGTTTGCACCTTCTAGTTTGAAGCACTACTTTAATTCACTTTGAAGAAAACCAAAACAATTATTTTTTAATTAACTTGTCAGAATGCAATAAAAACTTGTCAAGAAGCATTCAGTGAATATCTGCTTTGTCTAGCATAGGGAGGTCTAACATTGACCTGGAACTATCAGTGGACACCCCTGTGAGGATAATGATTAAAGAATACTTAAGATAAAATATAACGAAGGAGCAAGAACCTTGGCGTTAAAAGCCATTAAAAATAAGGGGCAGCCCGGGTGGCTCAGCGGTTTAGCACCACCTTCAGCCCAGGGCCTGATCCTGGAGACTGGGGATTGAGTCCTATGTCAAGCTCCCTGCGTGGAGCCTGCTTCTCCCTCTGCCTGTGTCTCTGCCTATGTGTGTGTGTGTGTGTGTGTGTGTGTGTGTGTGTGTGTGAGAGAGAGAGAGAGAGAGAGAGAGAGAGAGAGATGAATAAATAAAAATCTTTTAAAAAAAAAAGTTCTACAAGGGTGCCTGAGTGGTTCAGTCCATTAAGCATCTGCCTTCCGCTCAGGTCATGATTTCAGTGTCCTGGGATTGAGCCTCACATCCCATTTTCTGCTTAGCAGGGCATCTGTTTCTCCCTCTCTTTCTGCCCCTACCCCCAACTCATGCATGTTCTCTCTCTCTCTCTCAAATAATATCTTAAAGAAAATAAAAAGTTCTACAGCTATGAGGGATGTGCTTTTGACCAGGAATTACAATCTTTACCCAGCATCCACCTGTAGAGCAGGGCTGTTACAAGACAGATGGACCACTGTTCCCACCCTCAGATCCAGTGTAGCAGTACAGAAGTTTTACTCAAGGGGAAAGGTTATAAAACAGCTCTAGAATGCTGCCTGGAAAGACTGACTTTATTTGGAACAAAGTGTGGGGAGTTCATGCTTAAGTACTTTGTGGAAAACAATGGAGATCTTTGGGATGAGCAATTACGAGGTTGCTGGAAGTTCCATGATATTAGTAGCAATAAGCAAAACAGTAGACCAGCTAGATGTTCAACAGAACCAGAGAAAGAGATCACTAAGAGACTTCTTGGGATTGGAGCAAATCTCAGAGATTGCCAAAAAAGTCCCTATAAACAGGCCTGACTTTGACTAGATCAGAATGTGTGGCAGTTAATGTTGAAAGCAACAGAGCAATCAGCTAGTAATTAATGGAGGCTAACAGCTGGGTATGATACCAATAGAAGCAGGCCAGCCAGAAGCTCAGAGGGAAGCGAAGGGAAGAGTCAAAGAGAACTCAGCAGATACACCAATCATTCCTGGTTGCCAGGAACTGTATCCATGATCAAGGCTGCCCACTCTAAGGCAACACAAGAGGCTACCAACAGCTAGAGGAACAGGTTTTACTAAATTATTCCAGCCAAATCACCAAATAAGCAAGAGGTAGGTGGGATTAGTATCCAGCATTGCTATAATATCTAAAATGTTTAGTTTACAACAAAATATCTAAAATAGGCAAAGCAACAGCAAAGTGTGATCCACACTGGAAAAAAAGAAGGCAACATAAACCTTTGAGGGAGTCCAGATGGTGGACTTAGCAGACAAGGTCTTCAAAGCAGTTATTATAAATATGTTCAAAGAAACAAGGTGACCATTTTTAAAGAAAGAAACATATGATGATAATGTTTCCTCAAATAGAAAATATCTATAGAGAGAAATTTTTAATGGAAAATTTAGAATATTTTCAATATAATAACTGAAATGAAAATTATGGGAGGAGATCACAGATTTGAGCCAGCAGAATAAAAAATTAGTAAACTTGAAGGTAGATTGATAGAGATCATGCAATATGGAAAACACAGAGGAAAAAGAAGGAAAATTCAGTCTCAGAGAAATGTGGAACACCACTATGTGTACCAACATTCATGTAATAGAATTAACAGGAGAAAAAGAGAAAGGAAAAAATATTCAAGAAAACAATGGCTGAAAACTGCCAAAATCTGATGAAATTATTTTTTAATTTAATATATTAAGCCACACATCCAAGAAACTTAAACTCTGGGTAGGAAACTGGAAATAAATCCACACCCAGACACATCATACCCAAAATGTTGAATGACAGACAAAAAATATATATATATATATATATTTTTTAAATATATATAAAAATATTTAAATATATATATATATAGTACAACCTGAAATCTGGCATTGTGAGGCCCCCAGCTATGGTTTTCTTTTTTAAAATTCCCCTGGCTATTTGGGGTCTTTTCTGATTCCACACAAATCTTAAAATAATTTGTTCTAACTCTCTGAAGAAAGTCCATGGTATTTTGATAGGGATTGCATTAAACGTGTAAATTGCCCTGGGTAACATTGACTTTTTCACAATATTAATTCAGCCAATCCATTAGCATGGAATATTTTTCCATCTCTTTGTGTCTTCCTCAATTTCCTTCAGAACTGTTCTATAGTTTTTAGGGTATAGATCCTTTACCTCTTTGGTTAGGTTTATTCCTAGGTATTTTATGCTTTTGGGTGCAATTATAAATGGGATTGACTCCTTAATTTCTCTTTCTTCAGTCTCATTGTTAGTGTATAGAAATGCCACTGACTTCTGGGCATTGATTTTGTATACTGCCACACTGCCAAATTGCTGTATGAGTTCTAGCAATCTTGGGGTGGAGGCTTTTGGGTTTTCTATGTAGAGTATCATGTCATGGGTGAAGAGGGAGAGTTAGACTTCTTTGCCAATTTGAATGCCTTTAATGCCTTTTTGTTGTCTGATTGCTGAGGCTAGGACTTCTAGTACTATGTTGAATAGCAGTGGTGAAAGTGGACATCCCTGTCTTGTTCCTGATATTAGGGGAAAGGCTCCCAGTGCTTCCCCATTGAGAATGATATTTGCTGTGGGCTTTTTGTAGATGGCTTTTAAGATGTTGAGGAATGTTCCTTCTATTCCTACGATCTGAGGAGTTTGATCAAAGCTGTGGTCATCAAGACACTGTGGTTCTGGCACAAAAACAGACACATAGATCAATGGAACAGAATAGAGAATCCAGAAGTGGACTCTCAACTTTATGGTCAACTAATATTCGATAAAGGAGGAAACACTATCCACTGGAATAAAGACAGTCTCTTCAGTAAATGGTGCTGGGAAAATTGGACATCCACATGCAGAAGAATGAAACTAGACCACTCTCTTGCACCATACACAAAGATAAACTCAAAATGGATGAAAGATCTAAATATGAGACAAGATTCCATCAAAATCCTAAAGGAGAACACAGGCAACACCCTTTTTGAACTCGGCCACAGTAACTTCTTGCAAGATACATCCATGAAGGCAAAAGAAACGAAAGCAAAAATGAACTATTGGGACTTCAGCAAGATAAGAAGCTTTTGCACAGCAAAGGATACAGTCAACAAAACTAAAAGACAACCTACAGAATGGGAGAAGATATTTGCAAATGACGTATCAGATAAAGGGCTAGTTTCCAAGATCTATAAAGAATTTATTAAACTCAACAGCAAAGAAACAAAACAATCCAATCATGAAATGGGCAATAGACATGAAGAGAAATATCACAGAGGAAGACATAGACATGGCCAACAAGCACATGAGGAAATGCTCTGCATCACTTGCCATCAGGGAAATACAAATCAAAACCACAATGAGATACCACCTCACACCAGTGAGAATGGGGAAAATTAACAAGGCAGGAAACCACAAATGTTGAAGAGGATGCGGAGAAAAGGGAACCCTCTTACACTGTTGGTGGGAATGTGAACTGGTGCAGCCACTCTGGAAAACTGTGTGGAGGTTCCTCAAAGAGTTAAAAATAGACCTGCCCTATGACCCAGCAATTGCACTATTGGGGATTTACCCCAAAGATACAGATGCAATGAAATGCCAGGACACCTGCACCCCGATGTTTCTAGCAGCAATATCCACAATAGCCAAACTGTGGAAGGAGCCTTGGTGTCCATCGAAAGATGAATGGATAAAGAAGATGTGGTTTATATATACAATGGAATATTACTCAGCCATTAGAAATGACAAATACCCACCATTTGCTTCGACGTGGATGGAACTCGAGGGTATTATGCTGAGTGATATAAGTGAATCGGAGAAGGACAAACATTATATGGTCTCACTCATTTGGGGAATATAAATAATAGTGAAAGGGAATAGAGGGGAAGGGAGAAGAAATGGGTAGGAAATATCAGAAAGGGAGACAGAACATGGAAGACTCCTAACTCTGGGAAATGAACTAGGGGTGGTGGAAGGGGAAGAGGGTGGGGGGTGGGGGTGACTGGTTGGCGGGCACTGAGGGGGGCACTTGATGGGATGAGCACTGGGTGTTATTCTGTATGTTGGCAAATTGAACACCAATAAAAAATAAATTTATTATTAAAAAAATAAAGAGCTCCATCTTCAGTGGGAAAAAAATTAAAAAATATATATATATATAGAAAGCAATGAGAAAACACAATTCATCACATTCAGGTGAAACCAAACAAGAACAACAGGTGATTTCTCATCAGAAACAATGGAGGCCAGAAGGCAGTGGGATGACATTCTAAGGGTTGAATGGAAAGAAAACACTGTCAGATTGTTTTTAAAAGTTAAAAGTGAATTAAGTGATTAAGAATCTCAATATCTAGTAAAATTATCTTTCAAAAATGAAAGCAAACAATGAGCATACTCAGATCTTGGTTTCTAATGCTATTCTCAAATAAAAGGAATCAAGACTGCTTGGAGAAATGGCTAATTCTAGGGCTGGAGCAGGAAATACATGAAATGAATCTCAAGCATTTTCTAGTGCCAGAAAAGAAAGTGTTAAACACACACACACACATACACAAATGAGATATGTCAAAGGGACACAGAAGCCAACTGAAAGACCTCACAATGCCTAAGGTGAAACAATATGAGTAATGAAACAAATAATATTCGATTTTAATGCAACATATAAAATATCCATGCTCACTTCAACAGTACATATAATAAAATTAATGCCTATGAATTGATACTGCTATAAATAAATTATTTAAAAAATAAATGGAGAATACACAAATGTCCCAGACAGAAGAATTCCATACAATTCATAACTCTCCACTTCTTTTTTTTTTTTAAGATTGTATTTATTTATTCATGAGAGACACAGAGAGAGAGGCAGAGACACAGGCAGAGGGAGAAGCAGGCTTCATGCAGGGAACTCAATGTGGGATTCAATCCCGCGTCTCCAGGATCACGCCCTGGGCTGAAGGAGGCGCTAAACCACTGAGCCACTGGGGCTGCCCCAACTCTCCACTTCTTAAGTGTGAGCTGCATATAGTAACATCCTTCCAAAGAGCTGAGTCTGAAAATTGGAGGAAAGAGTAACTGTACAGCAGAGAAACCCTTATAATATTACATCAGGCAGGTGATCGAGGTTAATATCACCAGTAGTAAGTCATGTTGACAGTACGCTTCCTTGATATGATATGATGAACATGGCACTTCACTTCTGTGATCATCCTCCCGAATACCATTTAACCTCAATCTAACCACAGGAAAGACAGAAGGCAAATACTAATAGAACATTCTACAAAATACTTGACCACTTTACAAAACTATCAAGGTCATCAACAAGTAAAGCTTGAGAAACTGTCACAGCCAAGAGAAATCTAAGGAGATGTGACATTGAACGTAATGCATTATCCTGGATGAGATCCTGGAAAAGGACCTCAGGTAAAAACCAAGGCTATATGAATAATATGAATTATAAATATTAATAATTAGGCCAATTAATAATATTGGTTTTTCAATTTTAATAAATATTCCACTGTAAGATGTTAATTATGGGGAAAATTGGGTGTGAGATTATTTGGGAACTCTGTACTCTACACCATTTTCTAAAACAATTATAAAATAAACTTTATTTTTTTAATAAAGAGTGAAGACATTCCCAGATAAACACACACTGAAGGAATTCATTGCTAGCAGACCTGCCTTACAAGCTAGTACTACAGGAAGTTCTTCAGACTGAAAACAAGTGACACTAGAAAGTGACTTAAACCCATGTGAAGAAAACAAATAGCACAAGTAAAGGTAATTGTGTAAGTAATTATAAGGGACAGTAAAATTGCATATTCTCCTTCTCTTAATTGATTTAAAAAGCAATTCATAAAGCAACACATATATAATTCTACTGTGGATCTGTGACATATAAAAACATATTTGACAATAACAATTAAAAGAAGGCAGGGTGAAACAAAGCCATATCTAAGTAAGGATATAACACCAGATGATAACTTGAATCCAGAGGAAGAAATGGAGAGAACCACGCAATGGTAAAGAGGAAGGCTAATACAACAAACTTTGTGAACATACTTCATCTCTGGGGCACCTGGGTGCCTCAGTCCATTGAGTGTCCAACTCTTGATCTCTTGATCTCCACTCAGGTCTTGATCTCAGTGCCATGAGTTGAAGCCCTGCATTGGGCTCCACACTGAGAGTAGAGCCTACTTAAAACAAAACAAAACCCCAGGCTTCATCTCCTTTCTTCTCTCAGCTTTTGGACCCCTTCCTCACAGAATTTACAAGATTAACTCGAAATGCATCATAATCCTAAATGTAAGATCTATAAAGCTCAAACAGAGGACATAGGACTGAATCTTCATGATATTGTGATGATTTCTTAGATACAACACCAAAAGCTCAAGTGCAAAAGAAAAAAATAGATGGACTGAAGCTCACCAGTAAACAGTACCTTTAAGAAAGTGAGAAGGAAACCCACAGAATGGGAGAAAATATTTGCAAGTCACATATCTGACAAGGTATTTTAATCCAGAATACAAAAAGAATTCTTACAAAGACAAATAATTAAAAATTTAGGGGCTAAGCGTTTGAATAGACATTTCTCAAAAAAAACCACACATGGCCAAAAAGCAAATGAAGGGATGCTCAATGTCATTAGTCATTAGGTAAATTCAAATCTAAACCACAGTGAGGTATCACTTCACACCCTTTAGGACAGCCATTAAAAGACAAATGAACAAAAACTGAAAATAACAAGTGTTTGTGAAGATGTACAGAAATCAGGACCCTCAAATATTGGTGGGAATGTAAAATTGTGCAGCCACTTTAAAAAAAAAAACAGTTCTGCAGTTTCTCTAAATGTTAAACATAGCATCACCATATACAACCCACAATTCCACTTTTAGCTGTATGTTCAAGAGAAAAGAAAACAGACGTTCACACAAAAACTTGTACGTGAAGGTTCATAGCAGCATTATTCATAACAGCCAAAAACAACCCATGGGAAACAACCTCTTGACTGATGAATGGATAAAATGTGGTACATCCATACAAGGAAATATTCCTCAGTCATGAAAAGAAACAAAGTGCTGACACATACTACAACATGAATCTTGAAAATATTGGTAAGCCAGTCACAAAAGTGATCGTCATTGTACTGTATGGTCCCTTTTAAATGAAATGCCCAGAACAGGCAAAATCAGAGACTGAGAGTGGATTAGTGGTCACTGGGCTGGAGGGTGGGAGTGAGGTGAGGTGGGGAACAGACAAATTTCTTATGGGTGGCTACACCACTCTGTGAATATATTATAAACCATGAAAATGTGCACTTTAAATGGGTGAATAACATGGTATGTGAATTATAACCCAACAGAGCTATTTAAAAAGTCCACAAGAAACCTAAAATATACTAAGCAGTGAATACCAGGCTTTTAAAAACTACTGTCATGCTTCACTTGTAATTTAATAAATATCTACCCAAATACCACAGAAATCCTACATGGAGAGAGCACACAGACTTTTGCTTTAACTTTGTTACTGGCCACTCTACTGAGACCGTTTTTTTGTTTTGTTTTGTTTTGGTTTTTTTTTGCAGGTGTTGGCTCTCCATCAAGGATATGATGTGAATGCATGACAAAACTGAAGATGAAGTCATCCTGTGGCTTTTCAGTTATTGTGGACAGGTCTGGAGCCACGCATACTGCTGGGGACACTTCGGCCCATTCAAAACAAGACCACTAATAACTATACTAATGGCTTGGGAGGCTGACAAGGCATCGCTATTCTGGTCCTAACGGATCAGCACAAGGCCTGTGACACGTATTTCATAGATGCAGAAACTGAGGCCTAACTAAAAGACTTATTCAAAGCTAGAACCTGGCAACATCAAAGCTTATGCTCTTTCCCCCATCTTTCCAAAAAAAGTCCTCTGAGTCACATCCTTTGTACAACTTAACTTGCTGAAATTCAACTGTACATGTTCAGCAAAGTAGTGAGAGCACTAAATCACAATGTAGATGTAAGGAGCTCAGATAATGCCACACATCTGTTCCGTGACCACAGGCCCCAGAGAGGGCTCAGGACAGAGGCTGAAGGTCTGTTATCCCACCAGCCACTGTACTGAATGAAAATTACACATTTAAAGAACTCTCTCTCTCCTTTACATAGAATGCTGTTTATTTTGGCATGTGTACCTCTCATACCAATTAGATGCATTATAGATTTTTGTGTGTGATATTATATACATGACGCTTTGAGTATGGTACTTTACAGGTCACTGAAAGAATTCTGAAGGGTTATTTGGACCCTACGTGATTTCTAGATGATTTCATTTCTACGTGATTTCTGATTCTAGACCCTAACCTAGCAGTAAAATGTAACTCTACTGGACTATGAGTCTCAAGATGCCATTTCCTCTTTCAAAGGCCCAGAGCTGTTTTGACTTTTATGGTCTATACTTTTCTTTTTTTTCTTTTTTTTTTTTTTTTTTGGTCTATACTTTTCTAAGACAAAAACCAAGGAGGCTTGGATCTTGGTGTACATTGGCTCAAGCCTTTGTAGACAGAAGCAAACACCAGAAGTGACACACTTTACCCTCTCCTACCTCCTCTACTTGTAGGGTTTCTCTTTCAATTTTTTCAAGTAACTCATTTCTCAGCAAGATCTCCTTGTCCAGATTGACAGACATTTCCATTGCTTGGTATAGCTTGCTCTGAAATATAACAACACAGCAAGTCTTGAGCAAAGATGATCACTCCGAACTACAGGAAGGATAGTCAGGTCTTTATTAAGCAGGATGATAGCTCTTTATTAAGACCAACCAGGAACTTGGGCCTGCCCTTCTCACAGCTGCTCAGGTATTCAGCATTCTGGTGCCTACATGGTAGGGGAGATAAAAACCTGCCGGGTGGCTAGATGCACCAGGACCCAAATCCTGCCCCACTACTTACTAAAAGAAACTTTAGGCAAGTCCCAGAATCTCTCTAAACTTGGGCTGGTCACCTCACAGGGCTGTGGAGAGACTTAAGGGGGATAATTGTGGTAAAGAGCTGACCACAGCACCTGATGTGTGGAGAACACTCATACAAGCTAGATGAAGAGAGAGAAACACTCCCCATGAGCTAGGTGATGCTGCATCCCACTTTACAGGTAAAAGAACTGACTCTCCAGGGCAGCCCCAGTGGCGCAGTGGTTTAGTGCCACCTGCAGTCCAGGGTGTGATCCTGGAGACCCCAGATGGAATCCCATGTCAGGCTCCTGCTTCTCCCTCTGCCTGTGTCTCTGCTTCTCACTCACTCTCTCTCTCTGTGTCTCTCATGAATAAATAAACAAATCTTAAAAAAAAAAAAAAAAAAAAAAAAAAAAGAAAGAAAAAAAAAAAGAACTGACTTGGGATCCCTGGGTGGCGCAGCGGTTTGGCGCCTGCCTTTGGCCCAGGGCGCGATCCTGGAGACCCGGGATCGAGTCCCACATCGGGCTCCCGGTGCATGGAGCCTGCTTCTCCCTCTGCCTGTGTCTCTGCCTCTCTCTCTCTCTCTCTGTCTCTCTCTGTGACTATCATAAATAAAAAAAAAAAAAATTAAGAACTGACTCTACAGAGGGTAAAACAACTTGCCCAAGGTCATAGAGATAAGAGGTCAGCCAGGGTCTGCACCCAGGTGATCTGACTCCGGGGCCCACAGGCTCCACCATCGTCTCCAATGCTCGTTCAGGCGGGCCCACTGGCACTGGAGGCCTCCTACACAAACTGCCCTGCAGCCTCCCCTTGCATCACTCAATGCTGTTCTTCTTCACCAGCTCCCCACAAGCCCTTGCTTCTCCAATTTGTCCCCTTTGCTGCAGAGAAGGGTCAGTTTGGAGGAGTTGAGAGGTACTGTGCTGGGCTGAAGAGTAATCCAAGTGACAGAAGCCAGTGACTCCAGGGGGGGATGGCTCAACGAACTCTGAGAACGTGCTCACTCTGCATCAGTCACTGAGCAGCACCACAGCCACACCGCAGCCCTGCCAGCCTGCGGCCGGTTCACAGCCTTGACAGAGACGCAAGAAGCAATGTAAAACTGCAGCTGTGCCAGTGCTAAGAATATGAGCACAGTGGTTGAGGTTTCCCTGGGGGAAAGCATATGGGAAAGAGAGCTGAAAGGCTGCCAAGTAGAGGCGGAAAGGCTGTCTAGGTGAGAGGGCAGGGAGAATGTGCCAAGCTAAGGAAAAAGCCTGGGAGAGGTGGGTGCTGGCGCAATACATCCAGGGTATCAAATCTTAGACCTTGCAGAAAAGCCTAGAGCCAGCTGCCTGAGGACTTTAGGGCACTACACCCCCTACCCCCCATTCCCCTTCTTGCCCACCCTCCCTCCCCTAAGGCTCATTTCCTGCTCCACATCCTGCACAACATCACTCTGCTTAGGAAAGCCCCATGGGGGAGAGACCAGACTGACGGGAGGTGTGCTAGGGGAAGGGGAGGCAGCACAGGACTCCACCACAAACCAGAAAGTCAGTGGGGGAGGAAGAGAGAGTGGAGGGAAGGCATTACCCCCACCATGCAGAGACAGGGCAGGAAAGAATGGAACTGCAAAGGCTACTGCTAGGCCATCACTGGCTCCACTGGGCAGGGCCCTCAAAAACTTGTGAGGAGAGCTATTTGTGATTCTTAGCAGGCCATGGGCCACTTTAGCTTTTCCGAAAGGGCACTTTATAGCTTTCTCTTGCTGTGTTAACAAATCACCACAAATTCTGTGGCGTGAAGCAACACCCATTTATTATCTCAGTTTCCATAGGTCAGAAGTCCAGGCATGGTGAGGCTGGATTCTCCACCCAGGTAGGGTCCCCTGGGGTGAAGTCGAGATATTGGCCAGGGCTGGCTCTCATCTGGATCTGAGGTCCTCTTCCAAGCTCACAGACTGATGGCAGAACGCATTTCCTTGAACTTGTAAGACTGCCATCTGTTTCTTTCTAGCTGTGAGCATAGCCCTCAGCATTTTGAGGTTCTCCTATCTTCAAGCCAGTGGTGAAGAACTTCTCACCCAGACAATTCCCTCCGTGCTTCAAATCCCTGACTTCTTCTTCTAGACAGAACTCTGCCTTCAAAGGCTCAGATGATTGGCTCAGGACCATCCAATAATCTATCTTAAGGTCAACTGTGGTATATCATATTACATAATCATAGAACTGAATCATAGAACTCCTCATACCCCAAAGCCTTGGAGATTGCACTGGGTATATACGCCAAGGGGTAGGGAGTCTTGGGGGACATCCTGGAATTCTACCTACCACAGGGGGATTGCTGGTTTACAGTCAGTTAGGAATGACACATCACAGCTGTCATCACATGCTTATGTTCTACCAGACTCTACCGGGCAGGGCTTGATGGCATGAAATCAGAGAAAAGGTACCCCTCAGGCTGAAGCTCATGCACCAAACTCACAGAAGAGACCCTGTCTGTCTCCTTCACACCTATACCCTCAGCACTTAGCCTGGAGCCTGGCATGCAACAGCTCCTGGGTATGTTTGGTAAGTCAGTCCATCTATGTACTGCTGAAAAGAACACATCGGTAAGAGTTATTCTGCATGCTTCCACAAGGTCTTATACTTGGGTGTTTGGTATTTATATGAAAGTGGTCCCTCCTGCCACCTTCCCATCCCCTAAACACACACCTCAATTGATAGCAGTTCATTTGACAATACTGGCTGAGCACTTGCTAGGAATATAGCACACACCAGCCAGAGCTCTATCCTGGTGATGAGTCACAAAAGCCTACCTCTAAGAGGTGAAGTACCGTACCCATGGTCCCTAATGGAATCCCCATTCAAACCCAAGTGAGGCCTGACTCCAGAACTCAACAGCTGTTCCACCTTCCCCCAGGAGACCTAAGAACTGAGACACAGAAGAAATGAGCCTGCTTCTCCCTCAACCCATCACTGTGTCCACAGTAGGACTCCTGTGGGCATCTCCTCCCAAGCTCCCCCATCTACTTACTATTATTTGAAACAGGCCTACAGGCATAATGGCCCCTATAATTCTAACTGGAAGAGCTCCCATTTCACCCACTGTGGCCTGTGTTGCTGTTGCCTGGGTATCGCAAACAATGGATCCTCTGCGTTTAGACCTGTCCTAGAGACCTCAGACCCTGGACTTGGCAGTTTCATTTTATAAACCAGTAGTTCCACTCCAAACCCCTGACTTTTCTACACAAGGCCAGACAGGCCCTGTGCTACATAAGTTGATTCCACAGAATACCATCAAGATCCAATGTGATGTAGCCACGTACCACCCAGCTCTCTAGCCAACAAGGGCTCAGGAGTCACATGGATTGGCTTCATCTTGAAATAACAGTGATCAGATAAGCTCACTACTGATGAGATAAGATCAAAGTGGATGATCTGTTGCAGACGGATGACACAAGTTTCAAAATGCCAGCATAATGTTGTCTACATGCTTTAAGCCAGGGAGAGGCAGTTGGGTTAGGTAGGACACACACTGGACTAGGTGCTCCAGCCCTGCACAAACTTGTTGCTTGAAGCTGGCAATTACTCTCTTTGGGCCTCATGTTTTTAATTTTAAGAGGAAAATGTTCGACATAGTCTAATTTAAACACAAATTTATATATATATATATATATATTTTTTTTTTTTACAAATTTATATTTTATTTATTTACTTATTTGTTTACAAATTTATATTTTAAAATGACACTGTATTGGCCAAATGAAGACCACCTGTTCGACATAGTCTAATTTAAACACTTACAAATTTATATTTTATTTATTTATTTATTTACAAATTTATATTTTAAAATGACCCTGTGTTGGCGAAATGAAGACCACCTGTAAGTTACCTAAGCCTATAGCCACCATTGTCAAGCAGGCACTAGGCCAGAGGTCAGCCACCTTGCTCTGTAAAAGGCCAGATAGCAAATATTTAGGCTTTGCTGGCCAAGAGGCAAAATTGAGCATATTATGTAATTGCTTATATTAACAAAAGAAAAAACAAATTTCCACAAATGTTTTATTGATGAAATTCAAAATATAATCATTAAGTACATTTTGGAATATAGGTCTATTAAGAAGAATGGAATTTCCAGGGAAGAAACCAATTTTGCTTAATGGGTTTCAAAGGTAGCATTCTCTACGTAGTCAGTTACAAATATCCTTCTGTAAAAACCATTCTTAGCTCACAGGCCACGTGGGTGGGCAGGATACACCGGCCCACAGTAGTTGACTACTGCTTCAGACAATTGCTAGCAGGGTGGCTGGACATTCAGGCTATCATTCCCACTTCATTATTAATAGTATCTCTTTCACTCCCAAAACGGTTCTGGGCAGATAAGGAATTATATGTTAGTTTTCTGATTTTTAGCTAAGAAAGTTTTCTTCTGGAGGGTTGTAAGCAGGGAAGTGCTTATTCGAGGCCTAAATTAAACAGGATCCTGAATGTGGTTAGTTCTCAAAACTCACTGCATAAAAATCACTTGGGGGCATTAAGAGAAACAGATGCATGGCTTTCACCTCCTAATTCAACTGGTCAGGGTGTTTGTATATTTTCTTATTTTTTATTTATTTTTTTAAGATTTTATTTATTTATGAGAGACACACAGAGAGAGAGAGAGAGAGAGAGAGGCAGAGACACAGGCAGAGGGAGAAGCAGGCTCCATGCAGGGAGCCCGACATAGGACTCGATCCCGGGACTCCAGGATCACACTGGGCTGAAGGCAGGGCTAAACCGCTGGGCCACCCGGGCTGCCCTGTATATTTAAAAAAAAAAAAAAAAAAAAAAGCTCTCTGGGTGGTTGCATTGCACAAGAAGGGGTGTGAGAACATTCAGGGTATCTGAGGAGAATGGCTCTGTCAAGAGAAATCAGGGAGCAATGATAAACTGAGGGACTCCCAAGCCCTTATGTAGAAGTGCAATGGTGCACAGGAACCTTGTTGTGGCTGGAATGGTAAGTGTGAAAGGCCTCAGGGACCCGGCCATCAGGGAAGACCTTACTTTGTATGCATTGAGGACCTGCAGGGTGTTTCCAGATGCCAGCTTTAGCTGGATCAGTTCTTGATTCTTTGCTTCAATTGTCTCTAAAAACTGAGCATTCTCGATCTTCAGCTGCTGAAAATCAACATCATGGAGGGCCTCGCCTACCTCTTCCTTCTACAGCTCAGAAAGAAGAAAGAAATAACGTGAGGCTGTGACTTCTGAATCTGACTCCTACCTTGTAGTTCTGGATGAGATTCTGAAAGTTGGTCATCATTCAGTCAGTCATTCAACAAACATGGACTGGGGATCTGCTTGGCGCAGGACACTGGGATAGAAATCTGAATAAATACAATAGTCCCCGGCCTCAAGGAGCACATATTCACCCAGGGTTCAGACAGGTTGCAGTGTGGTGTAGTAAGAGGGGCAGAGGGCACACGGAAGCCATTCAGCCAGTCCAGAGAATGCGAGGCTCAGTCAGAGAAGACTTCCCACAAGAGGTAGTGTCTAAACAGGGCTATGAAAGGAGACTGTATAAAAGTTGTTTTTGCCCTGGAAAGGCCAGGACCAGCAGTCCATAAATTCCCATCCTGTGATCACATGACACTTCTGTACTGTAGTTGTATCGGTGTATTGGGTTCCCTCCACAACCTGGCCTGCCTCCTCTGCTGCACCAGGCCAGGCCATCTTACACTGGTGGTAGGCAACAGCTGAACCCAGGAATTGTTCCTCATCCCCACACTCTACCCACGCAATACCTCTAAGGAGGCTTTTTCCCTTTCCTCTAAACCAACACACCAATTTCCTTAGGCCCCAGTGATGACCCATCTTCCAGCTCAAACACTCCTAATCCATCTTCCACACCAGGAGAACCCCTGCTGCAGCTCTGTGGTCCCTGCTGTTGTTGCGTCTGGATAGCAGTTCCACATCCTGCCTTTTCCTACCATCCCCATGCGCCACTAGTATGTGAGCTCCTGAGGACAGGACCACCTCGGTGGCAGCTCTGTGTGGCACTGGCTTTCGGGCTAAAAGTCATCCATCTCCTCCCTCTCTCACACTTAAATCCCCTCCTCATGATGCCTGAGCTTGCACAAAGCCTGGAGTACCAGGAACTCTCTCTGTGGAGGCAGCTCCTCTCTCCTTTCTTACACAAACCTCATTATTTCAAATCTCCTTCAATGACAGGGGACACCGTCCCTCCAGCCTTTGCTCCTGCTGGGGACCTCCAAGGCAGTGCATTTTCTCCTCTCCATAGCTGCCCTGGGCCCTCCTGAGTCTTCTTGGGTCCCTCAGCCCCAGGTCATCTGACGGGCTCTCAGTTCCCCTTGCTCTCCAGCTCCCTCTCGTGTGTGAACTCTGAGTTACCAATTCTTGCAAGAATGCAGCTCTCACTGAGACACAGCACTCCAGGTAGGGCTGCTCAGAACAAGACAATAAGCCCAACCCTTTCTTGGTGGGGCACTGTGGTTCTCGGGGTGCAACCCAGGCCATAGCATCACTTCCAGCTGAGCTGACTTTATCAGGTACCCTACGGTTAAGCCATCTGGCACCTGTGCAGATGTCCTGGTAGATTGAAATAGAGAAGCTTACTTTGTCCTCAGTTACTCCATGATGTTACAGCTGTCCCAGCTTGTCGCCTTTTGGGATCCCAAGTCAATCAGGCAATAATTCCAGACACATTAATTCTCCTGCACAACTCTGTGTCACTGTCAGTTGCCAACCTCTAATATACAAGACATCAGTGCCCATATTCAAGTTAATGAAAAAAATTGGAGCTAGGAGAGGATGAGCCATGTAATCACATCTGAGAGGCCCTGTGCTGAGTCTGCCTTACTACCTTTCTTCAGGAGCCTTTAGTCTGCTGCAAAGGCAACCAAAGCACCCTATAACTGTGTCACCCAGGCCAGGCTCACCAAAAAACGTCAATAAGTACATCACAAGGGTCTTTTATTTATTTTTTATATAAATTTATTTTTCTTATTGGTGTTCAATTTGCCAACATATAGAATAACACCCAGTGTTCATCCCATCAAGTGCCCCCCTCAGTGCCCGTCACCCGGTCACCCCCACCCCCTGCCCACCTCCCCTTCCACCCCCCCTAGTTCGTTTCCCAGGGTTAGGAGTCTCTCATGTTCTGTCTCACAAGGGTCTTTTAAATACAAGCCAACTACATCTACAGATTTGCCGGCACTGTAACTGTGTGAGTTTCCTTTCACTGCTGTGACAAATTACCACAAACTCAGTGGCTGAAAACAAAAATCTATTATCTTATGGCTCATGAAGTCAGAAGTCCAAAATAGTTCTTGGGGCTAAAATTAAGGTGTTGGTAGAGCTGCGTTCCTTCTGGAGGCTCTAGAAGAGAATCTGTCTCCTTGCCTTTCCCAGCTTCTAGAGGCTGCCCACACTCTTTTGTTCATGACCCCTTCCTGTACCTTAGAAGTTCATCACTCTGATCTCTGTTCCAGGATCCCAACTCTCCCTCCTTCCTCCCTCCTACAAGGGCTTTTGGGATGATATTGGACCCACTCAGATAATCCAAGATAATCTCCCTTAGAGTCAAGGGGAGATTATTTCAAGATCATCTCAAGATCCTTAACTTAATTACCCTTGCAAAATCCTTTCGCAATGTGAGGTAACAGATTCAGATTCCAAGGATTAGTACTTCAACATCTTTGGGAATGCATTGTTCTACCTTCAACAGTAACCTAAAAAAAAAAGAAAGAAAGAAAAGAAAGAAAAGAAAGAAAGAAAGAGCGAGACACATACCTGCCTCAATTGTAAAAGCATCTTTTTCCTCTGTACTTTGAGAGAAACATTTTTCAAACGTAATTTATCCTTCATATTATCCTAAAAAATACAAGTAAATTTTAATCCACTTCTCTTTGTCTTCTCTGTTGGTTTGAAAAGTTGAAAAGTCTGGGGCTACACCCCAAATCTTAAGTCCTCTAACATTCAGTCACTTATTTTTAGGTCTTTTTACATTTACCCAAGCAGTAACACTTCACTCGTGACCAAGAAGCAGAAGTAACTGGGTCTGCTCCTGCAAATCTTCTATTATTTTTAAATTCGAGATCATTTGGATATATAATTTGGATATGGGGCCATTCCTGACAAAATGATCTTATGATTCTTTGGTCTTTTATTCTCTTGGTAGTTTATATAATTTTTATCACTTATAACAGGCTAGGGTTAGTAGCTCTACTCATGTTCAGGATCCAAAGCTTGACATGCTACAAAATCTTTGGAAGTTTAGGAGCATTTTATGTCTCATTGTTGTAATAATGGAATTTGAAGAGACTGGAATTTACCTGTCCTCCTCCATGTAGTCACCTGACTAGAAAGATCTATACTGCTTTTCTCTAGAAAATATATCAGATCTTGAAACAAATAGCAACGATAAAAAAGAAAAAAAAAATCAGTCTGAGGTGGCTCAATGGGTTAAGTGTCTGCCTTCAGCTCAGGTCATGATCCCGGGTCCTGGGATTGAGCCCCACATCGCATAGGGCTCCCTACTCAGCAGGAGTCTGCTTCTCCCTATGTCCCTCTCCCTGCTCATGCTCTCCCTCAAATAAATAAATAAATAAATTTAAAAAATCAGTCTGAGATACTACTAATATTCATCCAGCCTGATTGATTTTAGCCTTGATAAGCTTGCACTTTTTTAAGACATACAATTTGGGGGATGCAATAAATCTGCACATGTGGACATTTTTGGTGGACCAAATGGAGGGTGACTGCTGCACATGGGTCTTTTTTATGTCTTCATTCTGTGAATCTATTCTCCCATCTAAGCTCCAGCCTCCTGCCAACTCACCCTCCGGTGGTTCATGTCCTCAATGTACTTCATCACTTTCTGAGTGGCCAAAATACTCCCTTTCTTCTTGGATATGGTTTTGAGAATATCTTTTTTAAACTCATGCACTGCTCTCTGAACTTCAGTCCATCGGATTTCAGCTTCCTCAATGATAGCCTGAAGGAGTAAGCACAAAGAAAGTACAGTTCCCAAAAATCTTCAAGGATATCTCCCTCTAAGGAAACCTAAGTTCTCAGGCCTCTTTGTGCCCTAATACAAAATGTTTCTTCTTGGCCTTAGAAATGTATCCATAAGATACAAATTTGACTACATTAATGTTATTATTAAAAAGCAGGTCTCAGGTGCCTGGGTGGCTCAGTCAGTAGAGCATCTACCTTCGGCTCAGGTCATGACCTCAGGGTCCTGGGATTGAGCCCGTGTGGGGCTCCCTGCTCAGTGGGAAGTCTGCTTCTCCCTCTCCCTCTGACTCTCCACACCTTGTGCATTCTCTCCCTCTCAAATAGATTTTTCAAAAGCAGGCCTCAAAAAAAGGGAGGTATCCACAAAAAGGGGGTGAACAAAATCAGGGCCTAAAGTATCTCTGTACAGATCTATTTCCATGCCTGAAATATCATTTATCCACTAAAAATTATATCATAATGTAATGTGATAGGATAGGATAGGATAGGATAGGATAGGATATAAAAAATATCTGGAAAGGTATACATCAAAACATTAGCTACAGTCACATCTAGAGAGGCGGATCACTAGGGAGACCAACACTTAACATATACTACAGTAATTTGAAAAAAGATGCTATAAATGAATATATACATATTCACACAGAAAGACTGTAAATGCAAAATACAATTTACAAAATAATGTAATACTTTTTATAAAGACATTCATATATGCCGAAAAAATAATCTAAACTCTAGGAGATAAACACAAAAGTCAACATTAATGACCTCTAGGTAGATTGTGGATGTCTATAAATGCTCCTTTAGCTTACCTGTACATTTGAATTTGGTACAACATAGAGATTGTCTTTAAATAAGAAAACACAAACACATGCATACACATTATTTGAAAGAATAAAATGAAAAGGTATCCGTAACATGGAGGGTGATGAACTTATAAGTGAAATATTTTTTTTAAAGCCAATTTGGACTATTTATTTATTTTTATTTTTTTATTTTTTATGATAGTCGCACAGAGAGAGAGAGAGAGAGGCAGAGACATAGGCAGAGGGAGAAGCAGGCTCCATGCACCAGGAGCCCGACGTGGGATTCAATCCCAGGTCTCCGGGATCACGCCCTGGGCCAAAGGCAGGCGCCAAACCGCTGCACCACCCAGGGATCCCTTATAAGTGAAATATTAAAAAAAAAATTATATTAGAAGAAAAAAAAAAAAAAATTATATTAGAGGTCCAAAGAGAAAGAAAGAAAGAGAGAAAAAGAAAGAAAGAAAGAAAGAAAGAAAGAAAGAAAGAAAGAAAGAAAGAAGGAAAGAAAGAAGGAAAGAAAGAAGGAAAGAAAGAAGGAAAGAAAGAAGGAAAGAAGGAAAGAAGGAAAGAAGGAAAGAAGGAAAGAAAGAAAGAAAGAAAGAAAGAAAGAAAGAAAGAAAGAAAGAAAGAAAAGGTATCCATAGCTGTAGAGCAAATCATCTTAGTTCCAGCTTTGTCCCTGGGCATCAAGAAGCAAAAGCATCTTCCTTCACTGGAAGGAGCCCCTGCCCTCCCCACTGTCTTCACGTGCCAGAACCTCAACCAACTTTCAACACTCACTCTCCTGCTCAGCCATCTTCATTGAGGTTCTACTTCCTAAGGCATCAAAGATAAACTCCCTTGCCTGGCTCTAAAGGTCTCACAGCCCTCCTTGGCCCTATTTCCTCAAAAAGCCCCCCAAACACACCAGCCCCTTCAATGTCTCAAGACTTACCATGTTCATTCCCACCTCTACTTCCTTGCTCATGTCATTCACCTTATCTGGGGTCCCTTTCTTTTCTAGTACTTTGCTTTATTCCTCATCTTCTTCAAGACCATGCCAAGCCCTATACCATGCTATAACCCACCTCCTCAAAAAGTCGTCTTTGGCCACTCTAGCTCACGTTAACATGTTGTAATTCAACAATGTATGTTGGGAAAGAGGGGGGGCCAAAGATACAGATGCAGTGAAACGCTGGGACACCTGCACCCCAATGTTTATAGCAGCAATGTCCACAATAGCCAAACCGTGGAAGGAGCCTTGGTGTCCATCGAAAAGATGAATGGATAAAGAAGATGTGGTGTGTGTATACAATGGAATATTACTCAGCCATTAGAAACGACAAATACCCACCATTTGCTTCGATGTGGATGGAACTGGAGGGTATCATGCTGAGTGAAGTAAGTCAATCAGAGAAGGACAAACATTATATGGTCTCATTCATTTGGGGAATATAAAAAATAGTGAAAGGGAATAAAGGGGAAAGGAGAGAAAATGAGTGGGAAATATCAGAGAGGGAGACAGAACATGAGAGACTCCTAACTCTGGGAAATGAACAAGGGATGGTGGAAAGGGAGGTGGGTGGGGGGAGGGGTGACTGGGTGATGGGCACTGAGGGGGGCACTTGATGGGATGAGCACTGGGTGTTATGCTCTATGTTGGCAAATTGAACTCCAATAAAAAAATAAAAATAAATAAAAATTAAAAAAGGATTTATCAAACAAAAAAAAAAAGAAAGAGGGCGGGCATGAGGCAAGGAAGAGATGGAGGGAGGTTAGGTTTATGTGGTACAGATGATTCCATCAATAAAGACATGAATCTACTGCAATGAGTGTGAGTCACTGTGCCCACGTTTAGAAATAGAAAAATTTATAAATAGAACAGAAATACCTGTTTTTCATTCAATATTGCTCTCTAATGCAAGCCAACAACTATATCCCATGGGCAACTGAACTAACAGTGATATTTGCTCACTGGAGGAAAACTGACCATTTGGTCTCCAACAAGACCTGGACCATGGTCATGCATAACCAACACAGAAAGATTTAAAGGATTTTTCATCTAACCCACTGACTTAAATCCTAAATTACTTATGCGATTAAGGAATTACTACACATTTTTAAGGGCATTTCTGTTTATTGTGGTTATTTTTTTGAAGAATTCATATCTTAGAGACATATATGGAAATATGTATAAATGATATGTTGAGGTATCACTTGCTAATAGCCCAGTGGCCCCATCATGAGGGAGAATTTGGTAGGGATACAGAAGAAATAAGGGTGGCCATATGTTGATGACTGTTGCACATGGTTGTTGAGTGCATAGGGGTCCATTGTGCTAGCCTCTCTACATGTGTGAATTTTTGAAATTTTCCATTTAAAAAAGTTAAAGGGCACCTGGGTGGCACAATCAGTTAAGCATCCAACCCTTGGTCAGGTCATGACCTCAAGGTTGGAGCCCATGTCAGAGTCTGCTTGAGATTCTCTCTCCCTCTCCCTCTGCCCCTCCTGTTCATGCTCACTCTCCCTCTCTCTAAAATAAATACATCTAAAAAAGAAAAAAGGTTTATAATTTGTTGTCTCTTCCAGCATCTGGGAAGTTCCTTAAAAGTCGGGTTTAATTTCTCTTCTCCTACTGATGCTTCTTTCAAAATAACAATTATATGATCATATTCTCGGTCCTTCTCAATGAGGTGGAAGTGGGGAGCCCAGGAAGGACCAGCCACAGAGAAAATGATATACCTCATGATGCTGCAGGTCTCGTTCAGCATTTGCTCTCATGTGCCTGATCTCGTCCTTCATGTCTTCCAGCTCCTTTTGTACAAGCTCGCATTTTTGGTCACAACTGAGGCCTATCACATGGTCCATACCTATACGGGATTTGGATCTATGCTTGCCTCGGAACTGTAATAAAAGCAAAACCAAGCCACTGTCAGTAGGAATTTATGCTCAAATTGGGCATCAAAGTGACCACTCAGACCTGCTAGAAATTACTCTGAGTGACAGCCAGGGAGAACAAATGCAACGTGAAAGGATGTGGGATATTAGGTATGAGGTGATGTTTATTTCAGAAGTCAGCCTAAGGCCCTGTGCTAAAGAATTCAAAGGCCTGTTCTTGATAATGACCTTAAAATAAATAAAGGAAAGTGTCTTGAGGCTATGGAAGGACTGTGAACCTACTATAGACCAGCATTCAAGTCAGTGTCAGGGGAAGCCCAGAGCTCAATGCTTCTTAAACTGAACACAGAAGAGAAATTGCATCTGGGGGCACAGTGTTCAGCAAAAAAACCAAACAGACAAAAATATTTTGATTCCCTACACATTTAAGCCAAAGGTCACCAGCAGATGGCCCAGGGAATGTGTGGGCCTGGAGATGAGACTGCTTGGCTCTCAAAAGATGGATCTACATCCAGTTGTATATTTTCAAAAATTAATTACCCACATTTGAAAATTGGGACATTCCACCACAATCATCTATATTTTCAGCTTCTCTTGTAAAATCAGCTCTGGGGGGGATCCCTGGGTGGCTCAGCGGTTTAGCACCTGCCTTTGGCCCAGGGCATGTCCTGGAGTCCCAGGATCGAGTCCCATGTCGGGCTCCCTGCATGGAGCCTGCTTCTTCCATCTGCCTATTTCTCTGCCTCTCTCTCTGTGTCTCTCATGAATAAATAAAATATTAAAAAAAAAAATCAGCTCTGGCAATACCAGGCCACCTGGTTTGGCTTTTAGATGAGGGAGGAAAGCTTCCATGCCCACAGCAGGTTCACTTCACTCCTATTATAGGTGGCTAGCTGGGCCCTGTAAACATTCGAGTCCCCCAATTTAAAGGAATTATTTCAAACAAACTAAGATATTCTGGGAGAGTCAATCCACTATTAATTGAACCTGATTCCCTTCACACTCACTTGAAAGAAAAACCTTGGGAGGGAAGGAAGAATCAAAAGTAGAATAGGGAGAGAATTATATGCCAAAGAGGACACACCAGAGGCAGATACACAAATACTACTTGTATCTAAAGGGACAAAGAGAATAAAAGAATTATTAGATCTCCACAGTATACCTGTGCAAATTCGGCTCCTGATGTAATTTCTGATAATCGTGGATGTCGCTGATCCCTGGGCTCCAGTTTATTATAATATTTCTCAAACATCTCTGTCTCAGTTTTGAGAGCAGAGTTTCCATAGCTACAAGACAGAGGGTACCTGAGTAAGTTCCACTTATAAGAGTTCAAACCCCAAATAACTAGTATTTAATACTTAGCAGCTACCTTTACCTTCTGCAAAACACTCAACTGCTTGGTACCTCAAATTCCTCATCTGTAAAATGAGAATAGTAACAGTGCCTATTATGAAGAGTTGCAATAAGAAAGGCAAAGCCTTTAGAACAGTGCCTTGCACATAGTAAGTTCTATTTAAATATCTGATTTTGGGACGCCTGGGTGGCTCAGTGGTTGGGCGGCTGCCTTCAGCTCTGGTCATGGTCCCGGGATCCAGGATCGAGTCCCACATTGGGCTCCCCGCATGAAGCCCGCTTCTCCCTCTGCCTGTGTCTCTGCCTCTCTGTGTGTGTGTGTCTCTCATAAATAAATAAATAAATAAATAAATAAATAAATAAATAAATAAATATCTGATTTTTTTCAAATGTCTAATAAGCCACGAAACAAAAAACTGGCATTATGTTGAAAATCGTTGCTGAGATGAAGCTACAAATTCCACTTTCCAGTATCTTCGAACCCATTCATGAAATTCCTTCTGAATTACTACATGCTTGAAGTTACTACATATCCACAATCTTTGGATGTTTGCTTTGGTTTATGTTTCTCAGCTGTTCCTTCCAGCACCAGAGATGAAGTATCCACAAGAAGCATATTATAAATGGTGGAAAAGCTCGGAATAAACTGGGGATGACAAACCTCGTTTATCCTGTATATGCGAAGATTTTGACCTTTTTAACTTTTATATATTTAAAACATACAAGTTATGTGTGCACGATATATATGAATACATGCATATTGGATAATACTGAGGGAATTCCTGTGGGCTAAAATTTAAGGTTTCCCCCCAGCACATCATGCCGCATTCCAGAAACTGTAGCTATTAATAAGATTACCTCAGTTCTGACCTCAACTGTTCACGGACATTGTGAAGTAACAGCCGCTCCGCTGCTACAACCGGATACTCTGTGAGACCGGGAAGTTGTACAGTTGACCTCTGACCCTCCGGAGCGGCCGGCCTACCTGAGCTCTTCCACCAGCTCACACAGCTGGATAATCGGCAGCTCGTTCTCCTCCCCGCCCTGCAACTCGACGACGGCGGTCTCGGAGTCCTCCTCATCAGTCATCTCTGCGCCCCGGCAGCCTCGCCAATGCCGGGAGAGACCGAGGGCGCAGAGCGCCAGCGGCCGAGCGTCACGCGGCCGGCGGCCACCTCGCGGCGCGTTGCCGGAGCGACCGGACGCGTGCGTGAGGGGCGGGGCCTCCGCCGGCAACGCGCGGCGCCGCCGAGCGAGCGGCCTCCCGCGCTCCTTCAGCAGCCATCGTCACCACGCCGCTACCTGCCGCTGCTGTTTGCGCCGCGCTTGCTCTGCCGTTGGCGCTGTGCCAAGCACGGTTGAGGCAAATCCTTGCAACGCTCTTGTAACATTATCTATTATTCTGCTTATTCTCCAAATAGAGGAAACAGACCCGGAAAGTTAATCTGACTTGTCGGAGTGTCCTCCTTCCCCCGCCTCGCTGTGAGGCCTCTGTTTCTGCTCACCCCCTGGTGCTTCACCCACACGAACTGCAGTTTCTCTCAGACACCGATATCCTGCATTCCTGGAAGGGAAAAGCTGACCGATTATTAAATGGTATAAATTCAAGAGACATCCCTAAATAGGCACCGAAACAGCCATGATGTGCTGGGGGAACGTAAGGAACCGACAATCCTGAATCCAGCTCTCGCTTCAGATTAAGTGAGGGAAAGAGCCCCTAAACCCACTGTTGCAAGTGGAGTGACGAGAGCAACAATGGGGCGCCTCACAGTTTTTCACAGCCATCATTTCATTTAATCCTCCAAACAGTCTTATGAAATTAGTCTTACTGTCTTCATTTCACGGATCAGGAACTGAGCAGTAGCTTGGCGGAGTGGGCCGTGGTCACACAGGAATGGAATCAAGGTCTGGCCGAACCGGAAGCTCCTACAGTCAGGTTCTACACTGATGTGTGCCCCGCAAGGACCCGCCGGGCGGCAGCCTGGCGTTCTGTCTGCCCGCCCTGGGATGGAAGAAGGCCAAGGTGAGCAGCCTTCTCCGGGTCAGGTGCGCGCTGGATGTGGTTAGAAGGCAAGCTATAATAAACTGCTTAGAGTGGAGGTCAGCCACCTCCTCCCATAAAGGACGTACCTTAGCATCAACATACAGTTACTAAACTCCAAAGAAAGATCTTTTGTTTTGGGGGATTTGGTTTTTATTTTGCATAGGGTGCAGATTTGGGGCCAGAGTGGAATTACTGGAGATGATGGCAGAGAGGCTGAGCCCTGCCATCACCTTCTTCTCTCTGGTAGGCCTCTCTAGGAGCAATGCAGACCACGTTTAGAGATACTGAAGATGCTCATAGACCAGGTGATACAAATAGATGCCCACCCCAAGAGGGCCAGAAAGGACTCTGTGCGGCAGGTCCACACAAGTTCCATAAGGTTAGAAGTATTGATGATAGGGAAAGATGCAGTGTGAAGCTTAAAGTAAGATCTAGTTGAGGGACCACAATTCAGGACATGGGATTTTGCAAAAACACCATGCAGTCCACAGGAGGATATTTCACACCATTTGAAAACCAGCTCCTGGCCTGGTTTTAGACCCTCATAGGGACAGAATGCTCAAGCATGCATCCAGGGGATCCCCGGGTGGCTCAGCGGTTTAGCACCAGCCTTTGGCCCAGGGCATGGTCCTGGAGTCCCAGGATGAAGTCCCACATCAGGCTCCCTGCATGGAGCCTGCTTCTCTCTCTGCCTCTCTCTCTCTCTCTCTCTCTCTGTCTCTCATGAATAAATAAATAATTCAAAAAAAAAAAAAAAAGCATGCATCCAGCCCTGCTCATCGTGATGTGAGTCCTGTTGGACCCACCGAGGTATAAAGTTGGACAGGCCCGGCTTCAGTCCATTGCAAAATGGAAATGTGCTGTCCAGGATCGAGTCCCAGAAGGACCAGGGAGCATGAGTAAGCTGCATGAGCAGGAAGTCCAGACCTACTTGTCATCCACCACACTCACACCCATTTACGCTCATGACCATATTAAGGGAGGGGACAGGATCACAACCAGCTAAAAAGGAGGAAAAAGCCTGAGCTTGGTTTAGAGGTGGGCTGGTTTGGAATGTGAGTACAAGCCCAACACTGAGGATGGCTGCATCACAACCACATTCATGGAAGGCTCTGAAAGACAGTAGAGGAGGAAAATCTTTTCACAGGGCAGAGCTGTGAGTGGCACCTGGTCATCTATTTTGTATGGAAGGAGAAGTGACCTCAGGTGAGAAGTGGTTACAGGAACTCATCTAAGGGGGAACTTTGGCTTAGGGACTCCCCATCAGCCTGGCTGAAATGCTGTTAGATGCTATCAGCTGAGAAATTTCCTCTCCAATCCTCCCTCTTTTCTTTCCCAAGTATGAGACCTGTACTGTGGCCTGAACACTCTCCCTATCTACTCCAGCTTCATCTTCCTTGTCCACCACAGGCATTTCTTCCATTAAATAAATTTCACAAGTCTAATTCCACCTTGGCTTAGAGGACCTGAACTGACACAAATAATAAATTTCAATCCTAAAGATGTTAAAATATAGTAATATAGCCTGTGTATGAACTAAAATCTGCATTTGCCAAACAAAAATACCTTGCTGTTCACACTCTGTTTTCCTGCATTACATTTTTAAAATTGTGGTAAAAAACACAACATAAAATTTAACATCTTAACCATTTCTAAGTGTATAGTCCAGTAGCATTTAGTATAGTCACATTGTTGGACAACCAACCTCCAGAGCTTTTTTACATTGCAAAACTGAAATTCTGTGCCCATCAAACAATAACCCTCCCTTCCTACCCACCCCCAGCCTCTGCCAACCACCATTCTACTTTCTGTCTCCAAGCACTTTGTGACTGCTTTCAATTCCTCAAATAACTCAATCAGAGGGGCCCCTGGATGGCTCAGTTGGTCAAGTGACTGCCTTTGGCTCAGGTCATGATCCCAGAGTAGTGAGATGGAGCTCTGCATTGGGCTCCCTGCTCAGCAGGGAATTTGCTTCTCCCTATCCCTCTCCCTCTCTTTGTTGATCTCTCTCTCTGTGTGTGTGTGTGTGTGTGTGTGTGTGTGTGTGTGTGTATGCTCTTGCTCTCTCTCTCGCTTGCTCTCTCTCTCTCAAATAAATAAAATCTTAAAAAATAATAAACTCAATCAGAAAGTATTTGTTTTTTGTGACAGGCTTTTTCACTTTAGCATGTTCTCAAGGTTCATTCCCAGGTAGCACGTGTCAGAGTTTCCTTCATATTGAAGGCTGAAAAATATTCTATTGTACATACATAACACATTTTGCTTCTCCATTCATCTGTCAATGGAGACTTGTGTTGCTTTAAAATTTAAACACAAATAAAAACAACAGTGCTTTAAAATTTAAACACAAATAAAAATTTCAAAACTTATTAAGTTGTATGTTGTTCAATATTTAAATATGTGCAGTGTATTGTACGTCAATTATACCTTAGTAAAGCTGTAAAACAAGCAAGCAAACAAACACAGTCTCTTCTCTACAGCCTTATACATCAAAGTACCTACTTAGTAGCTGCACACAAGTGTGGAGTGAGCATGTCAAACTCCTCCCTCCAAATCTGCTTTTCACCCATTCTTGTCCATCTCAGTAACTGGCAACTCCATCCTCTTAGGGACGCAGGCCAGAAAACTAGGAGTAATCACTGGCTAACTCTTGACTCCCCTCTTTTTCTTGGCCCTACATTGGATCTGTGAGCAGAGCCCATTGGCTGTGCATTCAGAATGAACCTAGAACTCTTCTCATTATTATGACCACCCTAGTTCAAGCTACCATCATCTTTTGCCTGAATTATCATAGTTGACCCCTCACTGTGCAACTTGTTACATGTCAGTTATATCCCCCCCCAAAAAAACCTAGGGTGGGGAGAAGAAAACACTGCCTATTTACCAAATTTTCACTCCTTTTATACTTTACCTCCTTTAGGTCTTTGCTTAAATTAATATCTTTGCAATAAGCCTTTCTTCATCACCCTAGGTAAAATTAGGCTCCCTCCCTACCTCCCTCTCCATCCCACCCTTGGTATTCTCTATCCTTTATTCTTTCCATAACACTTATAAATAAATTACTGTGCATTTTACTTATTCATTTATTAAAAGATTTTATTTACTTTGAGAGTGAGAATGCACACAAGTGTAAGTGGTGGAGGGGGGAGCAGAGAGAGAGAATCTTGAGCAGACTCCCCATTGAGCATGGAGCCTAAGTTGAGGTTCAATCCCACAACCCTGAGATTATGGCATGGGCCAAAATCAAGAGTTGATGCTTAAGTGACTGACCCACCCAGATACCCCTTACCTATTAATTTTTTAAGGATTTTATTTGTTTGTTTGTTTGTTTGTTTGAAAGAGAGAGAGAGTGAAAATGAGCAGGGGGGAGGGAGGGAAGGAGGGAAAGAATCCCAAGCAGACTCCATAGTGAGTGCAGAGTCCAATGTAGACTCCATCTCATGACCTGAAATCAAGACCTGAGCCAAACCCAAGAGTCAGATGCTTAACCAACTGAGGCAACCCACTTATTTATTTGTTTATCTGTCTGTGTCCCCAGTCCCACCCTACCCCTAGCAACTAAAATATAAGCTTCATGAGGGCAAATAATTTTGTTAGTTTTGTATGTGCCTTTATCCCTAGTACCTAAAACAGCATCTGGCATATGGTAGATGCCCCAGAGATATTTATTCAATAAATGCAAGAATGTGAAGGCAGGACTATGAGGAGTTTAAGAGCTCAGGTTCTCGGATCAAACAGAATCTGGGCACAATCATTCTTTTGTTGTATGAATGACTCTGGACAAGTCCCTGATCGCCTCTGTCCCAAAATCTCTTCCTTCTTTTTTTCTAAAGATGAATAAATGGGATAAATACCTACCTTATGGGCAGCCAGAGAGATTCACGAAAGCAGAGGGAAGGTATAGAAGAGAGGTGACAGGAGATGTCATTCTTCGTCTAGTTCTGACACTGCATTGCATTGTCTTCACTCCTACCAGGGAGGGTAAGTAAACCTTGGTGACCAGCAGGGAGGCCATTGAGATAGCTCCAAGCAAAGAATTTCCAGACACTAGGGAGAAAAGCTAAGTCCACTGGGCATACCTCCCTCTTCTGGGCTTAAATCAGACATTGAATCCTACCCTGAGGTGGGCTGGTAAGGAAGGAAAGGTGGAGACCATTCCCAAAGACAACCTTCCAGGCACTGCCCCTTTTACCTCCTTCCATTCGTAATCCAGAATCCATCCCTGCCTGGTCGTTGACAGTAGGTTCCTCTCTCCAAGATGATGGGTGTTGTGGGTATCAGAAAGCATTTGCTTCTTCACAAGAGCACAGCCAGCCTCGGCCATCTGACTGCCAGCTTCACTGGCTCTCCCTGCACACCCACATCCCCACCCCTACCATCTATGCTCTTCAAAAAGCCAATTAAAAACATAATCTCTGCGTTCATCACACCCCTTGTGAGCACCAGTTATCTGGACAACTTGTTTTCAGAGGACATAAACTAGTAGATTCAATTATCTTTCAAGGATATCTCCTTCTCCTTGCCCCCTATTGAGTCCTGGCAACTTAGCAAGCAAAATTGGTCAGTTTTTGAAATAAGCCCTTAAGATACAAAAGGTTCAGGTTTCCTGCTCGTGGCGGAAGAGTTCACACAAACGTAGCCCATCATCACATCAACTCCTCATCTGTGCTGCTTGCTGATTCTACCTCTGCCCCCTTCACACCACCACCTTCTTCATTTTTGCACTGATGTGTCTCCCATCCCTATCCCTGTCCCTCCACCCTCTACACCCTGGGACACTAGTTCTTGTGGACTCCATTTCCCAGGCTCCCTTGCTGGCTGACTTCCAGCAGCTTCATCCAATGAGGGCGGGAAGAGAGATTGGGGGGGGGGAGGGGGGCGGATTTCTTTCCTACTGCTTCCCCGCTTGGGCACCACAGTCGTGGTAGGGCATAAGCCTTCCATGACCACACCTCTTGCCTACCGTCCCCTCACTCAGTATCAGCCATGGATAAACACTAGATAGCTCACCCTCCTGCCTGGTTCCTTAGCTCCGTCATGTGAGTGTAGATAGTCCTTTCACTAAGGTCTATTCAGTTGAACTGAGTGGAATTTCTAAGAGTCAAGCTTTGTTAGGGAGGTAGTATCAGATATCTAAAAGAAGTGGTAAAGGAAGTAACCTAGAGGTGGAGGGAGTCAGGAGCAGAGTGTTTTCATGGTGTGCCGTTTGAGGCTGCTTGGCTACTGGCTGCCTGACTTAAGTCTCTCAGTGTTTTGTCCCTCAATTTCCACCTCTGTAAAATGAGGATGACATATTTTTTTGTATATTTTTTATTGGAGTTCGATTTGCCAACATATAGTATAACACCCAGTGCTCATCCCCTCAAGTGCCCCCCTCAGTGCCATCACCCAGTCATCCCATTCCCCCACCCACCTCCCTTTCCACTACCCCTTGTTCATTTCCCAGAGTTAGGAGTCTCTCATGTTCTGGGATGACATATTTTAAATGACTACCTTATGCATCTTACATGTTTATTTTCAGGCTGAAATGAGATGGAGTAAGAAAAAACAGTAGTTAGGAAAGTATGACACTAAGATGGACACTCAGCGCACATCCTCCATCTGGAAGGAGCCACGACCCTAGTTTGACAACTATCTGTAGTAGATTATTAAGTGAAAAATTGACTCAGCTTGCAGGCCTCAAATAATAGTGATGACAATTGCCATTATTACTTCTTAACATATTTATGGCCAATTAGGTAAGATTATTATTGCTTAATGAAAACATTTATAACAATATTGTTTCAGTTACTATTTATTGATTGCTAGCTATGTGCCAGACGTCATGCTAAGCACGTTCTACACGTTGTCTCATTGCATCAGTTTGATGGTTCTGTGAGATACAGGTACCTTCTTAACGCCCATTTTACTAGTGAGGAAACCAATTCTCAGAGAAGCTAAGCAACTTTGCCCAAACTACATAGCTATCTTGGGGCTGAAATTCAAGCCCCGGTTCATCCTACTCTGCTCTGTTCTTTCATGGTATTCACCTGATAGAGTGGTGGTTCCGGTGGGGGTGGGGTGCAAAATAGTGCCCCCAGGGGACATTTGGCAATGTCTAGAGATGCTTATGTTTGTTTTAACTGAGGGGGTTGGTTGCTATTGGCATCTAGAGGACAGAAGACAGTGGTGGTATTTGTATTTATTTCAGGTGGCTGAAAACAAGAATTTATTGTCTCATGGTTCTGGAGACTAAAGTCCAAAATCAAAGTGTTAGCAAGGCCACACTCTTTCTGAAGGATCTAGGGAAGAATGCTTCCCAGGTTCTGGTGGCTCCCAGCAATCTTTAGCATTCCTTGGCTTGTCGCTCTATCGTTCCACTCTCTGCCTCCACTTTCACGCGGCCTTCTTCCTTGTGTCTTTATGTATCCTCTCCTTTTCTTATGATAACAATGATCATTAGATTCATGGCCAGTCCAAAATCCAAGATGATTTCATGTCACCATCCTTAACTAATTACACCTGCAAAGATCCTTACTTCTAAATAAGGTCACAATCTGAAGTTCTATGTGGACATGAATTTGGGGGGACACTATTCAACCTGCTAACCTTTCAAGGCACAGGACAGCCCCACTCCCAAACAAAGAATTATCTGGCTCAAAATGTCAAGAGTATTGAAGTTGAGAAACTTTGCTTTAGAAGGAGGCATTTCTTCTCTGGGAAGCAAGGAGTATGTGTCTCTGTTAATCCACACAGCTACAAACAGAAAGGGTCTCAGAGTGCCATCAAGTCCAGAGGTCCTTCTCTTTCCACTTTTCTGGGACCACTCCTTCTTCTGATAGCCCCCAGTATCTCCATGTGGATGCTGCCCCCTGCCTGGCATTTTTACAGCATTTTGCATTTTGACTTAAGAATGATATGGTCAGATCCACCCAAAATATCAAGCTTCAATTATAAATAAGAAATGCCTGGCTTCTTCTTTCCCAAAAGGGAAGATGATCAAAAACCAGAGAAAGAAACTCAAGCTTTGCAATTTATGGGAGAGGGACCAGCCCTGCGAGGTGGACGATCACCTGATGGCTGCCAGGCACTTTCCTCCATTCTTTCAACATATATTTGCTTAGCAGCTACTATGAGCTTAGCCCTAGGAATGCAATAGTGAGCAGCAAGGCTGGTATGCTTGCTCACATGAACCTTCCAGTGTGATATAAACACTAGCCATCCAGTGTGGTAAGTGCTATTGTAAGGAAATACAAGTGCTCAGATTTCAAGGGGTTATAAAGGGTATTCTGGAGCAGGTAAGGTCTAAGCTGAGATTTGAAGACTGAGTAAGATTCACAAACAGATAGGTTAGGCTCATTAGTCCAAAGTCAACCACAACTTTAGCCCCCAAGCAAAGACCAAAGGGAGAGTAGGGTTGAGAGAGGAGAGAGTTTATGCAAAGGCCCAGAGGGAAGAGCAAGCACTTTTGGGAAATTGAAGGAATGTCAGTCTTGGCTTTACCTTCCCAGGAGAAGAAAGCAAAGAAGGTCATTGCTAAGATCCACCTTCTGGTTTTCCTCTTTGTCCTCCAGGGACTCCCTTTGACCTCCCTTTCTAATATGAGCTGCTATTGGATGCTTTCTCTTGCTGTCCTTGTTGAACTCAACTCCCTTCTCAGTTTCAGAGACCCTCATCTCGGTCTGATCTCCAGGTAAGGACAAAGGCCTTTGACCTCATCTAGAAGCAGAAGGAACATCAGGCATAACCAGATATCTTTGGTGTCTTATCAAATATATGGAAATCATTTAGTCTCAGCCAAGGTGAGACAGAGGCAGAAAGTCCTGGTTAAGCATCAGAGCTGGGGCTAGTCCACTTACAAGGTCGCCCCCACTTTGAAGATCAGAAAATCAGAGGCATGTAGCCAAGGACCAGGACCCACAGTCAACATTACTGTGTCTCCTGCTCTCTCTGGATCATGGAAGAGCAAAGATATTAACAATCTGGGCTCTGTAGCCAACAACTGAGTTCAAATCCAGCCCCATATCATTCCTAGTTTTGTGATTTGAAGCAAGTCACTCATTTCTCATTACCATAGTGATGCCCCCTAGAGGAGTGTGTGTGTGTGTGTGTGTGTGTGTGTGTGTGTTGAGGGAGTCACAAAAACCACTCAAGAGGTCTACACAGGACTTGGAACCCAAAAAATGCCTATACCTTTGGCTTTGTTTCTTTCTCATCTTTGACCATGAACCCAGGCCCACCCTACTCCTTTATCCAGTTTCCAGGGAAGCTCCCTCGGCTGAGAAGGAGGAAGCAGGAAAACAAAACAGTTCTTCCATTAGGGTATTCACTTCTAAAAAATTCCAGTACAATTAACGCACAGTGTTATATTAGTTGCAGGTGTACAGTGTAGTGATTCAACAATTCTATACATTACTCAGTGCTCATCGGATAATGTACTCTTATTCCCCTTCAACTATTTCCTTCATCCCCCTATCTACCTCCCCTCTGGTAACCATCAGTTTGTTCTCTATAGTTGAGTCTATTTTTTTGTGTCTGTTTTCTTTGTTCATTTGTTTTATTTCTTAAATTCCATATATGAGTGAAATCTTATAGTATTTGTTTTTCTCTGACCGACTTACTTCACTTAGCATTATATCCTCTAGATCCAGCCATGTTGTTGCAAATGGCAAGATTTCATTCTTTTTATGGCTGAGTAATATTCCACTACATATATATTTATATGTATATACAGATTATATATATCACATCTTCTTTACATGTGATAAATATAGATATATCACATCTTCTTTATCTATTCATCTATCAATGGACACTTAGGTTGCTTTTATAGTTTGGCTATTATAAGTAATCCTGCAATAAATATCAGGGTGCATATATCTTTTCAAATTAGTGTTTGTTCACTGGATCACTTTTTTGAAGTTAGCTTTTTATAAAAGAATATTGTTCAGGAAACTGCACAGCTTGACAAAATTTCAAAAACTGAACACACTTGTGTAATCAGCACATGGTTGAAGAAAAAGAGCAATACTAGTATCCCAGAAGCCCTCCAAATACTTCTTTACTGTCACCACCATCTTCTAGGATAACCACGACCCTGACTTCCGAAGCTGACCTTAATATTGCCCCTTTTTTCTGTTTATACAAATGGAATGGTGCAGCCCACACTCTTTTGTGTCTGGCTTCCTTCACTCACCATCATTTTGACAAGAGTCATTTACATTGACATGGGTGATCATAGATCGTCCATTCTCATGGCTGTACAGGATTCCATTGTGTTTATCCATTGCACTGTTGGTGAGCTTTTGAGGGAGTTTCCAGTATGAGGCTGTTGTAATAAGAGTTACTATGAACATTCTAGTAGATGTCTTCTGGTGAACATACTTACACATTTCTGTTATATATGCACTTAGAAGTGCATATGCTAGGTCACAGTATGTTCAACTTTAGTAGACGCTGCCAAACAGTTTTCCAGAGATTACCAGAGTTCACTTTTTAAAACAATCTGTGACATGGGGCACGGTGACCTCCTTCCCCACAGTCAATCATTTATTCACACACATTTATAAACCCTGGATCTGTGCAAGGCACTAAATGAGGGATTGGAAGGCCACAGTGGAAGTGCCATGGGCTAATCCTGGCTCTGTGTGCCCTGAGATCTGTCCCCTCCCCATCCCCTTCTCTTTTCTCCTTCCCCTTGAATGTGTGTGTGAGGATGAGGACAGGGATAACCTAGGGAGCCCTCTGAGCTGTATTTCCTAGACTCCAGGTCAGCTGGTGGGCACTAGCTGGAAGTCAGTGGACAAGAGAAAGGAAAAATCTAGGGGTGTGAGGGTTCCTCCCTCTCTCTGCCTGGGGCAATGTTTCTGGTTGTGGCTGTGTATCTTCCATGATTCCAGCTTCCTCAGGTGACCTTGGCCCTTCACTTCAGTAGCATCACATGCTCCCTTGTCCCTCCAGCTGATGGGTAGCAGTGGCTTCTTACACTTGGTGGCTCTTAGGCTTTCTCCCTCTTCCACCACCTGTGCATCCAATCATTTCCCTGTAATCATACCCTCTTTAGTTGCTTTAGGATTATTTCTCTTGGGGCACCTGGGTGGCTCAGTGTTTGAGCATCTGCCTTTGGCTCAGGTCGTGATCCCAGATTCCTGAGATTGAGTCCTGCATCAGACTCCCCACGGGGAGCCTGCCTCTCCCTTTGCCTATGTGTCTGCCTCTCTCTGTGTGTCTCTCATGAATAAATAAACAAAATCTTAAAAAAAAAAAAAAAAAAAGAATGATTTCTCTTTTCAGGGTTAGACCCTGACTGATCCTGGCAGAGACCTACAGGGCCAGCAGGGAGATCTTCAGATAAAAGGACCAGACTCATTCACCAAGATCATTGCACCAATGGGAGCAGCTGAGACATGTAGGTGGGGGGTGGCCAGTTGTACATGCTTTAGGTCACCTGGGTAGTCACCAGGAGGACTTCCATCAGATAGGGGCAGTTGCTCCTCCCAGCCATGTTGGCATTCCCACCTCCGTGTCCTACTAGCTGAGGCCACTCCTTCCAGGGCATCCCCTTCGTCTGGTTCTATGGACCAGACATCTCCAGGCTGGTCCTCGGCATTTGTTTGTTGATGATTTCATTAATTGATATAGCAGAGCGCTTAAAAATGCTGGCTTTGGAATTCAAAAGATGATGGCTTGGGGTGCCTGGGTAGTTTAGTCGGTTAAGTGTCCTGACTCTTGGTTTCGACTCAGGTCGTGATCTCAGGGTCTTGAGAGCAAGCCCTGCCTCAGGCTCTGTGCTCAGCAGGAGTCTGCTTGAGTTTCTCTGCCTCTCCCTCTCCCTCTCCGCCTTTCCCTCGCTCCTGCATGTTCTCTCTCTCTATCAGTCTCAAATAAATAAAATCTTTTTTTAAAAAAATGGGGACACCTTGGTGGCTCAGAGGTTGAGCATCTGACTACCCCCCCAGGACCTGATCCTGGTACGAGGATTGGGTCCCACATCGGGCTCCCTACAGGGAGCCTTCTTCTCCCTCTGCCTGTGTCTCTGCCTCTCTCTGTGTGTCTTGCATGAATGAATAAATAAAATCTTTTTTAAAAAATAAAAATAAAAAATAAGATAAAATAAATTCAAAAGATGATGGTTTTTTTTGTAATAATAAATTTATTTTTTATTGGTGTTCAATTTGCCAACATACAGAATAACACCCAGTGCTCATCCCGTCAAGTGCACGCCAACCAGTCACCCCACCTCCCCTTCCACCACCCCTAGTTCGTTTCCCAGAGTTAGGAGTCTTCCATGTTCTGTCTCCCTTTCTGATATTTCCTACCCATTTCTTCTCCCTTCCCCTCTATTCCCTTTCACTATTATTTATATTCCCCAAACGAGTGAGACCATATACTGTTTGTCCTTCTCTGATTGACTTATTTCACTCAGCATAATACCCTCCAGTTCCATCCACGTCGAAGCAAATGGTGGGTATTTGAATCTGGATCCTGCCCCTTGCTTGTGTGTGATTTTCCTCAGTTTCCTTTTACAGTTAATGGGGGCATCTGGGTGGCTCAGTGGTTGAGCAGCTGCCTTTGGCTCAGGGCGTGATCCCAGGGTCCTGGGATTGAGTCCCACATCAGGCTACTCTTAAGGAGCCTGCTTCTCCCTCTGCCTGTGTCTCTGCCTCTCTCTGTGTCTCTCATGAATAAATCAATAAAATATTTTAAAATTAAAAAAAAATAAGGTTAATGATGCCCACCTTCCCTGATTCCTGAGCAGATTATGCAATGGGTGAACATCAATGGTAGTAGAGCTTGCAGAATTTAAACATGTATGTTTATATCTATGTGTGATGATATATAATGCGAAATTACACTTTACACTTTACGACATACATTGTGTATATGTTACAATTCAAGAATTTGCAATCATACACTTATTTATGATTAGTAATGGCCTGTAAACAAGTTATGACCTTCAGATTTAACAAGCCAATAATTAACTTATTTTATCTGATAAAATAATGTATATAATGAACTTGCCTATGTTATCCAAACACCAGCCTCAGATCATAAATTATCCCTTTTGGGACCACATTAATAATCCCTCCAAGAGGTGTATTTTTAATATGGCACTATCTTAAATGTTTTATATTGAAATAATTTCAGTTGCACAATATAATAAAGAATTGCCATACACCCTTTACACAGGTTTTCCACATTACTCATAAATTAACATCTTACATTTGCTTTATCATTCCCTCACTCTTAAATATCTCTTTCTCTCATTTTTATCAAACTAGATGTTCATCTATATCCCTTACCCAAATGTTTCCCTTTTCCTGAAACATGAGAATAGTTGCAGATCTGATGAGTCCCTTTATCCCTAAATATCTCAGTATTTATTTGTATAAATATATCTCAGTATTTGTATTTCCTAAAAACAAGAACATTTCCTTAAAAGATTATAAAAATCAAGATATAAACATTGATTTAATTTTGTTATCTAAGGTAGATATCTTACCTAAGTTTTCTCAATTGTTTCATTACTGCCTTTTTAGCAAAATAACTACATGAATTTTTCTTGTCCAGAATTGCATTAAGTCATGTGTTTTGTTTCCTTTGATCTGGAACAGTTTCTTAGTCTTTGTCTTTTGTGACCTTGACATTTGTGAAGAGTAAAGACCAGTTATTTTGAAAAGTGCTCCGCCATTTGGACTTGTCCTATGTTATCTTGTGGTTATATTCAGGTTCTGCACCTTGGGCAGGAATATCGCAGAAGTGATGCGTCATTCTCAGGGCAACGTGTCAGGAGGCATGTGACATCATGTGGTTTTAACTTAGATCACTTGGTTAGGGTGGTGCCTGCCAGATTTTTTCTGCTGTAAAGTTACTATTTTTTTCTTTGTTGTTTATAAGTATCTTGTGGGGAGATACAAGTCTATGTAAATAACCTGTTTCCTATCATACCTTCACCCACCAGTTTTAGTATTCATTGTTGACTCTTGCTGAGTAAATTGTTACTATGGCAGCTGGCAAATGGCAATTTTTAAACTCCACCATTCCTTTTATGTTTCTTAAGTCAGAATTCTACTTTATTTACTTATATCAATATGGACTCGTGGATTTTTATTTTATTCTATGAGTTGTAATCCCTTATTGTCATTATTTAATTTGATGTTCAATTTTTACTGAATTTGGCCAATGGGAGCTCCTTAAAGTTGATTCCTTTTTCCTTTTGACATGTTGCTACCATTTTTTGTGTATTGCTTACTTTCTGGCAAACTAGATGTTCACCTAAATTGCCCTTACCCAAATCTGGAATCAGCCATTTCTCCAAACAGCTCTAGTTTCTTTTAGTGGAGAATGTATACCTCAACTTTCAAAAACAATGAAGGAGAAGAAGAAAAAGGAGAAAGGAAAGGAAGTGGGGGCCCCAAAAGGGGGGTGGGGAGGTTTACAAAGATTATAGTATATGTTTTAACAAATCAATGGTTTAAAAAAAAAAGACTTGTACTTATTTATTTGAGAGAGAGAAAGTGTGTGTGCACATGAGTGAGCAGGGGGGAGGGGCAGAGGAAGAGGAAGAGAGAGAATCCCAAGTAGACTCCCTGTTCACTGGGGATCCTAACAGTTCATTGAGGATCCTAATGCAGGGCTCGATCTCCCAACCCCAAGATTATGACCTGAGCTGATATCACAAGTCAGATGCCCAACTGACTGAGCCACCCAGGTGCCCCAACAAATCAATGGTTTTAAAACAAAAAGTATGATGCAAATATAACAGTGCTTCTCATAAGATAGTTACACCAAGTATGCGTTTGAGGTTCTTCTTGAATATGGGTCCCAATCACCTCCTTGCCTCCCCAGCACACTCCATAATGGCCCTATGTCAGTACTGCTTAATTGGGGATGGGGGAGCCCACAGTGAGATGGTGAATCTCAGGGAGCTCAGGTCTTTCTTCTCTGAACCTTGACCTTGACCCCTTTACCTGCAGAACAACTGTGCTAATATTTGTTTTATACATTGATTGATTGGGATTTTACTCAGTTTTATTGAGGGAAGTTTTAGGGCAGAATGGTAGGGAAAGTGATTAAGAAGAACCAGGCTACCTGATTCCAAATTCTGGCTTTAGGGGCACCTGGGTGGCTCAGTCAATTGAGCATCCAACTATCAGTTTTTGGCTCAGGTTGTGGTCTCAGGATCATGGGATCAACTCACATGGAGCCCGCTCGAGAGTCTCTCTCTCTCCTCTCTCCCTCCCTCTCTCTCCCTCCCTCTCTCTCTCTCTCTCTGTCTCTCTCTCTCTCTCCCCCTCTACCTCTCTCTCTCAAATAAATAAATAAAATCTTTTTTAAAATCCTGGCTCTGGCAAATCACTTCATCTGTAAAATAGGGATGTATTGCCCCCAGAGGATATTGAAGAGGATAACACCATCTGATGATAAGAAGCAGTAGCTGGTACATAAGAGTTTTATATTGGTGTCATGACCTCACATGAAAGCTGCTGCCTTTAGGGACATCTTCCCACTCTAGGTTCATCACTTAAATTGGGGCCTCAGGACTCCCCCATCCCCAAGGATTGGTGCTCACAAACTACAAGTCATGGCCACTCCAGCCCGTCTTCAGTCCTGGCCACCTGCAGGCACCTGTGCATCAGATACTTGCATCAGTCAGGATCCTTTCCAGTGCAGGATTTCCAGAATCCCGACTCCTACCAGGTGACACAAAGTAAGGACTCATTGGCTCTAAGGGTGATTTCTCAATCTTCAGGCATGGCTGGATCCAGGGACACAATTATGCCATCAATCCCCTCCATTTCTTCTGGACTCAGTTTTCCTCCGTGCTGGCTTCACTATGAAGCTTCACTTTTATGTGGTAAAAAGATGATCAGTGGCCCCAGCCTCAAATCCTACCAGCTGAGCAACCCCAGAAAAGAGAGAATGTGTCTTTCCTAGTAGCTTTAGTAAAGGTCCTGGGGCTGATGTAAAGGTAGTAAAGGTCTATTGGTCTGTTTGGGTCCTGCCATGCTAGATCTCTCCTATTTGCCCCTCCATGACCACTCTCCACCCTTTCCACCCTCCTCTGTGCCTTGGGAGATGGACACGTGTAAACTACAAAAGCAGACTCTCTTGCTTTCTGGATTTAAGTTGTACTTATCAAATGGGAGGCACACACAAGAGCCTAGAGGATAAGAAGAGGTTATAGTCATGGTATGGATTTTCTAGCTCTTTCCCTTTTGGGTTGCTGTGAGCCAGCTGCATGTTTCCACTGAAGGTCTCAGCTCCTGCCAAAGGACCTTCTCCACACAACACCATTCCTCCTGGACCCTGTAATCATTCTTTCTCCTTGCCTCTCTAGGCTAAGAGGGATGATGGCTGCTAGCCATTGAAGGCCCCAGGGGACTACCAGTTCCTGTTGGTTTCCCTGGATCCTACCTTCACCTTTGTAAGAGATCCTTCATTATACTTTTCTTCAGTGACTTACTTGGATCTGCCACCTGTGTCCTTCCTGCTGATGCATATGCTCACCTCTAGGGCACAGGTGAGGTCTTAAGTGACCACAAAAGAAGGAACAGACAGTGTGACAAGGATGTGAATGTCAGAGTGCTTTGTCAACCTCAAAGCATGGGACTATGGTGAGGGTATCTGTCTGGAAAGCCAGGGTCCCTCTTGGTCTTATTTTCATCCTCCTTCCTCTAAGTTCCACAGAGTGGCAGGGTAAGAGAGGGAGTTGGATTTGGAGCCTAAGCCCAACCACCCCCATTCTTTTATATCTCCCACTAATTGTGTGGCCTGAACAAGGGACTCAGCTTCTCCAAACCTCCCTTAAGTGAAGAAATCTTGCCTGCCTTCCCTACAAAGGGCTGCTAGCAAAATTGGATAAAATTGGCTATGGGGACGGATGGCTGATGTCCAGAGTTCTCCATCTACTGTGTGTTGTGGGGCCTCAGGACCTCTGGGGCACCCATAAGTAACACTTTTCTATAAATACCATCATGGCTCCAGTTGTCTCCACTTTGACCACAGAAGATCCCAGTCCTCTGTTAGCTCCTTTCTGCATGACCTGAGACATAATCTCCTTCACCTCTATCCCCATATCACCAGCATGCTATGAAGGTCAAGAGTGATAACATTTGTTTGTGGTCTCTCTGGACCACCTCACCAGTAGGAAACTGTAATCTCTTTGAAGGCAGGGACACCATATTTTGTCCCCTGTGATATGCCCACATCTAGTAGAAACCAGCACAGATCAAGTGCTCAGTTAAGTACATGTTGAATGAACACAGGCCAACAGGCATCAAGAAGACCAACTGTTGCTGTTTTACTACTATATGTTAAAAAGCAAAATGAAGAAGCATAGAAACAGGGTTATAAAAATTGCCCATAGGGTGAGCCTGGCTATTATATTATACTATACTTAAATTATAGGCTTGTGGTAAGATTGTGCATGTAGGGTACTTGGCACTGTGCCCAGCCAAGAGCAACAGTTCCATCAACCCTGGGTGGATGCAGAAGTAATGACCCACTCAGAGACCAGCACTTGTCTAAGGGTCCCTCTACACCTGCTAGCCTGGCACCAGCTGCTTAGCTAACACTGTTCCAAGGAGGGAAACCATTGTCTTGGGACAGAGGTATCTTTCCTGTGTCTTAGGGAGGAACTCTGTAGCAGATAAAAAAGCAAAGAGGATCTGTGGGCCTGGCTAAGAGAACATGGCACACAGCTACTAACTTACCCTTCAGATAAGTGATCTAATCTTTCTAGGCCTCAGTCTCTCCAACTGGAAATTGGGAATGTTTACACCAGGTGATCCTGAGGGCCAAGTAAGAAAATGGCTATACTTAAAAGCTCTTTTATTTACTTTAAAAATATTTATTTGTTTATTTATTTAAAGTAGGTTCCATGCCCAGCATGGAGCCCAGTGAAGAGCTTGAATTTACAACTCAGATCAAGACCTGAATTGAGATCAAGAGTTGGATGCTTAAACAACTAAGCCATCCAGGCAGACATCCCAAAAATGTTTTTAAATCAAAGGTTACTAATGAAGCTCAATGGTTGATAAGAAGCTTTTGCTATCCCCAACCGCCACACACACCTACAGGCCCAAGACTGTTCAGATAGCCATTTTCAAGGCTCATCCCAAGCCCCCCTCCATCCCTCCTCTTTTTCCTTTGCTCCAGTCAATGAACCTTGATTGAGCAATGCACACCCCCACCCCAGGCTGGGTGTGTATAGGCCTGGGTTGAAATGGTCCCTTGTTTCTATTGATTTGGAAAGAACTCTTCCTTTAGGATTGCCAAAACAAGGGCGCTCTGCAGGCTCCAGGCCCATGGGCAGCTCACATAGAAGAAAAGGAGGGAGCCACCTCCACCCCTCCTGCAAAGTGAGTCACCCTGTCAACATGCCCTTGTGATGTCACAGCTGGTTTTACCAGATCCCCTGGAGCTGACCCATCCCTGCCAAGCTGGAACCCTCACCCTCCTCCTTTGTCAGAAGCAAAAGACACTTGCCAGCCAAAACTACCAGGCCTCTCAGAACCCTATTCTATTGAAAAGGCTTTCATACTATCACAGTTTTTGTCAAACAATCATTACTGACTAGCATACAGGAAAGAGAAAGCTTTCCCCTCCTCTCTGCCCTCCATCTCAATCCGTGCACTAGAGGAAACCATTAATAGCTTCACGTGGAACACTCCAGATCCTGTATAACGCATATTATATTTTCTTTTTTTTTTTTTTTAGATTTTATTTATTTATTCATGAGAGATACAGAGAGAGGCAGAGACACAGACAGAGGGAGAAGCAGGCTCCTTACAGGGAGCCCGATGTGGGACTCAATCCCAGGACCCCGAGATCACGCCCTGAGCCAAAAGCAGACACTCAATCCCTGAGCCACTCAGGCATCCCATCATTTTCAATTTTCTTTATCAATACTTTTTTTTTTTAAGAGCAGTTTTAGGATCACAGAAAAATTGAAGGGAAGTGGTGTAGAGATTTACCATATCCTTCCTGCCCCTACATATACCCAGCCTCTTCCATTACCAATATCCTCCTCCTGGGTGGTACTTTTGTTAGAAGTGATGAGCCAATATTTATGTAACATAGTCAGCCAAAGTCAATAGTTGACATTACAGGTTACTCTTGGTGTTATACATTCTACGGGTTTGGACAAATGCATAGTGGCATGTATCCATCATTCTGGAACCACGTAGAGTATTTTCAGTGCTCTACAAATCCCCCGTGTTCACCTATACACTCCCTCCCTTCACTCCCAAACCCTGGCAACCACTGATCCTTTTACTGTCTCCACAGTTTTGCCATTTCCGGAGCATCATACAGCTGGAATCATACGGTATGCAGCCTTTTCAGAACAGCTTCTTTCACTTACAAAAATGCATGTAAGGTTCTTCCATGTCTTTTTATAGGTTTTTTGTTCTGAATGATATCCCATTGTCTGGAAGTACCACAGTTTATCCACTCACCTACTGAAGGACATCTTGGTCACTCTCAAGTTTTGGCAATTATGAATAAAGCTGCTATAAATATCCATGTACAGATTTTGGTGTAGACATAAGCTTTCAACTCTTTTGGGTAAATATCAAGGACTGTGATCACTGGATTATACTGTAAGAGTATGCTTAGTTTTGTAAGAAATAGCCAAACTGTCTTCCACAGTCGGTGCACCATCTTTGTATTCCTGCTAGCTATGAATGAGTTTCCCGTTGCCTCACATCATCTCCAGCATTTTGTGCTGTCAGTGTTCCAGAATTTGGCCTCTCTAAAATGTGTGTAATGGTATCTCAGTGTTTTATTTTGTGTTTCCCTGGTACATGTTATGTGGAGCATCTTTTATATGTTCCTTTACCATCTGACTATCTTCTTCAGTGAGATGTCTGTGCAGGTCTTTGGCCCGTTTTCTAATTGAGTTGTTTGTTTCTTATTGTTGAGGTTTCAGTGTTCTTTGTATATTTTGAGTACAATAGCACTCTGTCAGAGATGCCATTTGCAAATATTTCCCCCCATCTGTGGCTTGTCTTCTGGGTTTCTTGATGAATATTCAGTTTTTAAATTTTAATTTGATTTTACAAATAATGCAAAAATTTACTTTCTGTGGAAGAAAAAATGAAACAGTACAAAAATCTGTCATGACTTTTATCCTTCATCTGAGTCCATTCTCACTACAGCCCATGGAATAATGTTACAAGGTTTCTAGCAATTATCAGTAAGGCAACACACACACACACACACCCCTAAGTCCTGCTTCTCTGAGAAAATTAGTATTCTTCCAACTGTTTCCTCTGGCATTGACCTCCATATTGGTAATTAAGAAACTTATATGCTATTTCTTCGTTTATCAACCTGAGACATGATCTACTGCCTTCCTATTGAGGTAGGTATGCTTTATATGCACCATACCCACCAACTTACTTCCCCTCTCTCTGTTCTTCCTATTTGATTATGTGACAATTTTCTGGTTAGATCAGTATTCTCAGTTTACATTATTGTGATCTTTTCTTTTTTTCCTGCCAAGCCAAGGTTCTTAACTTCAACTGCCACCAGGGAGCTTTTAAATCACCTGGGAGCTTTAAATAATCCTAAAGCCCAGTCTGCACTCCAGATCGATTAAGTCAGGCTATCTTCAACTTTTTCCTTGTCAACCTTCCATTGAATATTTTCTTTCCACTCTTTTATTTTTAATTTACAGGAACTCTTTCTTGTTTTCTGATTGCTTCTTGCAGCAAACCCTGTTGGCACAGGCCCTTGGCATTCACCCCTGAGTGCTGCCCAAGGCTATTTATTACAAATATCTATGACACTCTGCCCAAGGGCTATTCTCTTCCCAACAGCATCCTCAGCCTAAGTGCAGGACAAGCTATAAATAAGAAGTCACTCCCCCTTGGAAGCAGTTAGTAGATCCCTGTGCACTGGTTGGGATACCTCTGAGGCATGTTCTACACCAGTTCCTGGGGTTCTCCAGAAATATCAAGCTCCAGGTGCCCATAGTAGTAATTGGCTAGGATAACACACCTTTTGTTGGCTTCCTTCCCTTCCCTGCCTCACTTCCCAACTCCTCAACTCATATTTTCTGGGATTACCTGCCAAAAATCACTTGCACTGCAATTATTATCTCAGGAATGGGCATCTGGGGAAACCCAAACCAAAACACTCCTTTTTTTCTTCTTAAATAGAATCTTATTTGTGTTTCATAGATGCAATACTGTATTATCTCTCTGAGGATATTAATTACAATGAGATCCAACAATTGTTTTAAAAAGTTTCACTCCTGCTGCTATATGGAGATTTAGCTTGGCTCATAATATCTACAGGTTAGTTTTTGCGGGTTTCTCTATAGATAATCCTCCAGTTTCCTATAGTGATGAGGACTTGTGCCTGACTGGCAGCATCCTTAGAGCCAGGGGCAGGAGGGGCAGGAATATTCCTGGTCAGCACACAGACTTTCACATAACATTCCTGTTTTTTGTTCAGTGTCTCTCCTGCCGTCTGCTGTGCCTGATGTCCTCAGGTCTGGAACCTCCTTGCTTCCATTTTTCTGTAGAACAAATGTCTACCGAGGTCAGGCAGAGGTAATTTATTGGCTGCCCTAGATCTGAAAGTGGTCCCAGCTGGTCATTCCAGTTATAAATGATAAGTAAGAAATCACTCAAAACTAATCAAAACAACAATATTCATTTTTTAAATCTCTCATAGTTTCTGTGGCTGAGGAATTTTAGAAAGGCTCAGAACAGGCTTGGGATCTCTCATGAGGTAATTGAAGCTGGAATACCAGGGACCAGGCATCTACTTACTGCTCTGTTTCTTTCTGTCTCTGTGTCTCTCAATCTCTCTCTCTCTTTCTCAAGGCCATTCCATGTTCCTCCATACAAGCTTCCTCACAGCATCATGGTCTCAGGACAGTCACACTGCTTATATAGAGTCTTAGGATTCCAGCACAATGGTCCCAGCTTCAGAGATTACAGTGTTACTGCCCCATGTTCTGTTGTCACAAGTGGGTGACAAGCCTGCCCCACTCAAGGGGAGGGGACATAGACCCCATCTCTCAGTAGGAGGAGTGTCACAATCACATTGTGGAACACAAGCGATGGGTGATATGGTTGGGATCATCTCTGGAAAATCCAACTACCACTGCGTCTCCCTGCTTCTCAGGGTTCTAGCCACACTTCCATTGGCAATCCCTCTCCACCTCTGATACATCATTCTGCTTCAATTCCTGGCATTTTTTGGTTTGGGTCCATGAATCTTTCTGCTTCTTGTGGGGGCCTCCGTGTGCAAATGTGAGAGCTGAGAAGCACATGTCTAGCCTAAGGGCTAGTGGGTGGCCTGGCTGCTCACTGGCACTGCCTTCAGCAGGCATTTTCAACTCTACTCATTCTTCTGCTCTCCACCTTACCCTTCCCCAATTTATCAACACCTCTCATCCACTGCTGTCCTCTCTCCTGTTCTTTTTGGTTCTCTTGTGAGCTTATACCAGTTTGGTTTATTTACCGTGATTTTGGTTGGGCTTTGGGGAGGGGGCAAAGGAAAACACATATCCTCAATCTATTATTTTATCTCTCTCTCTTTTTTTAAAGATTTTATTTATTCATTCATGAGAGACACAGAGAGAGAGAGAGGCAGAGACACAGGCAGAGGGAGAAGCAGGATCCCTTCATGGAGCCTGATGCAGGGCTAGATCTTGGGAATCCAGGATCATGCCCTTGGCCAAAGGCAAACACTCAACCACTAAGCCACCCAGGCATCCCCTCAATCTATTATTTTAACTAAAAGTGCCATGTTTCCATTTTTTCCACTAATAGAAATTGCTGCAATAATGCCTCATTATGAACGTAAGCAAGCATTAGTACCTCTTTGTATAGTTTACTTTTACAAAAATGGATCATTTTATATATATAAAAATATATTCTGGACTTCCTTCAATGTCAATATATAGAGATCTACCTCATTCTTTAAAATAGCTGCATATGGGACACCTGGGTAGCTCAGTGGTTAAACATCTGCCTTTGGTGCAGGGCATGATCCTGGACTCCTGGGATCAAGTCCCGGGATCAAGTCCTGGGATCAAGTCCTGCATCGGGCTCCCTGTATGGAGCCAGCTTCTCTCTCTGCTTGTGTCTCTGCCCCTTTCTCTGTGTCTCTCATGAATAAATAAATAAAATCTTTAAAAAATAATAATAAAATAAAATAGCTGTGTAATGTCCCATGGTAGGGACAGGAATTTTATCTCAGAGGAAAGAAAAGGGAGGGTAGCACCTATCCCTCACTCCTTATACCCCAGGGATGGAATGACTCCCCAGGAGAGTGCCACAAGGTCAGGGACAGGGTTTGGTGGGTGGTAATGAGTTGTACATAGCTTTAACCATATCCTTGAGTCTATGTACATGTACATAATTATAATGACAGGGTGTACACTTCAGATTCCGTTTTTTTCCCCCTTTGGCTTTATTGCTAAAAAACAGGATTTCTCAAATTTTGCAACAATGGACATTTTGGACCAGATAATTCTTTGTTGTGGGGCTGACTTGTGTCTTCTAGGATGTTTAGTGACATCCTTGGTCTCTACCCCCCAGATGCCAATAGCAACCCCACACACACACACTTAATAGTGACAACCAAAAATGTCTCCAGACTTTGCCTGATGTCCCCCGGAGCAAAATCATTCCCAGTTGAAAACCACTGCTATAAAATGATCTGAAGTCCTCTTCGCAGCCTGTAAACTGGTCAGCTGGCTCTTTTCCCTTGGTTCCCTTACAACTAGTTACCTATGTTTTTCTAGAGGAGGATGTATAGTCCCAACATGCCATTCCCTGAGTGTCCAGACAGGGTTAATTTTCCTTAATCCCAAGTTTTTTCCCCTTGTCAAGTTTATTTGCTGGATTTCTTATAAAGAACTTTGAAAAACTTTCAAATGTAATATGTATTTATTATTGAAAATCAGAAAATACAGAAAAAAACACAGGAAAGAAAATTAAAATCTTTCCTCTGGATCCCTTCCAGATAATCACTGATAACATAATTGCCTTCACAGCCTTCTGGTCTTTTTTTTCCCCTTTCTCTCTTCCTCTGTGTAGAATATGTATCTGTATATATACCTAGATGTGTGCATAAAATCTTAAGCAAAACCCCCTTTAAAAAAAATAGGATATTAAAAAAATAGGATATTGTAATATCTCTTCTTGCCTTAAGCACCAAGAGTCCTTCGTAATCGCTCCTTATTCGTGAGTCTAGAAGGTTCTGCTTTACTGCTCAGGTTCTGACGGCACTGACGAGATTCTGTGCCCATACCATTGTTAACACACGACAAAATGACCTCTGTCCCCAGTCAAAGTATAACTTGAAGAACATGGAAAACATGGCACTTGACAAACGAGCACCCACCCCAGATATATTTAACGTGTTAATGAGGGAATCAGTGGGATGGTAAAAATTAGTACAAAGGAGAAGTAGAGGGGCACCTGGGTGGCTTAGTGGTTGGGTATCTGCCTTTGGCTGAGGGGACCTGGGATGGAGTCCCACATAGGGCTTCCTGCGTGGAGCCTGCTTCTGCCTCTGCCTGTGTCTCTGCCTCTCTCTGTGTCTCTCATAAATAAATAAATAAATAAATAAATAAATAAATAAATAAATAAATAAATAAAATCTTAAAAAAAAAAAAAAGAAGAAGTAGAGGAAAGAGGTTATATAATCCATGAGGAAAGGCATATGAAAATCAGTGTGCTAGGTTAAAGGCAAAACGGACTCATATACTACAGGGCAATAAAACCATAACCTTTCAGGTTATCCTAACAAAAATCATTTGCATCTCCACCAAACAAAATTCTATAACCTAGCACACAATCTTACAGAATTGGGGCCCCAGTCAAGAGGATAGATGAAGTGAAACAGAGGTATATCCTCTAGATAATGAAATAATGCTGGGGTTGTTTGTTTGTGTTCCCCCCAGTCTGCACCAGTCTCCTTTTGCCGTATTTCCAAGTTTGGGATAATTTTTCTGAATATTCTCATTCTATTCCCTGGTTCCCCAAACAAATTCTTGGCAAGATTTCCCTCAGAGAAAGTGGTCACAGTTTTGGTGGTGCTCTTGGCATCCCTCATCCTCCTTCCTCCATTCTAGGAAGGGGAGATCAGTCCCCAGGGACCTGGGTATTTCCAATTAGTCACTATACCTAGCCAGATACAACTCATATACCACGCACTTCTTTAAAGTGCACGATCCCATGGTTTCTGGTACATTCACAGTTATACAATCAGTTTTGGAGAGAAATCCTCTATCCATTAATCACTCCCCATTTCCTCCCAGCCCCTGGCAACTGGTAATCTACATCCTGTCTCTATGTATTAGTCTTTTCTGGATGACCTTTTTACAAATGGAATCATATGACATGTGAGTCTTTTGTGTCTAATTTCTTTCAACTAGCACAATATTTCCAAAGTCTATCCATGCTGTAGTATGCATTGCTACTTTGTTCCTTTTTATTGCTGAATAATATGCCCCTGGATAGATATACATATTTTAATCAGTTGGTGAACATATGAGTTGTTTCCACTTTTATCTATTATGAAAAATGCTGCTATAAATCTGAGTTACAAGTTTTTGTGAGGACCTATGTTTTCTTTTTTTTTTGAGATTTTATTTATTTATTCATTTGAGACAGAGAGAGAGAGAAAGAGGCAGAGACACAGGCAGAGGAAGAAGCAGGCTCCATGCAGGGAGTCCAACGCAGGACTCGATCCCAGGACTCGAGGATCACACCCCGTGCTGAAGGCAGGCGCTAAGCCACTGAGCCACCCGGGCTGCCCCAGGACCTATGTTTTCATTGCATATCCTAGGAGTGGAATTTCTTAGCCATTTGGTAATAATACCTAACCATTTTAGGAGCTGCCAAGCTGTTCTCCAAAGTGGCTTTGCCATTTTGCATTCCCACCTGCAGTGTGGGAGGGTTCCAATTTCTCCACATCCTTGTCAACACTTGTTATCATCTGCCTTCTTGATTATAGCCATCCTAATGGATGTGAAGTGCTGTCATGGTATTTTCATGGCCTTGCTTCCTAAATCAGTCTTGCACAGAAAACAGTTTTGCTCACAACCGAGGAACTAAGCACAATTGCTTGATGGTTCTAAGCCTCTACTAGTAGATTGAGTTTGATGGATGAGTGAAGACTGCCCTGTTGAGCTATCTCACAGATGGGAGATCCCAAAGGGGCAGGATGCCTACACCAAATCCTACCCACCTAGGAGGAAGCATCTAGAATGCATGATCTTCTGGCCAGACATGGATCACATCATCCTCATGTAAAAGGAGGCAGTAAATAAATGCCCAGTGAGGCAAGTGAGGCTGAGTGAGGCAAGGGAGAGGGGAAAAGCAGGCTGGCCCTGGGCTGGGCCCTTTGAGAATGTCCCCAATCTCTGCAAAGGGTCATTTGGGTGCTGCCCACGATCAAATGACCTCCTTCACCACCACTATCAGAGTTGAGTCAGAGATTCCACCCTATCCCCAAACTCAGTAAATAAGTTGCCGCCTTTGAAAATGTGAATACCTCTGGGAGGGGTAGACATCTTGCAAGAAGTCAATAGCTGGTTGTGAATGAGCTTATCAGATGCTGACCCACACTGTCCCGAGGTACCGCTTGGAGGAAGTGGGAGTTTTGACTCACTGGACCAGGCAGGAAGGGATGGGAAGGAGCTCTGGTGGCAAGGGGGTAGCTCTGTTCAAGTATGAACATTCTAGGATGCCAGAACAGGGTTGGAATTGGATTGGTGGGGAAAAGGAGCCGGCTTCATTCATCAATGATAATAAACAGGGATTATGATTACTTTATTGCATGCCACCCAGTGTACTAAGTGCTTTGAATACAACTTTTCTGTTTTATTTATGCAACAAGCACTTGTAAAGCCCCATGTACTGCCACCCATCTCTCACTCTCCACGTGCCACATCCATGATCTCGCGCAGATCCTGCTGGCTCCCCCAGTCTGATAATTTCTCACCACCTTTCCAGCCATGTGCCTCCTCCCAGGCTTGCTGCGTATCTCCCCCTGCTCTCCCTGCTTCCCCATTTTGCAGTCAGAGCAATCCTTTACAAAAGAACATCCCTCCCGTATTTGAAATGCTCCTTTGGCTTCCTATCTTTGTCACTGTAAAAACCAAAGTCCTTACAACGGTCTGCAAAGTGCTGCCTGAACTACCCTCTCTTACCTGGCTGATGTCATCTGCCCACTGGCTCAGCCACAGGAAGCCAGCTGTTCCTCAGATACACCAGGGTGCTTCTGCTCAGGGCCACTGCATGACTGCAGTGCTCTGCCTAAAACACTGTTCTCCCAGAATCTGCATGGCTTCTGCCCTCATTTCCTTCGAGTCTCAGCTTAAATGTCACCTCCTCAGAGACATTTCTTAGCACTCCCTCCACCACCTAAAAGAGCCCTGCACGTGCCAGATTGCTCACTGTCAGAAAAGCAGTTTATAAATATAGAAAGGGAAAAGACTAGAATGAATTCTAGGGTGGTAGATTAGAATCAGAGATATGGAATGAACTCATGGTTTTCAATAGACACAAATATATATAGCAATAAATACAGATGGAAATGGTGTGTGTGTGTGTGTGTGTGTGTGTGTGTACATATATTCTTGAACTCAGGCCACTGGTGAAGGCCTGGGAGCAACAGTCCAATAACAATGAGCATATCTCATGCCCAGATCTCGACTTTCACATATTATTCTCCACTAAAAACAATCAGGACCTCTTGGAGAATTGGTTGATTCCAGGCCTGGGGCAGGGAAAGTTCAAGAAGAGCCTGGAACAATCTTTGTGCCAAAAAAAAAAAAGAAGAAGAAGAAAGTGCTCAAAGGATTGTGTGACACATTAGAAAGGTACAGTAACTAGCTTGAAGGGTCTCCCACTAGCCAAATAAAGGATAGCTTGAACACCAAAATAACTAATGACAATAATCAAGTATAATTCTCCAAGTAAAATAGGAATCTGTGAGCCCTTGTCAACATAAATAAATAAAAAGTTTGGTGAGGACCAGGATAATTACACAGTTTTCAAAACATCTCCCCATAAAGTACAAATTTCTTTAAAAAAGTAAAAAGAGTAACTTTACGGTTGAGAAATCTGGCAGATGCTAGTCATGTGATTGAAGTTAATACCTCAAGAAATGGAACAAATAGAAATTTCCCACCATCTGATAGGAGGAAACAAGAAGTACACCATATTATTTCTGTGATTATATTTTTTTCTGTGATTATTTCTGTGATTTCTGCCAAAGATATACAACTAAATCAAACCATGAAAAACCATCAGATAACCCCAAATCGAGGAACAGATTACAAAATAACTGATAATACTCTTTGAAAAGAAATGGAAGAACTGCTCTAAATGGAGAGAGATGAACTAGATATGACTCTGTAGCTATGTGTGGCACTGGATGTTAGACACAACATGGTCATTGTTTCATGGTATATACATGCGTTGAATCATTATGTCATACACCTGAAACTAATACATTATATGTCACTATGTCTCGATTAAAAAAAAACATGACAACATTGTTCTGGAGGGGATGTTTTGGCACTAAAGGATATTATTGGGACAAATGGCAAAATTAGAATGGGGTCTAAGGATTATGGTGTTGGCAGTATAACACAATTCTTGCTCTACCTAGGGGAGTCTCTACTTGATTCCATGATGGTTCCACCAATGCTACCAATGTCTAGTGTGCTTGTGCCAGGCCCACCTTATCCCAATCATCTCTGCCACTGTCACCTGTGTCCCCTCCTCCACTTTCTCAATGAAGGGATCAACCTCCACCTCAGAGATGTGGAGTTTGGATTTTATTCTTGGGCTTGGGTTGTGCTTTCTGGGGCTGACAGTTCATCCATGAGGACTTCTGTTGTCCTCTGTCCCCATATGGGCAGCTGAATTGCCAAGTTTGCACATTCCCAGGGCCCATCGCTAGCATCTGGGTTTCTCAGGTTGTCTTCCAGTCAAACAGGAAGACTTCTGCAAGTACCCAGAAATGATGCATTTCCTAAAACAAAAGTAGAGCTTGCAGATGCAACATCTTTTAGTTTTGTTGTTGCTATCATTGTCTCATGTTTTAATTTTCATTCCTTGGTATAGTATCTATTGGGGGAAATGAAAGCTATGGAGCTAGCAGTGTCCACCATAGCCAAACTATGGAAACAGCCCAGATGTCCATCGGCAGATGAAGGGATAAGGGAGATGTGGGATATAGATATATATGCAATGGAATACTACTAAGCCATCAAAGAAAACATGAAATCTTGCCATTTGCAATGACATGGATGGAACTAGAGGATATTATGCTAAGCAAAAAAAAAGTCAGAGAAAGACAATTATCATATGATCTCACTCATATATGGAAATAAAGAAGCAAAACAGGATCATAGGGGAAGAGAGGAAAAATAAAACAAGATGAAATCAGACAGGGAGACAAACCATAAGAGACTCTTAATCATAGGAAACAAACTGAAGGGAGGGGCTTAGGGATAGGGTAACTGGATGATGGACATTAAGGAGGGCATGTGAGGTAAAGACCACTGGGTGTTGTAAGACTGATGAATCACTGACCTCTACCTCTGAAACCAATAATGAATGTTAATTAATTGAATTTAAGTTAAGAAAAATAAAAATAAAAGGCAACAAAATCTCAGGCTCAGAATCTTCTAAACAGATACCCTAAGCTGAAGAAGGTTAGGGGCTAGAACATAGGGCAGAAAGCCCAGTGTTAGGAGGTTCCTTCATATTCTTTGCCTCCAATAATTAGAGCAGCTGGTCCTTTTGGAGAGAAAACTTTCTACTTTAAAATAACACCAACCGCAAAGTGATAAGCAATTATCTGTGATTTCTAATGGTGACAAACTCTCAGGTACAGCTCACGTGCTTTGTTCTTATTTTTGTTTTTGAGTGTTTATCCATAGTGGAAGGAAATGCTACATTTCATTTAAAGGTTTGTGAATAAGGATGTAATTATTGGCGTCCAAGTTTATGAACATCCTAAGTGCTAGCCACCCACTCAGGTTAAGGATACTGAGTTATCACGTGGTGGATCTGACAGCCCAGAAATCACTTCAGCAAAGGACCTGCAGGAAGCCCAAGGATGACACGATGCCTGCATAAGTCAAGGCAAGGCTATGGGCACCCAGACGGGAGGCTAGAAGTGAGCCGGACAGACCTCAGTGACAGATGGGACATGAGAGGTGATGGTGATTCTGGACAATTTGGAAGAGCAGTTGGGCAGGAAGCAGATGAAGGTTTTCTCAGTACACTAGCCTTACCATGGATGCGGTGCCTGCTTCTTTAGAGGTTAGCCCATTTCCCTCTAAATGCCTCCCACAACCTCCCGGAGTGGGTGAAGCCCCAGAGAAATCCCACCTACCCTGTAAAGTACCCCTCCCTATACATTCTGAAAGAGTCCTGACCCTCTTTAAAATACAAATCCCTTCTTAGAGAGCTGTTATTCACATTTTAGCCCGAATGAGTTTATCCATCCTTCCCTGAAAATATTAGAAGAATTCTAATTCACTGAGCTTCTGGGAATAGTTGGCTATTGAGGGATGGTGGCTAAAAGTGTGCCCCCTTTCCCAGTGAGCCAATGTTGAATAAAAGGGGACTCCCCCCAGCACTAGCTGAAAAATGTCTGTTTCTATCACTTCTAGCCTAGGTAGGCTGTGCCCCCATCCCTGCCTGTCCACTCAGAGGCACTTTCTGGGTGGGTTGGAGGGCAGAGTGGGTCATACTTTAAGGATAATTAGAGAGGAAAAAAAGAATTAAAAAGAGATAGTCCTGGGGCACCTGAGTAGCTCAGTGGTTGAGCATCTGCCTTCAGCTCAGGGAGTGGTCCCAGGGTCCTATGATCTAGTCCCACATCAGGCTGCCCTCAGGGAACCTGCTTCTCCCTCTATTTATGTCTCTGCCTCTCTCTCTCTCATGAATAAATAAATAAAACCTTTAAAAGAGAGAGAGAGAGAGACAAAAGCATATTGCATATAAATGTACCCAGGTGAAGTGCAGCCAGTAGGGCTCTAATTAACATATTTTATTCACCTGTTTGGAGCCTCAAAGACAGATATGAGGATCGCAACATTCCTAGTAGACTCCTTGGTTACAGAAAGAATTTAAGACCCTACTGCCCTACTCTCTAGCCTTTCCCAACTGGCCAAAAGTCTCCATTAACTCACAAGTTGTTAGGGGAAGCGCTAGGATAGTCAACAGCCTGTAAACACAGGTTATGTTTTTTTTTTTAATTTTTATTTATTTATGATAGTCACAGAGAGAGAGAGAGAGAGAGGCAGAGAGAGAGGCAGAGACACAGGCAGAGGGAGAAGCAGGCTCCACGCACCGGGAGCCTGACGTGGGATTCGATCCCGGGCCTCCAGGATCGTGCCCTGGGCCAAAGGCAGGCGCCAAACCGCTGCGCCACCCAGGGATCCCCAGGTTATGTTTTCTAATGTTGAGACTCCAAGGCACAGAGTATGCTTCCTTCCAGGTCTTTTCCTAGGTTTTTGTTACATGTCTGAGAACTTACCCGTTAAATCTATACATACACTCTGGTATCCTGCTTTGAAACTAAGCAAAGCAATACAAAAGAACATGGGTTGTATTTTATGTCCTTAGTGCAAAGGGCTTTTAAGGATACTTGCCAACTTGTGGGAACCTGAAAGGCAAAGAAGGGCAACTTTGACTTTTCACCTCATGGACTTCTGCATTTCCTGGTAAATGTTTATTATTGAACGAGTTTCCTATCGCTACCATGATAAATTGCCGCAGATTTAGTGGCATAAAACTGCACCAATTTATAATTTTAAACTTCAAGAGCTCAGAAGTCCAAAATGGGTCTTGTTGGACTACAGTCAAGGTGTAGGCAGGGCTGGATTCCTTCTGGAGGCCCTAGATGAGATTTTCATTTCTTTGCCTTTTCCCAGCTTCTAGAGGTTGCCCACAATCCTTGGCCCATGGCCCCCTTCCTTCTTTAAAGCCAGCAATCACACCACTCTGCACTCTGCTTCCATCACATCTACCTCTCTGATGCTCCTGCCTCCCTCTCCTGCTTAAGGACCCCTACAAAATTAAACCCACCTGGACATAACACAGGATGATTTCTCCATCTCAAAATCCTGCATTTAATCACATCTGCAAAGTCTCTTTTTTCCGAGTAAGATAACATAGTCACAAGTTCACAAGCCACAGAGATTAGGAAGTAGATTATTTTGGGGGACCAAGGTGGGAAGGATGGCATTATTCTGCTTACCACCACTACTTCTATAACTTTTATAAAACTCTTACTGGGGCAACTGGGTGGCTCAGTTGGTTAAGCATCTGACTCTGGATTTTGGTTCAGGTCATAATCTCAGGGTTGTGGGACTGAACCCTGCCTCAAGCTCCAAGCTCAGCATGGAGTCTGCTTGTCCCTCTCCCTCTACTCCTCCCCCCACTTGCACTCATGCTCTCTCTCTCAAACAAATATTTTTTAAAATAAATAAATAATCCTTATTTTAAAGTCTTATGAAATAAAAATTTTCTCATCACTAAAAGTTCAGGATAATCATAAGTTTTAATGATGCCTAATATTGTACCATAGGAATATGCCGCAATTTATTTAACTGGTCCTGCAATTTAGGATATTTGGGTTGTTTTACCTTTCACAATTTTCATGATGAACATCTTTTGGTCTTTTGGAAAGGGGATATATAGAATTAGAAAAGGGATACAGAAGTGGAGTTGATGGTCAGAAAGGCCTTAATTCAAATCCAGATTCTGCCTCAACTACAAAAACAGGATCCTTACCACTCCAATCTCAGGATTTTTTTAACAGTTTTCTTGGTCTATAATTCATATACCATGTAATTCACCCACTACAAAATCAGGGTTTTAACTTCAGGGTTTTTACGGGATATGGTGATATTGAACACATGAATTGTCACCACTGTTAATAATTCTTTGATCATAATTTATGTTATTTTATTAGGCTGAGTTCTTAGAACTAGCCGTATAAGATAAAAGCCTGTAAAATCTCTCAAATGTTTTAGAAATAGACAGAAATATAAATAGAAGATAGAAAGTGTTCTTCTGAGGGTTTTATATTTTTGTGGGGTGTGTGTATGTGTGTGTTTGGATAGAATTTGGGAGCATAAGAGTTGGCATGAAACTGTTGAGCTATTTGACCCAAGATGCTCTCTTGCATTCTCCCCTGTGTAATCCTGAATTGTACTCACTCCCAAACCCACGCACACATAGTAATTAGTAGAAGTCAATTCTGGCTCACTGTCACCCAACCCTGCAAGAGCCACTGGCCTGTCCCTCCCCATATCCAAGTGAGATTTATTCCAGTGAGGACTGCATTAGCACCATCCCCCATCACCAATCTTAATTCACACCAAGCACACTGTATAGTGGGCTGGAGGAAGGAGAGGTGGTGGGTCTCCACCAGTGCCGCAGAAAGCCCAACCTACCAAACAACAAATCATAAAAACATAGTGTGGCTGTGGGAGGACTGGCTGCAGGTTTCAGGGCTGATTTAGTGAAGTGTCAGCCAAATCCAGGAGCGTGTTGCACCAGAGTAATGTGTGGGTGAATCCTTGGCATCCCAGCAGGTGTGAGAGCAGGTTACGTGAGATGGGTGTGGGTTAGGTGGTGAGGGATGAGAGGAACGTGCAGGGAGGGTGTGTGGGGTCAGAGGTGGGAGGAGGTGGAGGCGAGGAATGGGGCCCCCACTGGGGTTAGACCTAGTAATCATACCAGGAGTTTAGAACCATTTTTGGGTCACAACCTCCTTTGAGAATCTGATAAATGCTAAGGAAAGAATGCACATGCATACACACACATTCTCACACTTGTGAAGTGACCCACACATTCTGCCTACCATGTCAGGGATTCCTGGAACCCAGGAAGCTCATTCAAGGGCTCAGGATTAAGAAAGTCTGGCCTAGACTAATTCACAAGGACTTGTTGGAAAAAAATACAAAGGTGTGTTAAGAGTGAAAGAATGTTTGTACCTTCTTGTGTGGAAGACATTTAGAGACGTTTGAGGTTTTTGTCTTGAATTTCAAAGTCCACTCACTCCATAAATGCTTTATTTATCTTCTCTAGCTTTTGTTTTGAAAATTTTCAAATCTATCAAAAAGTTGCAAGCTCCTGTAGTCTTCAACTATATTCTACCATTGTCAAAATTTCTGCCTCATTGCTCCCCTATGCCCAGGTATGCTTGTACTCTTGGGATCCCACATTTTTCTGGAGAATCATCTGAGAACAAGTTGCAGATATTATAATACTTCATCCTTAAACACTTGGCATATAACTCTTAAGATCAAGAGATTCTCCTGCATAACCACAAGATGGTCTCACACTCACAAAATTTAACATTGATGTAATACTCTTATGTAATGAACATCCTATATTCAAACTGCTCCAGTAATCGCATTCATTAGGATGCGTTTTTTGCTGTACTCTTTCTCCTTCCCTCCCTCCATCCACCCCTCCTTCCTTCCTTTTCCTTCCTACCTTTCTCATTTGGGATCAACTCCAGAATTACACACTTCATTTAGTTCTATCTCTCAGGCTTCTGTAATCAAGAACACTATTCCAGAGTTTTATTTTCTTTTGTGTTGTTTTCTCCTGTGACATTGATAGTTTTGAAGAGTCCCAGTCTTAGCTGTTTTGCAGAATATTTTGCAGTTTTGATTTGTCTGCTTGTATCCTCATAATGAGATCCAAGTTAAGCATTTTGGGCAGATGCCATGTCCCTTCTTGATGCATCACATCACAGGGTTAGTTGGTCCCTTATTGATGATGTTAAATTTGACTTGTGGTTAAAGTGGTGACCTCCACTTTGTAATTAGTAAGTGATCTCTGGGGTAACACTGTATTCATTGATAGCCTCTAAATGCGGCAAATGCTGAGTGAGCTAGTGGTGAGCATCCAGATTCAGTCCTTGCTCTCGTGCTGTTTTTACAGTGGAGACAGAATTACCATTACAAAATATGCAGTTTTCTGAAGGATAGAGTGCTGAGATAGAGAAGAATCAACTCTACCATTTAAAGTGAACTTAAAGGGGTACCTGCCTAGCTGACTCAGTCCATAGAGATGCAACCCCCTTGATTTGGGGGTTTTGAGTTCAAGCCCCACATTGGGTGTAGAGCTTACATAAAAAAATAAAAGTAGAGATTTAAATTTAAAAATCTATAAAAAAATTTTAATATGGGGCACCTGGTCCAGTCGCTCGAGAGTCTGACTCCTGATTTCAGCTCAGATCATGGTCTCAGGGTTGTGAGATTGAGCCCCACGTCAGGCTTTGCACTCAGCCTGGAGTCTGCTTAAGATTCTCCCACTCCCCCTCATATAAATAAGTTTATTTTTAAAAATATTTTATTTATTTATTCATGAGAGACAGAAAGAGACCGAAGAGTCAGATACATAGTTCAGAGAGAAAGCAGGCTCCTCACAGGGAGCCAGATGTGGGTCTTGATCCCCAGACCCCCGGATCATGCCCTGAGCTGCTGAAGGCAGGCGCTCAACTGCTGAGCCACTCAGTAGTCCCTAAATCTATTTTTTAAAAAGGTTAAAAAAACTTTTTTGTAATCTCTACACCCAACGTGGGGTTCGAACTCACGATCCTGAGATTATGGCATGCTCTTCCAACTGAGCCAGCCAGGTAGGTGCCCCTAAATAAAAAATCCACTAAAAAATAATAAAAATTTTTTTAAAAGGGTAAAATGAACTTAAAGAGATCTTGGGAAGGTGGCAGAGTAAAAGGACTTTGAGCTCACACCATCCCATGTTTACAACTAGATATAATCCACATCCGAGTAAATAAAGTGAGCTTAAAGGTGGGACTCAGGGAGGAGGAGAAAGAAGGCAAGTATGGGAACATGGAGGTGGAGGGAGAGGAGGCAGCCACAGCCAAGCTTGGAGGGTGGAAGGAAGCAAAAGCTGGGCATGAGGTGTCCTCAGGGAGGAAGAAGTGATAGGAAAAAGGCTCTATGTCTGCCAATAATGATACTGTGCACTTCGTAACTGCTAGACACTGCTTTAAGTGTTTTACATGGTTTACCTTGCCTGTCTCCCCCTAGTCCCGTGAAAAGGCCATTACTGTTTTTATGCTGTAAAACATGGCAGCACAGAGAGGCTAAGTTATTGGCCCAAGGTCACACAGTTTATAAGCAACACAGCCAGGATTCAACCCAGATGCATCTTGACTTCAGTCTGTGCTTTTAACTATATCAGGACGGAGAAGCAGGGTCTCACCTAGAAAACAGAATTTTTTTTTAAAAAGACTGGAGTCAGAGCAACCTGAGCTGAGTGGGAAATGCTGTTGATAAAGGATGTGGAATGGGAAAACAAGGCAAAGAAAGTCCCAGAAGATCAAAGAGAGAAGAGTGTCAGGGGCTAAAAAGCATCATCCTAAAATAGGACAAAGTTTGGTCGGCCACCTCCCCCTCCACGCACGCCCAACACCTCCCCCAACCCTTCAGGCAGGACTCACTATTCTCCTGCTCTCTGTCCTCCCAAACAGCAGGACAGGTACATGGTCTCAACGTGCCTCCCCACGAACTGCCCTTATTAATGACAGAGAGAAAAATAGGAACTTTGCAGCCAGCGCCCTGGCCCACTCCTGCTTAACCGAGGGACACAGTGAGCATTCAGAGGGTTCTGGGGAAGGCTCTGGAAGGGAGTGAGGGGAGAGTGCAAGAGAAGGATTTGTGAGGAAGGGTCTGGTTGAGAAAGAAGGGGAAGTCTTGAGGTTGAGGGATTCTTGGGGGACAGGGCAGGGTCCATCGGAGAAAGAGGGGGCGTCTCCGGGACCGAGGGAAGAATCTTGAGGTGGGGGCTGCTCTCAGCATGCGGACGGCTGGAGGGCTCGGGGCCGGCGTCGCCGGGACAGTCCTGAAGGGGCGAGAGCGGCCGGGCCGGCTCCGGGGAGGGCACACTGCGCCGCAGGGCCGCAGGGCAGCGGCGGGAAGGGGCTCCCGGGGGCGAGCAGGAGGGGGCGGGGCCGGGCGGGGGGAGGGGGGCGGGGCCGGGGCCGGGGCGGCCCGGCCGGTCCCCCCGCGCTGCAGGGGGCGCTGTGAGGCTGGGCGGCCCCGGGCCCGGCGGCGGCCGCTCCTAGTGAGCGCGGCCCCTTTTCCGGGTTTCCTCCTCCTCCTCCTCCTTCTTCTCCTCCTCCTCCTCCTTCTTCGCCACCGCCGCTGCCCCTTTCCCGGCCGGCAGCCGCCGCTGCTGGTGCCGCCGCCGCCGCCGCCGCCTCGGGGCCGCGAGCCGAGCGGAGGCCGCCGCGGAGCGCGAGCGCCGCCCGCCTCGCCGCCCCGCCGGCCGCTCCAGGGCCCGGCCGGCTCGGCCGGCGCCCCCCGCGCCCCCAGCCCGCCCGCCCCCGCGGGCCCGGCCTGGCGTGGCCGCCCGCCGCCGCGCTCCTCCTCCTCCTCCGGCGCCCCGCGGCCCGCCGCCTCCTCCGCCCGCCGCCCCGCGCCCCCCGCCGCGCCGCCGCCCTCTGCGCCCCGCGGCGCCCCCCGGTCCCGCCCGCCATGCCCGGCCCGGCCGCGGGCAGCAGGGCCCGGGTCTACGCCGAGGTGAACAGCCTGAGGAGCCGCGAGTACTGGGACTATGAGGCTCACGTCCCGAGCTGGGGGTAAAGCCGCCGCCGCCCCCCGTCCCGCGCCCGGCCGCCCCCGCCGCCCCCGCCGCCCGCCTGCTGGAGGCAGGGCCCCCTCCCCCACCGCACAGCCCTGGCCTCGCCGCCCCCCCTTGTCCCCGCCTTGCGCACCCCTCTCCGCCTTACCCCGAGGAATGCTGCTTCCCGGGAAGTGTAGGGTCCAGGGACTGGAGCCTGGTGGAAATGAGGGAGCAGCCCTTCCTCCTTACACTTCTGGGTTTCTGTTTGGGGTGGGCAGGCAGCAGCTGTCCTCTGGAGCTATTAAAATTCTCCGCCTTTTTAGTTGATTGAAACGAGCCCGGGTGAGAGGAAATATTTTGAAGACATCCACGTTCTCAAAGCAGGCGCTGGCCACCTTTGGGACGTGAAGTCTAAAGCAGTTGCTGCGGAGCCCCAGGCAGAGAGGCACGCTCTGAGCCTCCAGGATGGATGCTTTGCTCACCCTTCTACAGTGGCTCAGGGCCCTGCCTTCCTACCTCTGCTCCCCAGGTTGTGATGGACCAATTAGGTTAGGAGCTGTGCGCACAGTGAAAGGAGCCAAGTTTATGTTGTGGCTTTCACTTAGGGAATGAGTTGTGTGGTGATGTATAGACGCTTCCAACCCTTGATTAATGGAAGTGGCTGGATGGGGGTGTAGAATGGGCATAGGCTTGGTTAATCCCAAGTCCTGGCATTTATGTGTCACTCTTGCCTTTCACAGTAATCAAGATGATTACCAACTGGTTCGAAAACTTGGTCGGGGAAAGTATAGTGAAGTATTTGAGGCCATTAACATCACCAACAATGAGAGAGTGGTTGTAAAAATTCTCAAGGTGAGTTTCTTATGAATGGCATTAAGATTTTTGTTAACTGGTCAGGACTAAACTCCAGCCACATTGTAGGATGAGCAGTGCAAGCTCTTCGTTTTACACGTCTTCTCTCTGACGCCCCTTTACTGTTCCTTCTCCCACCCATTTTCCTGTGAACTTTGAAGAAAGAATGTACACCTGTTTGAAATCTAAGTATGATAGTTCAGGAACATACTTGTTCTGAAATGTCACTGTGGGCTCCCAAAGCAAAGGTTCCAAAGGAGTCCATTTGTTATTAAAGAAATGGGGTTCAGATGAAAGAAAAGCTTTTCCATGAAGATCCCATTAATTCAAGGGCTCCTTGAGCACTGAGTTTTGTTACCCATGGTGCTCAAAATTATTTCAGAAAGAAAGTTGGAAAAAATTAGAGCAGCTTCAAAGATGGGTTTGAAGCTTGCATAACACCTCAGTGGATGATCAGTTGTTTCGTATCCTTTGGCAGTAAAAGTTTGTCAGATGCAGTCGATACAGTGAACCAGTAGTAGCCAGAAGGTTCATCGATGCTTATCCAATAGAAAAAGTGAAATTGGGAGCAGTAGAAGAGTACATGTCTGATCACTAAAGCTAATAATTGGAACAAACCATCTTAGTGTCTGGTTTAGCAGCCTAACTTTGATAAAGATACACCTTTTGTTGTCTCTTCAGTGGAGACATGGTAATGAGTGTAAGTTGGCTAAATTCTCCTTTATAATGTTTTATAGGATGCACTTAAAAAAGGGGGGTAATTCTTAGTCTGTGAAGGGTCCCCATTGTTGCCAGATCGTTTAATGTGTGTGCATGTCATTTAGTGAAATGTTAAATTAATAATTAATATAAGGACTCTTGCATATACAAGATTTCCAGTGTGGCCATTTGCAGAGGCTCCGTGAAAAAGGATATATTGAAAAACTGTTTTTGTGTTTTAAGGGTAGAGTTGAGGCAGCTGTGTCCCTGTTTCGTATGAACGGTCAGGCTTACACCGTCTGAAAATCACTTCTCAGAAAAGTGACCAGCTCTGTTCGGTTCCTCAGTACCATCCAAGCCTAGTGATGAAGAAGCAGAGTTGCAGTAGAGAGAAATAGAGTAATCTGTGCCATCAGAGGCACTGGGGTGAGAAGTGAGAAATTGATACTGGAGATGTGGAGTTTGACTCCCTTCTTCCCCAAATGTGAATTGGACCTGAAAACTCACATGGTCTTTTTTTCCTCCCCCCTTTACAAGCATGAATATTTAACAAAACATTCCCTTCAGAGAAGTTACCTGGGGAAGCCGTGTGACTTTTTTTTTTTCCTTTATAAGTAAGCATAAATGTTTGTTGTTGATTTTTTTGTTGTTGTTTTTTAAGATTTTACTTATTCATGAGAGACACAGAGAAGCAGAGACATAGGCAGAGGGAGAAGCAGGTTCCCTGTGTGGAGCCCGACACAAAGTAAGCAAAGGCATAAATTGAAATTAGGAATATCCATATTCCACGGCTGTGCTTTTGAAAGAATGAACTGCTGACTCCAGAACAATTTCAGAAAAATAACTAAACTTTTATGCTGTAGCAACATTTTTAGAATAAGTGTATAACTTCCTGTGGTCTTTTTTGGAGGAATGGCCTTTAGGTATATGAGTGAGAGTACGTTCATGCAAGAGAACATTGCATTGCTCTTTAGACTTCTGTGTAGAGGTCTTCATGGCATCATTCCTCTAAAGATTCACTGGATATGTTTAGGGAACCCAACATGGAAGCCAAAGGTTATTTTTACAGACAAGAAACGTAGGCACGGGAAACCTTACTTGATAACCACTATGTCCAAATAACCCTTAGCTGGAACACCTGTTTCCCATCCCCCCACCCCGACCCCATTTTAGCATTGGTTTGTAAGATGTTCCAAATAAGTTCCTGTGTTCTGGGATAAGACTTGAGAGGTTCCTTCAAAGCTCTAGTTAATGAAGTGTTTCTTGTATCTTTTCCATACAAGTTCTTTTCAGGCTGCAGCCTGAACCAACTCATTGCTGCTGATGAAAACCACCTTCACTTTTCTTTTTCTCAAAGCCCTGTGACATTTCTCCCCAGATTTTGTTCTAGCTGAAGGATGGGGTGAGAAACTGCTGATGGTATTGTGGTTGTCTCATTTTCACAGGCTGAATTAAAGTAGATTAAAATTACTTTTTTTTTTTTTTTTTAATGGACAGGGTCTTGATCCCAAGTTGTGTGTGCCCCTACTCAGAGAAGTTATAACTGTCATCTGCTGTTAATGGTGTTTGGTCATAGGAAATTAGGTCCTTAACAGAGTACCAGCTGCTCATAATAATTGAGAAGAATCTAGAGAAAACTTCCTCTTCATAAAAGGCCTACTGTACTTCAACTGCAGGAAGGAAATGAATGTTAATGTCTACACGGTGACCAAGATAGAGGGTATATTCCATGAGGCTGGTATGTCTTCCCTTTTGGTCAGTAATGTTTTCCTTCAGTTCTTTCCAATAAATGAGGATGGTCAGATAGTGGTGAATGGCCCCAGAGGAGTTCTGTCATTTAATTAGCATCAGTAGATTTTTTTAGTATTTTTTTTGGTCAAAACATATTGGAGCTCTTAAGAGGTTTTAGGAAGTTAGAATTTGGTGGGCACAATTTCTTGATATGAAATCAAGATTGATACTGATATTCAAGAAATACTGAATTCAATTCAAAATGATTTTCAAGAAATCTCTTGAAGTGAAATTCTGAGGTTAAAATCTTAAAATGTTCCAATCAATAGGAAGGTTATGTATTTTTTTGGCAGAAATTGTTTTGAGGAGAAAAGGGAGGAGGGTAGGTGGTAAGGGTTAACATTGGAGGGCAGAAAGCCCCTGAAATGCCAAAAGTTTCATCTTTTGATTTTGAAAAATCCGTTTCTCAGTTCCCTTGTTAGTACCTCATTGGAAGGTACGTGCAGAAATAAAAGCACTTTTCCATTTTGGACAACTGGTAGCTTTTTGTGGGCACCATCTATGTGTGGATTTCAGCCCTTCTTGGGATCCTTCAAGTTAAAACTGCTATTTCCTAAATAGAAGTTAGGAGCAATACCACTTTTAAATAAACATGATGTTTTAAATCCATGCTGCACCAACTTGGAAATTTTCATATAAAAGAATAAGTTGGTAGTCTTATTTAAAGAGTTGGGCAAATCCATTTTTCCCCCAGAGGTTAAATCTCAAGATTAATGCAAAGAATGGTGTTACTACAAGTTTACTTTTTAAGTGTGCTTAGCATATTTGTAGATATTTCTAAAATTCTGTGCTATGAGGCAGTAGTGTTAGAAGAATGGGAGGCATACCGATGACCTATCTTGTGCGGTTGTTTCCTAGTGAGCAGACGATTGTCTAGTAGGTTCTATCAAAATGATGTCTGCTCCATGCTGGTGCGGGCTTGCTCCTTTATTTCTGCTTTCTCTGGTGGGTAGGTTTTTGCCCTCCATGTACTTTGTTAGGCAAGTGTACCAAAACATCTTCCTGAAGCAAGACATTAGTATTATCTAAAGTTTTTGTGATTTTTGAGTCCCACAAATATGGTAAAAAGTAGTTAAAATGGTATTATTAAAGTGTTGTAACATCAAAAAGTATATAAATTTTAAAAATTATGTGAGAGGGACGCCTGGGTGGCTCAGTGGTTGAGCGTCTGCCTTTGGCTCAGGTCGTGATCTGGGGGTCCTGGGATCGGGTCCTGCATTGGGCTCCCAGCAGGGAGCCTGCTTCTCACTCTGCCTCTGCTTCTGTCTCTCTCTCATGAATAAATAAAATATTTTTTAAAAAATTATGTGAGAACTAGTCAGTGATGAGGGTTTAAGTTTTGTTTTTTTTACTTAGTGTAAGCAAGCATGAGCAAGTAGAGAGGTAAAGGGAGAGGGAGAAAGGGAATCTCTAGCTGACTCCATGCTGAGTGCGGAGCCTGACTTCGGGCTCGAGATCATGACCTGAGCTGAAACCAGGAGTTGGCCGCCCAGATGATTAAGCCACCCAGGGGGGCCCTAATCAGTGCTGCTCCCAGTATTGTGATTGTAGGGTCTGAGCTTGAGAGTACAGTGAAACAGAATCACGAAGTAAGGGAGCAGAGAACCCAAATCCTGTTGCAGATAAACTGAGACCCAGAGCATACAGTTTGCTCAGGATCAGGTGGCTAGGGGGTAGAAGCACTAGGGTCCTCTGTCCCTATCATGGAGTCTTAGAGATGTGAGGAGCAATTAGGACCTTTGCTGCATATTTGACTTCTTGAGGTGTTGAACTGTACTGGGAAGATGGATAAACACTCATTAGAAGTCAAATGAATTTGTTTCTAATGATTTGGGGGAGTTATTCTTCTGAAAGTTAAATGCTTGACTTGGAGGTTGCTAGACAGAGTGAGGTAAATGCATAAATGAAAAATGTTACTTTGCTCTCTTGGTTTGAAGCCACCATAACCAGTGTGTTTAAACCTTTTTAACACATACAGTTTCCTTATGATGACTTGCCAGATTTGGGGGCTAACAGCTTTATCCCTTTAATATATTTGGGTTTGTTGGAGAGTGAGCCTTGTATAAAAAGAATATCTTGACATAGAGTACCCATTTTCATGTGTACAGCATGGCTCTAGATAATTTGTAGAGCCTTATTCTAGCATCTGCCACCTCATGATGAGGTTAATATAGTAAAGACACGTTGTAAATGGAGGTCAGAAGACTTGGGTTCTAGAACCAGCTTCCTCATTTATACCTACTTGATTCTATTTTCTTACCTGTAAAATGCATATATGTTTTGTGTGAAACTCACGGGATTGTTAGGAGAATTAAATGAGATCTGGGGAGGGTAGGTAGATGACAGTGTTTTAGTGATCTACACAGTGCTGCTTTCCCAAAAGTGGCCCTGAAGGTAGACTGCCTGCATTCAGATGTTCATTCCCAACACTGAGAAGCTCTGTGACCTTGAGCAGTTACTTAAATTCTGCCTCAGTATCCTCATGTAAAATCGTGCCAATAGTATTCCTCTCAGAGTACTATTTTTTTTTTTAAGATTTTATTTATTTATTCATGAGAAACAGGCAGAGACACAGGCAGAGGGAGAAGCAGGCTCCATGCATGGAGCCCAATGTGGGACTCGATCCTGGGTCTCCCAAGATCACGCCCTGGGCTGAAGGCAGTGCCCAACTGCTGAGCCACCCAGGCTGCCCTCTTAGAATACTATTAAAAGTGGATTAAATATGCCTAAAATTGTGCCTAGCGCTTAGCGATAAAGCATTGTTCTAATAATATTACAGTTGGGCCATGTGAATGATTTCACAGGGCAAAACTAGTAGCAGAAAGGACTATATTACCATTCTCCTGATGAGACTCAAGAGGCCTGATGTATGCCTTTTTTAAATTAAGAAGAAACAACACAAAAATTCTGAGAGTAACCAGTCTCATGGATTGATAGCATAATTGGAAAGATGGGACTTGAACGATTAAGGGAAAAGTTGCTGTGAAGAAATGACATTGCTCAGGGATGCCTAGGTGGCTTAGCAGTTGGGCCTCTCTGCCTTTCGCTCAGGTTGTGATCCTGGGGTCCTGGGATCGAGTCCCCCATCGGGCTCCCTGCAGGGAGCCTGCTTCTCCCTCTGCCTGTTTGTCTATCTCTCTCCATGTTTCTCATGAATAAATAAATAAGATCTTAAAAAAAAAGATCATTGCTCAGATGATGTTTGTATTTGGGTCAGTTGCAGGGGATTTGAGAGATGCTCCCAAGGTAGTCAAATGCTGTCATCCAGGCTGAACTTTTCTGCCTTACTCTGTTCTTCATCCCTGGCAGCCAGTGTTCATTGTAATTGTTTATTGCAGGTGATGACATTAATCTCTCAGTTGTTGCTGTGGCACTGAAATAAAAGTTATTTACAGGTTTGAAAGTTCTGAGCTATCTTCCCACTTGTCTTGAATTTATTAATTCAGTTGTGCTTAGAAAGAAATTAAAATGAGACCTTGCCCATTAGCATTTGCTGGGAGTTATTGAGGTCCTAATTCTTATGGCCTGTGTATACATTAGTTCACAAATTGAATCACAACTGAATGCTAGCAGTTGAAATCATGCTCAGATCTGGCTTTTTAAAATCAGCCGTAAGTAAATAGAACAGCTCACTGACTTCATTAACTAAGCAGCCCATTGCTAAATTTGTCTTTTAAATTTTTCAATGTTGGTCGATAGGGAGAAAGAAGTGGTATCTTACTCTTGGATTACATTGAATAGGGTGTCCTCAGTAGCTGGGATTCTCCACCATGTGGGCAGAAACCTTTAAGAAAGTTCCTTCCTTCTACTCCCTCTCTCTTTCTCTTTTTCTTTCTCTTTCTCTCTTGTTTTTTCCTTTCCTCCCTCCCTCCCTTTCCTTCCTTTCCTGAGCTCATGCACAAAAAATTTCAAATTGAGTTTTTTCCTTTTAAACATTCCCTCTAGGTGTGTGCCAAAATTCATTTATTATTGAAACTTGATTTAATACTTTAATTTCTTAAAAAATTTTTTATCTACTAGACTTTGTAAAAAAAACAAAATGGTGAAGGGATTGGGAGGCCGTTAAGCTGATGGATTTTGAATCTTTTAACCAGATATTCTCTCAATTGGAGTAAATTAACCTTAGGTGGGAGAGACTTTGTCTAGCAGGATGAAATGATGAGACTGTGATGGAAGTGAGCATTTTCTCCATGTAGCTGTGGGTAGATGAAGGCAGACACTGGGCTACAGGTGTAAAGCAGAATATTTTTGTAAAATCCATGATCTATTTTCCATAGGATGCCAAGGGTCTTCCTTCATAATTTCTAACATTTTCCCATTCTATTTACAACCTTAAAATGATTACTTTCAATTCCCTGGGAGCTCATTGGTTTTTTTTTTTTTAGCTTCTGGGGCATCTCCCAGGTTCAGAGAAACAAGCTTGAGGCTAAAGGGAGTTAGTTACCTGTAACCTGGTTCCTGTAGAGAATAGATGTCCATGCTTTGGAGGGGTGTCCTGGGCCGTAGGTCACTTTCCTTTTTTACAAGCTCTGGGTCTTTTGTCAGGATGTAAGGACTTCAGGTGCTCTGTGAGACCATTGTGCCAGTTCAGAATGGCCCTGCTGTCGCAGTCTCTGAGAAAGTTGTTGGACAGGTGACAGTTGGGCAGCAAAATATGCTCACTTGCTCCATAAGTTACCTTAGGACATAATGAAAGATACCTTAATCTCAGTGGTATTGTCCAGGAACAGTGTGCCTGTGTGACCTGTTACTGACTACAGGAGAGCAAAGCAAGGCTTTATATGGGGCATTGTCATAAAGGCAATTTATTTAATGGGTTACCCCTTTCTAATGCACTGTTAGAGGGAGAGGAAGGGTTTTAGTGTGTACGGATCTCTGGCTGTGGTGTATTTTTTCCTGTGTGATCAGTCTCAGATCTGTAACTGCTTTCCAGGAGTGGATGACAACTCTCAAATTTTTTTACATTGAATATACTGGTAGCAGTGTCTGAATTTAATAGATACGATAGCCAGCTTTTATTTTTCTTTTAACTTTGTGACATAATTTCAGATTTAAAGAAAAGTTTCAAGAATTCCCATATATCTTTCACTCAGATTTCTCAAATGTTAACATTTGTTTAATGCTTCTGTTTTATATATATGTATACATACACATATATGTATATACACATATAATTATCTGCTTGAGAATTAATCACAGTAATCTTTACTGTAGTGTACATTTCCTAAAAACAAGGACAATTCTTATGTAATCCCACAGTGCCACAATAAAAAAAATCAGAAATCAACATTGGTACAATGCTGTTAACTATTCTACAGCCATTGTTCTCATTTGCCAGTTGTCCATATGATGTTCTTTATAGCAAAAGAAAATCCCAGGTCATGTGTTACATTCAGTTGCCATTTCTTTTTAATCTGGAACAGTTGTTTCATCTGTTTCATGATTGGCATTTTTGAAGCTTACTTATTTTGTAATACATCCTTCTCTGGATGTTTTTTTGATCAAGTTGTACTTCATGTTTGAGTGATTTATTTCCCCAAAGTATTGAGCTCCCTAATTATGAAAAAAGGGAATTGGTATGATTCCTTAGTGGAATTCGGAGAGAGACACATTAGCCAGATCTACTCTCCTGGGAACCCTGACAAAGTGGAGGGGACATAAGTGTGGCAGCTGGCTTGGAAGAATACAGCTAGATTCCAGTTGGTCAAGCACCCAGTTAGAGGTGATGCAGGTGCTCTGTGTTTCATAATCTCCCTCTGTTTTATTACTGTTTAAAGCTGTAGCTTAGTGACCAACAAGAGATGACAGTTTCTCTGGCATACGTATACATCTCTTCCCTCCCACCACCACATGCACGCAGGCTTTTCAAATCTTATTTCATTGCCAACCCATTGGACTCTCTTTGCCTATGCTATCAGAATAGTGTCTAGTACCCAGTGATAGAATACTCCTTTTCCTTAGTTCCCTTTCTCTCATAGCCACACTTGGGAAGTGAGAGCACCATGGGCAAGAGGGAGGCTGCAAAGTTATTGTCTAGATCTAGATTGTGCCCCTGGTCTTCACTGTCAGCTGTGGGACCTTGGGCAAATGGTTCAGCTAGGCTGAGTCCACTACATAGGAATTTTGTGGTTTATTACTAACTAAAAATATGAAAATAATAAAGCTCACATTTATTAAGTGCTTACCATGTGCCAATCAAATGTTCTAAGTGCTTTGTCAAACGTAGCTGATTGTGATGTGTCTCTTATTCCAGAATTACTTACATTACTTACATTCTTCAGATTCTTTAAGACAAGAAATAGCACATATAATGCTTGTATTTCTGATTGAGAGCTTTAGTTTTTCTGTCCAGCAGATGAGGTTTGCAGGTAGCAGTTTCCAATCAGTACTGTATCAGAGATCAGTTTTCTCCTCTGCTGATCCATCATCTCTTTCTTTAGAAGTGGGATCTGTTGGGTAGTTTACTGGCTCTGTGCTGATTTCAGATTCTAGATGTTGAGGAAATGGGAGTGGCAACAGGAAATAGGAGCCAGCAGCTGGGAAACAAGTTTGTAACTTGATGTCAGTGAACTGGTCTTTGCTCCTGGAAGACAAAATTACATGTAACTCATTGGAAGAGCAGGTGTCTCACCATTTTGTTTCAGTTTTTCTATTCACAAGTGCATGATATACAGCTGTTCAGAGCTATAACTGCACATTCCATTTGGCAGTTATCTAGAAAGCATTTTATTTTTAAAGTAAGACATGGGTGTTCAAAATTTGTAAGTGTCCTAAATGTAACTACCTAAAGATCTGACACATATGCTATATGAGTCTGTATTTAACTTAATCTCAAACATTCTCAAGGACAGGCCCCATTTTATCTTGATTTCTCTTTTCTGATTTAGACATTCTAACATAACACGGTGTGCAAGATAGTGCAGTATCCACTTGATTAGCTGACATTGTTTTAAGGTTTTATTTATTAACTTCAAAAGGAATCTCACTTCCAATTGCTCTTGTGTATTTAAGCCAGTGAAGAAAAAGAAGATAAAACGAGAGGTTAAGATTCTGGAGAACCTTCGTGGTGGAACAAATATCATTAAGCTGATTGACACTGTGAAGGACCCTGTGGTAGGTGCCTGGTGGTTGGGGAAGATGGAGAGAGTGGATGAGTTTGTGAGTATGTGTGTGCAAGACACAGAATGTCAAAATAATGAGCAACATCATTACATAGTGGGAATGATTGTGTTTGTCTTTACTCCTGAGTAGTTCTGAAAACCAGAAAAAATCATGATGGCCCAGTGATAAAAGTAGCCACCACCACTTTTATGGAACCTAAAAGTGTATATAGAAAAATCCCTGTCCCCAGTTTATTACCTCGTTCTGATTCAGCCCACAGATGTTTGCTGAACGTCATCTTTAAGCCCCTACTTTTCTCCCAATTTTGAAAGCTTATTATCGCCACTTAGCCTTATTTTGCTTCACTTAAGCCTGACACTTGAAAGTCTGACTTTACAGAAGGAAATAACCAAATATCTCCACGTGGATACCTGGCAGAGAGATCACAGCCCCACTGACCCACTAAGGAAGGCATCTTGCTGTTTCTCATACTAGGCTTTAATTCATGGTGTCACATTGTATATACTGATACAACTAAACTGTTTTTGTTAAAAATGCTTACTTTGTAGCCATTTGAGATTTGTTTGGTTTTGTTTTCTCTTCTTGAGTAACTTAACCTTAATGTTTCTGATTAGCTAAAGTTTTTATGTACCACCTCCCATCCCATTTCTGTCCTTCACCTGTTCTACCTCACCTGTTTTCCTGGCCTCCCATGATAGCTTTTTGTGTAAGAGGTAGGTCTTTGATTCTGTCTGCTGAAGACATTCTAAAGAAACGATGTGCTAGCTAACATGCATTGAAAGCTTACTATGTACAGGCCCTGTTGTGGACCTCACAACCATCCTCAGCAATCCACTGGAGTAGGTACTGTTGTTGGCCAAAATGTGATACTGTACAGATAAGAAAACTGAAGGCTATGAAGGTTCAGTAATTTGTTCAAGATTGTGCAGTATCATCAAATTGAAGAATAAGACTGAGAAGAATGGTTATATGTTAGATTCTAGCTAATTGGCATTAAAAGTATATCAGCCTGATCAGCTCGGATTGACTGAGTGACTAGCTCTGGACTCCATAATCTTTGAAATTGGCCTGCAGTGTGAGCCAGTACATACTATTGTTGGATGAGGAGCCTCTTCATTTTGCCTTTTTTTTTTTTTTTAAGTTAATAGGACTTAAGTGATAACTTGTCTTAACTGATACTGTAATTTGTTGCCTTAGGCATGTGTGTGTTTTATAGACTATATAACACAAGTCAATCCGTGGATGAAAACCAAGGTGTGGGGAGCCCTCATCCCCCAAACTTAAGGAAATGGGCTTGCTCCCAGGCAGTAGAGCGATCTGGTGGTCTTGAAACCCTGTCACCTTTAGGCTAGTGAGGAACCCTTTGACCAGGGCTCCCGCGACTGCTGCTTGTTCTGACAAAGACCGGTGTGCATGTACTGTGGCCTGTTAACTAGGTAACTTTCACCTGCTTCCTTGAGCAAAACTTCCCAGCCTTAAAGATTTCCAAGGTGATTTTCTTTCTCTGACCTGTTAAACCCCTGCTTCTCCCCCAATTGTGGAAGCTTATTGCTGCTAATGAGCATTTTTATCTTACTTAAGTAAATCTGACATTTGAAAAATTTGTACAAGGAAATAAATATTGGACATTTTGTACTCATTGCAATAAAGATTGTAGCACTTTAGAAATAGTTGGTTATGTATGATTTTGGTGGGGTGGGAACATATCTACTTTGTAAATTGAGACATTCTCTAGGGGTGTCTAGCCAAGGCAATAATTTCACATTATAGCTTACTGATAATCATAGATATTTTCCTTTTGGATCCTGAAAAGGCCTCTGATAGATTTCCCAAGACCTATGATAATTTTGTAAAATGCATCTGGCTTGCTAAACCAAGGTGAAAACATGTCACTCCTTTTGTGGTTGGCAGACTGGAACACTGCAGAGTATAAATCTGCACATAATGTGCCAGGCCCACTGACAGGTTAGTCAGAGAATACATTTCCTTCAAAACAAAACAAAAAACACTTGTGAAAAATGTCAGCCATTTACAGAAGTAAAGTGAATGATATATTATGAACCTCCCTGCACACATCACTCAACTTTAGCAGTGCCTCAACTTGTTGCCAAATTTGTTTCCTCTCCCTACCACCCACTTTCCCACCACCGCCATCCCCACTTATTTCAAAGCAAATTCCAGTCACCTAGTCTTGAGAAGATACTTAATAGGCTCTCCAAGATGAGTATATCCCTTTTTCATTTAAGTGGGATTGGGGATGGATTGGTACAACAGAGGCAAAGGACTTTATTGTTTGAATACTTATAAGGCATTACTATTCTCTCTTGCAGTCAAAGACACCAGCTTTGGTATTTGAATATATCAATAATACAGATTTTAAGGTGCGTATATGCTTTTTCTTTCTGGCATGGGTTAATTGGGGGATGGGCAGGTGGTGACAGTACACTCCAGAACAGGAGGGGGCCAGGAAAAATCATTGGTGAGAGTGGGAAGCAACAGATCGGATTCCTTACAGCATGCGTATAGGATGCAGAAAGTGGGTTGGGTTCTTGTATTTGGTGAAATTACTCATCACCCTTTGCCTTGCTTACCTGAGGAATAACTACTGGGCTGGGTCTAAACTAATGCCTCATCTGTAACACTCCTGTTTTAGACAACATAGTTTTAGGCAGATACTTGATTTGCATAGGAATCTTCCATTGCTGATAGGAAGCAATAAAGGGATACAGGGCCTGTGTAAAAAGAAACAGTACATGGGATTCAAGCTATGAGCGTGTGTGTCTATTAACACTAAACAAAGCAAGAGACACTGAAGAGCTAGTTAAGTGTCACTGTACTTTAGAAAAGCCCTATCCTAGGTATTTACATTTCTTATAAATGCATTATAAATTAATCCATATTAATTTAGATTTAAAATATGCTTCTAAAAGGATGGTTTTAAGCTGGTTTTTCATGAGTTTGTATTGTTCAGACACTACAACCTTAACTTCTGGTGAGGTCTCTGGGGCCAGGCATCCTGGACATGGTAGAGCATAATAATATATGAAAACCAGTATGAACAGTAAGGAGGGCGCTCGATGGGGTGAGCTCTGGGTGTTCTACTATAGGTTGGCAAATTGAATTTAAATAAAATATTTTTTAAAAAAGAAAACCAATATAAAAACAATTGTGGTGTTGACTTTGAGAAGAGTTGTGAGACCTTTTAGGTGATAATACTCTGTCAGTGAATAAAAGGCTTGTGATTTTGTTGTGATGGAAGTTAGGGCCAAAACCAAATCTGTAGTTGAAAGATGCTAGTATTGAGAGTGAAACTTTGGGATAGAAATAAAAGAGCTTCATCTCACCTTTAATATTTCTCAGGTAATCGGGGATCCCTGGGTGGCGCAGCGGTTTGGCGCCTGCCTTTGGCCCGGGGTGCGATCCTGGAGACCCAGGATCGAGTCCCACATCGGGCTCCCGGTGCATGGAGCCTGCTTCTCCCTCTGCCTGTGTCACTGCCTCTCTCTCTCTCTATGACTATCATAAATAAATAAAAAAAATAAATAAATAAAATAAAATAATATTTCTCAGGTAATCACTCTAAAAACAACTCTAAGGTTTATTAGTAGAAAATAAGTAAACACAGATATTACAATTTATGAAACAATAAGCAAATTTTATATACAGTACAGCTTTTCGATATATAACAAGTTTCCTTGTTAATGTGTCTCAAAGGTGAAGTTAATAGTGAGCTCATAGCAGTAGAACATAAATGTTTTTTCATCAGCCTAGCAGTGCTTAGCTAGTGCTGATACAAACATCTGATCCCACTTTTGCAACTAATGACCCAATGTATCAAGGTGTAGGTACATGAGTGGGAATGTGTATTTCTTAATGAAACCAAACATTTTCCTAAATGCCAAAAGTTTAAAAGCTGGCCTTAATGAAACTTGTTGGAGAAATGCCTGAGTTTTAAATGCTCCTGCCTCCTTTTTTCTTTTTTCCTTTTTTAAAAATTTTTTTATTTTTTAAGATTTTTTATTTATTTTTTCATGAGAGAGAGGCAGAGAAATAGGCTCCATGCAGGGAGCCCAACACGGGACTCGATCCCAGGTTTCTAGGATCACGTCCTGGGCTGAAGGCAGCACTAAACCACTGAGCCACCCGGCTGCCCTCCTTTTTTGTTTTGTTTGTTTGTTTGTTTGTTTGTTTTTTAAGATTTTATTTATTCATGAAAGACACAGAGAGAGAGGCAGAGACATAGGCAGAGGGAGAAGCAGGCTCCATGCAGGGAGCCTGATGTGGGACTGGATCCCAGAACCCCGGAATCACGACCTGAGCCAAAGGCAGATGCTCAACCACTGAGCCACCCAGGCACCCATGCTCTTGCCTCCTTAATGAATTTTTACCAGTTGTCTGGCCACACACATAAAATTTTCACTTCAGCATTTTGTATTTCTTAAATTGACGGGTATCCTGTTGATGTAACAGCAGGCAACAGTTCAGCAGGAATTTTTAACTCCCTGGACAAATCTTACTTCTAATACATCTTAACTCTCAAAGGAATGCCTTAATGGCACACATTCTTCTCTAGGAGCTTCCTTTAAAGAGGTCATGGAAAATTAATGTTTTTGAGCCATGCATATCTGAAAACATTTTTATTTTATCTTTCCAGTTAACATACTGGCCGTGGCATAGAATTCTGGATTGTAACTAATAATTTTCTCAAAATTTTGAAGAGCTTTTTCCATTATTACCACTGAAGCCATTCTGGCTTCACCTTACGTGATCTGATTTTGGTTTTGGTTTTTTCTTTCGAAAGCTTTTAGGATTTTCTCTTCAGTCACAGTCTGTGAAATTTCACAATGATGTTCCTTCGAATGGGTCACTTTTATCTTTTGTTCTGGACACTTGCTGGGCCTTTTCAATCTAGAAATTCATGTCCTTCTATTTTGGAACAATATTTTTAACATTCTTTGATTTCCTTCCTTTCTTCGTTGTTCTCGCTTTCTAGAACTCCTTCAAATGTTAGATTTCATCTCTCAGCTCTCTTCTGTTCTCTGAACTTTTAAAGGTAGTATCCTGTTCTTTGATGTAATTTCTATTTTTTCACTGAGAATGTGTGGGTTCCCCCCCCATGATGTTTTCTTCAATTTCTTAAATTCCTTTTTTGTGTGTTCTTGTTTTTTGTCTCTGTCACACTTGTCTGATATGTCATGGTTTTTGACTGTCTACTCTTATAGAGTCATGAAATTACTGATGACTGCTTGTCAGCTCCTGTGTAGAGCTTGCAGGGGGGCGCTATGGGGAATGTTACGTATACTTTCTCATAATTCCCCATTTTCAGTGTGGTGGTTTTAAGCCTATTTTCCTGTTTTTAGCTGAATCTGTTTACTCTTTCATTGATACCCAGGGTCACTGATTCCTGAGCCTTCCTATGGTTCTTCCATGTGAGGTTGTCTGGTTCTGGACTCCCTCTGCTCTTTTGGTCTGCTGTGTCAGTTGGACATTTTGATCTAGCTTCAAAATGTCATTGTAGGGCAGCCCGAGTGGCTCAGTGATTTAGCACCTCAGTGGTTTAGCACCCAGGGCGTGATCCTGGAGACCCAAGACAGAGTTCCGCGTTGGGCTCCCTGCATGGTGCCTGCTTCTCCCTCTGCCTGTGTCTCTGCCCTAACCCCCCACCCCCTCCCCGTGTATGTGTGTGTTCTCATGATTAAATAAATCTTTAAAAAAAAAAGTCATTGTCTCTTCCATTCTCTTAGTTATTGTGAGTGAATCCCCACATCCCCGCCAAGCCCCACTCCTTTTATTGTTGCTTGAGATGAACTTGAGGAAGAAGGAGAGGGTAGGATGAGTTTGGTCTCCCATGTCACGCCAAAGGGCTCCTATGCATGGTCAAGCCCTGCCATTTTAGTCAACTTACAAGATTGTTCAGTATCAGCAGATGTGTTTTGGAAGAGCAAATCATGGTAAGACTGTCATTTTCTTCAGGTAGTATGACGGGCCACAGAGAAATGAGCTAGTTTAATGTCCTCATGTCCTTCACGGTTTTTATTTCATCCTGTATCTTATTAGAAAAGCTTGTTTTTATTTTTACTATTCATTTTACTGTTCTTTGTATTAGTACCTGGATTTAAGGTATCACCCAGAGGTAGTTTGTCCCTAGTTTAATAGTTTTATGGGTTTAATGGGCAGCTTTTCCTTGCTGTTCTCTGAAAGTTTATATGAAATAGGGATTATCTAGATATCTTTAGGGAGGGAAGGGAGACTTTGGACTATCCTTTTCAGAATGTACACACATATAAATGAAAGGTTTATTCTGGTTTTCTGTCTCTTCTTGAGTCTTTTTGGATGGTATCTATTTCTAAAGTTGTCCACTTTTTTTCTTATTTAAGATTTTATTTATTTATTGGAGAGAGCATGAGTTAGGAGAAGAGGGAGAGGGAGAAGCAGACTCTCTGCTGACCTGGGAGCCCTGATGTGGAGCTCAATCCCAGGACTCTGGGATCATGACCTGAGCTAAAGGCAGATGCTTAACCCACTGAGCCACCCAAGTACCCCTAAAGTTGTCCACTTTCAATCTTACTTAAAGCTATTAATAGAATTCTCTTAGGGCTCAGAGACTTTAATATGTTTGTAATTACGTTTTCTTTTAAAGATTTTATCTGATAGAGCACAGAGGAAGACTGAGAGGGAGACGACTTCCTGCTAAGCAGGGAGCCTGATGCGGGGCTCGATCCCAGGACCCTGGGACATGACCTGAGCTGAAGACAAATGTTTAACCGATTGAACCACCCAGGCACCTCTTTCTTTACATTTTTAACATTATTTGTACCTTTTCTCTCTTTTTAAAAATTACCAGTGTTGCTAGAGATCTCAATAGTAGTTTCAAAGAAACAGCTTTTGGGTTTGTTTTTTTTTCTTAATTTTTTTTTAATTTAAATTCAGTTTGCCAACTTAGAGTATAATACCCAGTGCTCATCCCATCAAGTGCCCTCCTCAGTGCCCGTCACCCAGCTACCCCATCCCCCTACCCACCTCCCTTTTCTGCAACCATTTGTTTCCCAGAGTTAGGGGTCTTTCATGGTTTGTCTCCTTCTCTCATTTTTCCCCACTCAGTTCCCCTCCTTTCCCTTATAACTTTGGTTTTATTAATTAAATGTTTTTGTTTTTTCTATTTCCTTGCTTCTATTTTCTTTCTCCCTCCCTTCTTTGTTCCTTTTAACTCTTTTCTTTCTTGGGTTTTCATTGTTTTCCCCCTAACTTCTTGAGTCAAAGTCTGCTCATTTCAAGTGTTTCTGTCTGTCTTGATTAATGGTAAGTGGGCTTTAAATCTGTGCTTACTCCAGGGACCATCTTAGCTACATTCTGTGCTTATGAAATTCACTTCTGTATAGGTTTCGAATCAGACATTAAATTTCCAGGGGCGGGGATCCCTGGGTGGCGCAGCGGTTCGGCGCCTGCCTTTGGCCCAGGGCGCGATCCTGGAGACCCGGGATCGAGTCCCACATCGGGCTCCCGGTGCATGGAGCCTGCTTCTCCCTCTACCTGTGTCTCTGCCTCTCTCTCTCTCTCTCTGTGACTGTCATAAATAAATAATAATAAAAAAAATTTAAAAAAAAAATAAAAAAAAATAAATAAATAAATAAATAAATAAAAATAAATTTCCAGGGGCACCCAGGTCAGTCAGTTGAGCATTAAACTCTTGGTTTCAGCTCGGGTCATGATCTCAGAGTTGTGGGATTGATCCCTGTGGGCCCCTCGCTCAGTGTGGTATCTACTTGTTTCTTTCCCCTCTCCCTCTGCAACTCCACCTGCACGAATGGGCTTGCATGCACACATACTCTTTCTCAAATAAATAAATCTTCATTTTTTAAAAAAAATCTTCATTTTAAAGTTGTACAAATTCCAAACTCATGAATTTGGGGTTTTCTCCTCAAACTATGTACTTTGAAATCTTTTAAACCTACTGAAAATTGGAAGGAGTAGCACAATTAATACTCTCATGTTTTTCTCTTAGATTTACTGGTTGATAATATCTACCATATTTGCAGTTCTCTTCCTTCCCTTACCCTCCCTTCTTTATCTTTTTGTTGAAATCATCTCAAAGTAAGTTGTAGGCATCTTGATACTTCACTCCTAAATATGCTAGCACTAGAACTAAGTAGGACCTTTTCCTGCTTGCCAGTACTATTAGGGACACTTGGAATTCAATACTTACACGATAATGCTATCTGACACACAGTAGAGTCCATATTTAAGAGTTTCCTAGTAATTATTGTCCTAGGAATGTCCTTCATAGAAGCTGTATAATTGTGAATAATATGAGAGAGGATCCACATGGTTTTTTAACAAAGATAGTCTTTGTTGTTAATTCCTAATTTGACTGCACTGTGTTTAGAGGAACATGACCTATATAATGTTGGTTATTTGGACTTTGTTGGCGATTGCTTTGTGACTTTAGTGCATGGCCATTTTTTACATCAAGCTTGTTAGTTTAGTTCAGATCTTCTGTGGCCTTATAGTTTTTCCCCTTCATACTTCATTTTATGGTAGAGGTACTGGTTTGGTCAATTTCTCCTTGAAATAGTTATGCTTTATATGTGTCAAAGCGATCATAACAGATACATAGTGACACTCAGGAAAAAAAAAAAAAAAAGACAAAACTTCCAAACAAAGGAATAGGAAAAGCCAGTCTCTAAAAGTTGGAATAAACAGTTATAGAAAACTCCACTAACTTGACATTTTCTCAGGGAAATTAATGTACAGTTTATGGCAGAAAAAGTTTCTTGTCAGTTTTCTTTCCCTTTGGAAGAGTATAAATGAAAATGAATAGACATTTTAAGCAAAGTATATCATCTGGACATTTTAAAGATTGATAAGGTACCCTGAGTAGAGTCCATTTGAGAAGATAGTAGACCCATGTTGCTCTTTGGAGAATTTCTGAATCCCTCCTATAGAGGTGGGCCTTGACTAGCTGATGTCCTAAGGCCTTGTTAATGCTATTTGAGTTTGATGTGGAGATCTTCTAAGATGTTTTCAGGTGATTAATAATAACTTTGATTTGCTTGATTAATGATTTGTTCTACTTCCTTAAATTTCTAAAAATATTGACCTTGATTTTATTCTGGATTTTGGGGTTATGTGTTAATGCCAGAACTGGTGATAACTGCATTAAGCATCTTTAACTTTATATCCCACTCCCCCCCCCCCAGTTTTTCTTCTCCCTACGTGGGGACCACTGGGATTTCTGGATACAGACCAAGCTGTGTGTGTAAGGGAATCTGCAAGCTCTGTGTGCAGGGTGAGAGTTAGCTGTGTTGGTGATTCCCACATATGGCTTGCTGAGGTGTGTAGTCCTCCTGAATGAGTTCTCAGGGATGGGGCCTGAGGAACCAATAGCTGACTGGTATGCTGAAATACACCTGCAGTCAGAGGACCAACAGGTATACAGCAAGAGCGAGGCCCACGTGAGGCCATTCCATTCTGGGTGGTAGTTTGAGACCAAAGAGGTTCTGAGGCCATTGATCAGATTGCCTTTTTTCCATTGTCCTCCTCAGACTTTCTGAGATTAATAAAAAGTCCCAGAAAATTTCCACCTTGGGCCTTTTGAGTAGTCCTAGAGTAGGCCTGGTTTCTAAGAAAATGCCAGTGTGTTTGAGGCTTTGAGACCAAACAAGGATTGATGATTGGTTTCTTCCTCAGCACCTTTGTAATCTTCTGGGAAGCATAGGCTTGTTTTTGATAAGTCACTTATTTCATGAAAACACAAGCAAAGCTAATTTCCTGCCAACATTTCACAGTTGGTTGGTTAACAATGTTCTCCACATAGCTGGCCAAGAAGAATGGAAGAAAAGTGTGGTTCTTGTGAAATTTCCCTTTATAACTTGTCATGGACTCTTAACACTTGTGTTTCCTGGAAGACAGTTTTAATTTTGTTCCATTGACTCGTGAACATCTTCAAAGGCAAATATTTATCGACTGCCTTCTGGGTACAAGCTGGGTACCCAGCTTCTGGGTACCGCCATTCATGGGTGAGGTATATATACAGCACGTGCTACTCTGCTGTTGTGTTACCCAAATACTTAGAATATGGACCAGGTTGTATGGTGGCCCCTACCATACTTGAGGGAGGGAAAGCAAAGATCTTGAGTTAGTAAGCTGGTGACTACCACCAGCCACAGCACCTATTTTTTTCCCCATGAGGTGTGTGCCTGATGTGCCAGGACACTAGCATGGGACTTGGGATGCAGGCAGAGTGGAGCGGCCTCTTGTTGTACACAGCCCAGTGCCTTAGTGGGGAACATTAACTGCAGGGACACCCCCGAGGACAGTAAATAGCAAGAGAGTTCAGATAAGGAAGGGGACCACCGTCAGCTCTCTTGACTTAACAGGCTAAGGGAGAGGGATGACGTGTTCTAGGTTTGGAAAGAGGTGGGGACCCTGGAAAAGAAAGAACAGAGGAGGCAAGCAGGTTTATTTGGCCAGAGTTGGAGACCCCCTGGGGGCAACAGTGGGAACAGAGCCACAAAAGTAGACGAAGCCAGACTGTGGACCTTGGTGAGTCCTGAATTTTAGGCCCAGGAGGTAAAATGTTCTAGATGTAGTTTGATCTCCTTCCCAGAGCTCCTAAGAGATGGGAGTGAATGTCAGTCAGCCTATCATTTGGGACTTCATAATGTATTAGGCCTGACCACTGTATTCATTTAGTGTTTTATTTTACATAACATTGAGGTTGGTTGGAGTAGCTAGAAATATTATATTGGCAATCCAAGGACGTTTTGTGTTCTGTCTTAACACCATTTACACAGATGCCTGGTATGGATACCACATGATAGGAGAGGAAAACCTTCCACAGATAAAAGTCCAAATGATAAAATACTGCATATTTGTTCTCTGTAAGCAAAATATTCCAACCCTCTGAGGGTTAGGAAATGCTTGCTTCACTGTCATGTGCCTGTATATTGACTTGAGGTTAAACTTGGCACAGTGTCTAAGAGTGATGTCCTTAATCCTCGGAGGAGGAGCTGATTTGACACCCAGAGATAGTATCTTCAGCCCGTGTCTGTACATATGGGTTGTTGGTATGCCGGCTAAGAAATCTTCCTTGCCATGTGGAGCCAAGCTGGAGGACAGAATACTTGGGTGTTTGGCTGTTCTGAAGTTGAATCCACTCCTGAGCCAGAGTGGCGCTGTGCTAGTGCCATCTGTGCAGTTCCCCCTAAGCCAGGTTAGCCTCCCATAGCAGGGCAGCTCCCAGACACCACCGGTGTTTGATCCGCACGTTCTCATGCTCTGTGCTGGCTGCTGCCTGAGGTTGAAGAAATCAAATACTCCTACCAAGCCAGAGGGAGAATTACTCTTCTCAATGGAAAATTTGAGGAGGAAGCTAAATCCTGGTGTTCTTAGAGGATGTTAAATTTGGCAAATTGTTTATCTTTCTGAACAGGTGATATAGTTACATGGATCTAGAATATAAAATGTTACACAATGAAAAATTTCCTTTATTTCCCCGTGTGCCAGCTGCCCATCCCCCACACGCATATATACAAAATCACCCACATATTAATGTCCATATATCATAAATACAAACAAGTTGGGATGTGTAGTTTTACTTCAGTCACCCACATATTAATGTCCATATATCATTATAAATACAAACAAGTTGGGATGTGTAGTTTTACTTCTTCCTTACACAGATACATTGTATATGCTGATCAGAGCTCCTTAGAGAGCTTCCCTATTACTGCCTGAGTCTTCAGTAAAGAAACAAAGGATGTTTTAAAAAGTGTACTGATTTTCTAGAAGGTGCTGCTTTGGACTGATGGGGAAACATATACTTGGAATTGATTACTAAAAATAATAGTATAGTTTCTGATGAAGGTTTGTGATGACTTTAATGAACCTGGATGTATTAATGCTACTCTGCCTCTTAGAAATTGAAATTAAAAAAAACAAAACTAAAAAAAAAAAAAAAAAAAAAAAAAACAAAACTCCTAGTGGGTATGTCTGTGTCCCAGTATGAGAACTGTTTGCATCTCCTTTTGACCTGGAATCATTTTCAGTGCCTATGTCTATTCTTTTTTTCCTGTAATATCTCACTCTCGTACTCCTTTCTTAAGTCTCTTACCATCTGCCAGAACCAAAGCAGGTGGACTGTCTTGCCACTTTTTACCACGTGGGCCAATGAAGTTCTTCAGGTTCTGCTCTGCACTCAGAACTTAGTTCTCTGACGGACACTGCTGCTCCAGTGGATTACTTTGAAGTATAGTAAGAATATGAGGACAATTGGACAACTTGGGCTTTATCTCCATAATAATGTAATTTAGGGTGTTGAAATGATGGAGCATTAAACAAGTTTTTAGAAGATCCACAGTGAATTAAGTGTTTCTCTCCCTTGGAATTCCACACACACCCACCCCACACACACAAAAAAACTAAAGTATTACACACTCATCTTTGGTCTTTGTCTCATTTGTTCCAGATCAGGTGGTAAAAAGTCCTGGGGTTCTTCAGTGACTTAAGCAGCAAAGTTTACAGAGAATTATGGCCAGTATTTGGGATGACAAAATGATGAGACTAAATTAACTTTCTGCTATCTGAAATGTGTTTCAGCAACTTTACCAGATCCTGACAGACTTCGATATCCGGTTTTATATGTATGAGCTACTTAAGGTAAGTGGCATTCAGAGGCAGTGAATCTTTTCGGGTGTATTCATCAAAGGAGACTTTTTTTTTTTTTTTATGATTTCAGTTAGCCAACACATAGCACGTCATTAGTTTCAGATGTAGTGTTCAGTAGTTTATCAGTCACATGTAACAAACACCCAGTGCTCATCACGTCAGGTGCCCTCCTCAATGCCTGTCACCAAGTTACTCCATCCTCCCTCCCACTTCCCAAGAAGTTTTTGAGAGGACAAAGAGAACTCAGGTAGGTTCTCTCTTGACACTTAGAGAATTTAGTGAGGTGGTTTTGTTTGTTCTGTTTTTTTGTTTTTTAGTAGGCTCCACACCCAACATGGGGCTTGAAATCATGACCCTGAGATCTGGAGTCGCAGGCTCCACCGACGGAGCCATCCAGGTGCCCCGAGAGTTTATTTTTGTTTTTGTTTTAACTTCCATTGCGATCTCTGTTGTGGGATTTTTACGTAGAAACTTTCCTGTGGAACAGTCAGGAGATACCAAGAACATGCCAAAAATCAGAACTTCCTTCTTCATAGTTCTTGGCCTTCGGATTTTCCTTTTGCTGCTTACTTAATGCTATCAATTTTTACTGTGTAACAGATCACCCAGAACTTAACAATTTTTAAAAAATTATGTACTATTTCTCATAATTCTGTGGGATTAGCTGGGTAAGTCTTTTGACTGGTGCACATTGGTCCCAAATGGCCTCATTCACATATCTGGAATGGCAACTGGAATAGCTGAAGGCTCTTTCTATGGGGGTTAGTCTAAGCTACTTCCTCCTGTGGTGGCCTCAGGGTTCCTAGTAGCATGAGAGGGTGAAGTTAAATGTGTAAGTGCTTTTCAAGCGTCTACTTGTGTCATGTCTCTTAATGCCCTGTTGACCAAAGCAGATCCTGGCCAAACCTAGATTCAAAGGGTGGGGAAGTAGACTTCACTTTTTGATGGGCCAGAGCATTGAAGTCCCAGTAGAAAGGGACACGCATACTGGGTGGGCAGGCATTTGCAATCTCCTTTCTCTTGTCATCACTCATAATCCCCTTCCCAGCCTATCCTCTAGCCCTGACTGACCTAGACATGCAAGGAGAGGTAATGGGTGGCCCTTTTAGGACACTTAGTAATCCCAAGATGGAAATTTTGAAGCATTACTGGTTGGTGGAGGAATGACCCTTTTTTAGTTTGTCTAGGTACACACTTAGGTAAAGAATTCTGGGACACCTGGGTATCTCAGGGGTTAAGCCCCTGCCTTCAGCCCAGGGCACGATCCTGGAGTCCTGGGATCAAGTCCTACACTGGGCTCCCTACATGGAGCCTGCTTCTCCCTCTGCCTATGTCTCTACGTGTGTGTGTGTGTGTCATGAATAAATAATTAAAATATTTTTTAAAAACACACTTAGGTAAAGAATTCTAAAAAGGCTTGTAAATTGGAATAGACCAATGGCTCCTAGGTTGTTTTGAGTCTGGATCACTAAGAATCTAATGAGAATTTTTAACTCCCCCACCACCACCAAAATGCATGTGTAAATACACAGTATTACATAACGTTTTATGGGGTGTGGGGATCTCAGTTTAAGAACCTCTGAAAGATAAAGATGATTAGGTTATTGGCATTATTGAAGAAAATTGCCAAGATGGAGATTGGATGGGATTGTGAACAATTACTTGAACAAAATCCCAAGTTTAATTAAGGCTGAGTTTCAGGGAATGGGAGTTTGAAGAACTAGCCCCGTACGGTGAATGTATTTTCTTAGAAGCACTTACACAAACCTCTTATCATTAGTACCAAGGTGGTAGATTTAAGAGTCCACTCTTAAAACTAATGGGTCTTTCTTTTGTCAATAAGGTCAGAAACATTTGAAGGTAGAACTTGGTGTATTACATCTTTCTGCATGTCCTTTCCATGCCAGAATTGAAGATGTCGGTGGAGAAGACGTTATTAGTGGTGGTGTGGTCTTGTGAGCTGTCAGGCTAGCTCCTTCCCTGGGGGTGCTTTCCAGAGAACCCCATGCATTCACCCAACAAGAGCTGCAATCTAAATCTCACAGTCAGTTATTTTTAAGTAAGGTGTTAAGATTTTGTGTTTTTAACTTACCACACCAAAGATGAAGATTTATAACCTTGCACAGTTGTCCTTAGGTCAAGTAAAGACATCCCGATGACACAAGTCTCCACAGGCTGGTCATTCAGACAGTCCTTTGTATCTGATATCCCTTCTGCTTTCTGGAGGTAGCGGCCAGGCAGGCAGTAAGGACATTCTTTCTGCTAATGAGGCACAGGACCCCAGACGAAGCTTGAAAAATGTCTTTCATGCCTAATGATCAGATAATGCCAGATTTTGAAAGTGAAATAGCTCCCCCAAGGAATTTAAAAGCATGTCAGTGACTCCAGGGAGTCTGACTAGTTAACTTGGCACAAGAATTAATTCCCTTCCTCTACTTGTTCAGCCTCTGCTCAGGTATTTCTCACACCCCAGGTATTATGGTCCTTATTAGTTCATTCCTTTGGACACAGACTAGGCAAAATAACAGAATTGACACTTGCCAGATTTTCTCTTTGGGGGAACTAGATGAGGAAGAGGAAATCTTCAGCTTCACTGAAAAAGTGGAAGAAACTGAGGCAGAGGGCTGTGAAGTGGTTGTTGGGTTCCTGTGCTCAGATCCAGGGAACTTTGTCCTCAGGAGCCCTGGTTTCCTAAGATACTGCCACAGAGCCGTTGTGGAATCTTGCTACACCTGTTGTTGCAAAACAAAACAGAGAAAAATTACATTGAAGTAGAACTTCCGTAAATGAATAAATTTTAAGTGTACAGGTTTTTTGGGTTTTTACATAAGTGGAACCTTCACCCAGATCTACATAGTACTATGCTGTCCAGTACAGTAGCTGTTGCCCACAGGCAGCTATTTAAGTTTTAATTAAAATTTGAAATTCCTTTCCTTTATCACAGTAGCCACATTTCAGATGTGCAGTGGCCTCGTGTGGCTAGTGGCTACCATATTGGACAGTGCAGATATAGAATATTTCTATCATCACTGAAAGTTCTGTTGGACAGGCCTGGCAGAGAAAAAGGAATACCCCAGAAGGCTGTCCTGTGCCCCCTCTCTTCCGGATCTCCTTTTCTGAAGATAATATTCTCAATTCTACCACCAGTTTAGTTTTGCGTGTTTTTTTACCTTCATATAAAAAGCATCGCACACTGTTTACTTTTTTGTGTCTGGGGAAAAGCAAAATTTGTTTATTCCTGGATTTGCTGATCTTGGGGATCATTCTTGGACCCAGTCCAGTGGTTTTCAACCAAGTCAAATTGACAAAATCTGGAACCATTTGTGGTTGTCACAATTTGGAGGAGTGCAGCTGGCATCTGGTGAGAAGAGCCCAGGGATTCTTTTAAACATCATGCAGCTCCCCACAGCAAAGAATTATCTGGTCCAAAATATCAGCACAGCTGAGGTTGAAAAACCCTGATTTTGTCCTGTGGAAAACTCCCCTAAAACCACTCAGTGCCAAGCACATAGTAGGAACCACAAGATAGTAGGTTGCTGTTTTGTTACTCAAGAAGAAAATCATGGCACTCAGGTAGGCTTCAGTGCTTTTTAAGACAAGCCATAGGGCATAATTTAAAATTTATGGGAATAGTTACTGTGTTCAAAAAAGGAGAAATAGAAGCAAATTTTTGTATTCTCTAAAACCACCCAAAGAAACAATGAGTAAAAGATTTGAATCAGTATTTGTCCAGAGAAGATACAGCATGACCACTAACACCCAAAAAGATGTCAACCTGATCCCTGAGTAAGGAAATATAATTCAAATCCACATGAGATTCCACTTCAGACCGGCCAGAAAAACGATAATCACAAAGATGAAGCAGTGACAAGTGTTGACGAGGATGTGGAGAAACAACCTTCATACATTACCAGTGGGAATGTAAACTGGAGCAGGCACTTTGGAGAACAATTAGGCAGACTCTTAAAAAGTTTGATGTAAACTAACATAAAACTCAGCACTTCCACCCTCAGGAATCTGCATGAGAGAAATGAAAGCCTGTGTCCTCTCAAAGGCCTGTATATGAATATTCATAAGCAGCCTTATTCATAATACCCCCAAACTGGAAACAGCCCAGATAGCCATCAACTAGTACATCCATACAGTGGAATGCTACTCAGGAAGAAAAACGTAACACAGATGAATCTCAGCAATATAATGCTGAGGGAAAGAAGACAGAGTACTGGGCAGCCCCGGTGGCACAGTGGGTTTAGCGCTGCCTACAGCCCAGGGTGTGATCCTGGAGACCCAGGATCGAGTTCCACGTCAGGCTCCCTGCATGGAGCCTGCTTCTCCCTCTGCCTGTGACTCTGCCTCTCTCTCTCTCTCTCTCTCTCTCAGTAAATAAATAAAATCTAAAAAAAAAAAAAAAGTACTGTATATTGTACCATTCCACTTTACAATTGTCCAGAAAAGGCAGATCAGTAGCAATGGCAAGTTTGTGGTTACTGCTGAGGTAGGGGGCAAATGGGAATGGTGACCAATCCCATGCAAGCTGCTGGGGAATTTTTGGGATGATGGCAGAAGTTTCAAGACTGGATTGTGGTGCCAGTCGCACAATTCTATGAATGTGCTCAAAAAAATCATTGGCTTATACACTTAAAATCTTACCTGTATATCCTCTATCTTATAGGAAGCAATATCTTCCCTTAGAGGAAAATTAGAATCCTTAAAGGCCAGGTGGCTTAAGGATTATTTGTAAAAGAAAATACTAATACTAGAATACTTGTTAATCCCAAAAGTCCGCATTGGGCACTTGTCTAGAAGACAAACCATGTCAAATGTCACAGTTTGTCATTCCCATTTGAATCACTATGAGAGGGGACTCTAGTGAGTTTCCCAGGTCCTTTGAGTTAGACCAATAGATTAATGTATGATTCCTAAGTCAAAGTGACTGGTAAAGTGTTACTTACTAACTGCAAGTAGCAAGAGTGTCCAGAGAAGTGTCTCCTATCTTCCCTCCTTAACGCAGCCCCTTTTCCTCCGGCTGCCAGCATAGTGTGCACAGAGTGCTAGGGGTACCATCTGAGGCATGGTTATTGTCCTCTGTCGCAGCAGTAAGCTGCCCCTTGGGAGATTGTATTCACATGAAGCTGTCACAAATAATATGCTTGCGTTGGGAGGTTGGTAGACAGTGTGCTTACTTTTCTCTGTGCTTTCTTATCTAATAGGCTCTGGATTACTGCCACAGCAAGGGAATCATGCACAGGGATGTGAAACCTCACAATGTCATGATAGATCACCAACAGAAAAAGGTACCGTTGCAGCCAGGCGCAACAAGGCTTTTCTTAGAAGGTCTAGGGCAGACCACAACTCTAGGTATTGACCTAGGAGGGACTGCAGACCAGTACTGTTTTCTTTGGCAAACTTGTGTTGCTGTTATTTCTCCGGTCTCCAGTGTTGCTTTCTGCTCTGCATGAGCATGGTACACAAGGAAAGTAGACCCGTGAGCCTAACTGTAGTCCCTTGTTTATTTTGGTCATGGTTTTCCAGAGGGCCTCGCAAAGAAACTCCAGCAGATGGTTTGTACTTCTTTTAATGACCCTTAGACCAGTCTGCCTAGCCTTTACACTTGGGTCCCTCCTGTTTTTCATATCCAATTCTGGTTGTCCCTGATTGGTGAGTAAGTGATTCCACTACTGTGTGATTAATAAAAAGCTGGAGCAATGCTTCAATCCTGGGGTGGGGCCTGGGTCTCCAACCCTTTCTGTTGTGGCTTGAGCTTATGATGGGAGCTGTTAATAATGGGGGAATGTGTTATATGCAAGTAAAACAGAGGCAGAGTAAAAAAGCTTAAGCTTGATTGATGGGAAGAGAATGATAAGCCAGGATAATTTAAATTAAAAAAAAAAGCAAATAAGATTCTGAGAGCTCTACTCTAGAGGTGACCTCTTCCACAGTTGCTGAAAGGGTAATTTTTGCCAGTGCACTGGCTAACATTTGTTATGTAGCGCACATATTGTCAGCTAACATGATGTGGCCTTTTTCTAAGGCACAGGCGTCTAGAAACACTTCTTTACGGGTTTGATTTCTGTTGTGTTTGTAGCTGCGGCTCATAGACTGGGGTCTGGCAGAGTTCTACCACCCTGCTCAGGAATACAATGTCCGTGTAGCATCAAGGTACTTCAAGGGCCCGGAGCTCCTTGTGGACTATCAGGTACAACTCACACCTCCTTTGTGTGTTTCCTTAGGGCTTCTCCTCGTATGCTGTTTATTAAGTCAGTTTGGATAAATTCAAAACCCCAGCCTGAAGCAGTCATTTCAGATTTTTCTCAGTGACTTTTTTTTTTTATTTGAATTCTAAAATATGTGCAAAGGTCAACTGAAGACTAGAAATCCAGATCAAAGAAATACTTTTGCAACACCCTTCACTAACAGGCTGACCTTGTTTCCCCAGATGTATGATTACAGCTTGGACATGTGGAGTTTGGGCTGTATGTTAGCAAGCATGATCTTTCGAAAGGAGCCCTTCTTTCACGGACAGGACAACTATGACCAGGTGAGCAAACACTAACTGGCTCTTCCCCATGTGGGGGCACATGCCAAGGAAATGGGAGTCTGTTGACAGGGATGCTATCCTTGAGCCACTCAGTGTCTGCACTTAAATTCTCCTTCAGGGTAAAGAGCTTCATGAGATTTTGTCTGTGGTTACCAGGTCCCCAAACATAGAGCCAGATAAAGCTATCTTATTAAGCTCCACGTATGCCGCACAGTGAGTCTGTGAAGAAGTCAGACACACCTTGTCTAACAAAACTAGCTTCTAGTCATTAGATTGTGATGCCCCCGTAATTGTCAGCTTCTGGAAGATTATTGTCATACGTTATTACCATTTTAAAGGGAGTTTGGAAATTTGCTTTCTGTGAACATCATTGGCCTTTGGTCTGCCTCCTGTCAGCCCGGGCTCCAATCTGCCTCTGGTCCCTGGAGATTCAGTGATGGGAAGTCCTCTCATTTCTTGGGATAGCATCCTCACAGGCTTGCGGTGAGCTCTGTGCTCAGTAATTTGGTCAGTTTGTTTTGTGTTTCAGCTTGTTCGCATTGCCAAGGTTCTGGGTACAGATGAACTGTATGGGTATCTGAAGAAGTATCACATAGACCTAGATCCGCACTTCAACGATATCCTGGGACAGTAAGTAAGAGAGAGGGAGAGAGAACGAGGGTTTTAACTAAACCCATTTCAGAAGAGGGAATATTCGCCGAAATCACTTGCTAATCATAGCAAAGTTGAAAATACCCTTCTTTTTTCTCATGTATGCTTTTTAAAACTTGTTTTGAGGTTTGGGCATTGATTACATGTGTCTTCTGATCGTTGTACTTCTTCAAGAGATAACCTGTCAGTCCATAGAAAATAAAAGACAAAATCCTGTTACAGTGAAAAGCTCTGCAGGACAGTGTATGCTTATTTTAATGGAAAATCTTAGAAAGCTGTGATTCTTCTTTGAGGAAGAGATTTATAGTTTTTTTTTCTTGTTCTATTTAATGGGTTTTCTACAAGGTGGCAAATTTTATTTTATTTTTTTAAGATTTTATTTATTTATTCATGATAGAGAGAGAGAGAGAGAGGCAGAGACACAGGCAGAGGGAGAAGCAGGGAAAAAAAAAAAAGAAAAAGAAAAAAAAGAGGGAGAAGCAGGCAGGCTCCATGCCAGGAGCCTGATGTGGGACTCGATCCCGGGACTCCAGGATCGCGCCCTGGGCCAAAGGCAGGCGCCAAACCACTGAGCCACCCAGGGATCCCCCCAACGTGGCAAATTTTAAAGCATATTTGCAGGTACAGTGCACTAGTGTTGAAAAGTAAATGCGTTGACAGTTCCAGTGTTTTGTGGAGCCTCTGTTTCCAAGGCTAGCTCTCTAAATATTTTTGCTGCACAACCTCTGTGCCTCACCAGAATTGACTAAAAGCCTGATGCATAAGAAATGATCTAGGAAGGTGCCACAAATTCTAAATCAGATGTAGAAGCTTTAGTTCATTTTATCAGCATGTTTTTTGTTTCAGGATGCCTTAGATATTCCGGTGGAGGGTGGGGCAGACACCTGTGAGAATGAGATTTAATGAGTTTATAATCCTCCTGGGGTTCTAAGATTCTATTGGCTTTAACCATGGTAATGTCTGGATTCTTGTTGAATTGAATCTCAGTACCAGTGCTTCCCTTTCCTCCTCAGACATTCACGGAAACGCTGGGAAAACTTTATCCATAGTGAGAACAGACACCTCGTCAGCCCTGAGGCCCTAGATCTTCTGGACAAACTTCTGCGATACGACCATCAACAGAGACTGACCGCCAAAGAGGCCATGGAGCATCCCTACTTCTGTGAGTCTCCAGGGACCATTTGCAGGGGCCTGATTTATTAAAGGAATAAGTCTCCTGTTCTTTATCTTTGAGGCCAGTCAGGAGAATTCTAGGTGTTTGGATTGAATCATCCTTGGAATTTGACCTCATTCATTCTGGACTATTGAGACAGCTCTTGCAGTTCCTTTTCTTGATCTGCAGAGGTGTTTGCTTGTCCACTGCCATAGCTCCCCTTGAGTCTGGTCTGCAGACCGTTTCCTGTGGCCCTGGGTTGAGAGATCACAAATATCTGAACTTTGTTTTCGGATATATCTGTGTGGAAACCTAATCAAACATGTTTTTTCCCCTCAGAAAACAAAGTAGTTGGTTAAAAGTAATAAGATGACCATAGTATATTTTTAAAGAAGGAAATGAGTTAAATTCAGTAAAAGGAATCTGAAGACAGGAAAGCACCTATGGAAGGACCTCAGTAAAATCCTACCTGAGTTAAAGAATTTTTAGGTCTCACTTCAGAGTGTGTATATATGTATGTATGTATGTATTCACTGCACATGGTTGCTTCTGGGCTGCCTGCGTACAGCTCCCTGGCCCCTCCCTCCCAATAAAGTATGTCTCAGATAGACTTTCCCCTTAATTGTTGGCAACATGAGATGATTTAGTCCAGGCACAGAGGATATAGGGGATATAGGTTACAGGACCAGTCTCAACCCACTCTCTGGATCAAGAAGAAAACCTTCAGCCTGTCTCTTGCTTGGCCAGTATGCTATCTACCCTTCTTTCCTTCCCCTCTGGAGATTAAGTGCATCTTACCTGAAGAATACAAATTTTGAAGCTGTTGGCCCATAAGCATTAGTAGACAGCAAATTGGAAAGGTTTTACCCTTTGGCCTTCTAGACCTCTTTTTTTTTTTTAAACCTTCTAGACCTCTAACAAGTACAACCCAGAGGTCCTTTTTCCAATTTCTGGCACAAGATGCTATTTTCACCTTTGAGTTAGATTGAATTAAGAATTTTGGTGTTTGTAATACGTAATTCATGATCCGTCTACTTTTCTGAACACACATCTTCCGTCAAAAAAAAAAGTTTCAAATAACTGTTGCTTAAAATTAATAGTTCTTCTAATGGCTCTTTTCATTCCTTTGCTCCCAAGTGCTCATTACTGCACATGATTTGAAGAAATTGGGGGTTGGATCTGACATAGTATCTAAGGAAAATAACACACAGGAAGATTAGTAGTGATTTTGAGCTGTGGGAAGTCAGTGTGTGTGGGCCTCAGTCGTTGAACTTGCCCTCTGAGGCAAGTATAAGGGTTGACTCTAAGAGCAAATTCCCGGTTATTTTTCAGTGTCTGATTTTTCTCCAACCTTCATTCTGTGATTTCTGTCGCTCTTCTGGCCTCAGCTCTCTCGTCAGTCTGTCCATCTCTCTCTTTGTCCCACTGTGGAAGGGGGTTTGTCATGATGGTGTCTCTGTCACCTCCAAGCCCAGACTTGGCTGACTCCCATCCTGTTTTCTTGCAGACCCCGTGGTAAAGGAGCAGTCCCAGCCTTGTGCAGACAATGCTGTGCTTTCCAGTGGCCTCACGGCAGCCCGGTGAAAACTTGGAAGGCGACGGGTAATGAGGCATTGATGCTTGCCAATAAAACCAACCAACCAAACACAAATCTTGAAGGAAAACTACAATGTGATAAAAAGAAATTCTAGTCATTCCTTCTAAATGCAAAGAAGAGTAAAGACCTAAATGTCTGTCAAAAAGAAAGAAATCCCCCAGTACTAGTCTACAGGGAGCTGCTATCGTGGCAGTGTGACGATGCACATAGTTCAGGATCTGAGGGAACACTCCCTTTGGAATGCATGGGAGATGAGAGACTCGGAGTTGTTGTACATTTACCTTTATTTAACAGGAGACCGCTGTTAAATTAACCCATTCAGTCAACAAGCTCTGAATATCTGACTTCCTATCTATTCCACTGTGGTCTGGGTTTCCTTTGGTGAGATTCAGGCTCAAGTTTTAGCTAAGTCAGCAGTCTGTACTGACACACCAGCCTCATTTAAGAAAAGGAGATATTAAAACAGTGACAGTATTTTTTTTTAAGCTTTTACAAATTCATGTTTTATGTATTTTTTTATGACATGAGCTCTCTAGGAAATGTACCTCACCACTGCAGTTTTCTTCTAAGTGTACTCATTTGGGAGCAAACTGCAATCACTCATAAGAGGCCCCTTTGATGTCAGGAGTCATCACTTGAGACCTTGTGATGCCGTGAACAGGTCCATCTGACTCATCAAAAGTTCAATGCGAAGTGCATAACTTGGAGCTCACTGTAACCTTTGTTGATTTGCCTAACCATAAAATCTTGTTGCTATTTTTTCTGTGTAGCCTTTTTTTTCCTTTAGCAGCCTTATAAGGAAAACCTTACCATTTCCTAGCACATACGTCCCTGTTTGTGCACCTATGTTCATGCACCTCTCTGAAACAGAGACTTTTTGGTTACAACTGTAATGAAAGCTGGTCTTCAGGAAGGTTGGGAGTGAGAGAAATATCCTATTAGAGTGTACTTAGGAAAGACCTGTTGGTTAAGGAAAATGTAGTCCCCTGCCCCCACCCCTTTTTGCCTCTCTTTATCCCCATGAGAAGCAGTTTCCCTCTATGATTTGGGTAACCTGCATCTTGAAACTCTGAGAGGTGATAAGTGGATGTGATGGCAGAGCTGTCTTCTTCACATGCAGGGACTGGGGTTGCATGTGCAAGGTGGCCCACTCCTAGGCGGCTGAGCAGAGCAACATCATACGAGGGACCTGGGGTCAGGGAGGGCCGGGGGGTGCGGGTTGGAGCTCCTGGAGCAAGTGTCAGAGCTTGGGATCCATTGTGCTAGCTTTCAGGTTAGCAAAGGAAGCTAGATTCTGCTTTAAAAAGTAAATAGTCGGGCTGATTTCATTTTGGGGACTTGTCACCAGTATGGTTTGCAGGCAGTCCCCTCCCCCCAGTTGCAGAGCCATGCCACAGCTGTGGGGACTTTACAGCTAGGCTAGAGCTTGAGGTGTCTACCCACATCATACCTTAGGATTTCTTTATTACCTATTTAATAATGCCATACATTTTTATAAGGTTAGATTGTTCATTTGAAAACATCTGTTTACATTCCATATTCCAATAAAATCATACTGGTATTGGTAGCAGGTCCTATCTTATCTCTAAATGTAGATTGTATTTTTGTCGTTTGGTTGGTGGGAATTTAAAATGCAGAGAAAACTCTTACTAGAGTTGAGCTTACAGATAGAAAATTTTTAAAAAAGATCCTAACCCCAAAGCCAGGAAATGCATTCATTTAAGGTTCTCGTACCAGTACTACCTGCCTGTATTGCACATTCTGTGTCAATGTATGCATTTGTTCTACCTGAAAATCAAAGCCAAGACATGAGCTCTCAGCTGGACCTGTCAGGCAGCAGCAGCTTTCTGATGTGCCCTTCTAGGCAACACTGTTGGTAGTTATCAGGGAGATGTGCCACTGTGTGTCTTTTTTGCCGCCCCCCCCCCCCCCCCCCCCCCGCCTTTCGTCTCCTCTGTCACTCGTTCTCTCCCCTCCCCAATCTTTTTTTTTTTTTTTTAAGTTGCCTGTCTGGACTAGGCATGGGGAGTACCTGAAGGGTCTTGGTGAAGTACAAACCCCATTTCTTTCCCTTGGGTTCCCAAGAGGCAGTTGAAAGCATCTGGAAGAGTACACTTGGGTCCTTAACCATTGTACAGATGTACTTCTGCCTCTCTCTGTTGATCATAATTTAGTCAGTGCAGACAGAGCTAACCTGCCTATCCTGGGGCTCTGTGACTGTGGCTCTGACATGGGAGTAATTCTTCCTTTTTATGCATGGGTTACTCTTCCACCACCTATACTTTTCATTTCTCTTCCCACCTTAAGACGACATAACTGAGTTGTTTTGTTTTGTTTTGTTTTGTTTTTTGACATAACTGAGTTTAACCCCTTTCTGAGTCTGGCCTTGATATCTGGCTGGCTGGCCGTAGGCTGTTCTTTCCCAAACTAAAGTGAGTCCAGTCCAGACCTTTTCTCTTACCCGTCTCCAGATATACCGTAGCTCCCCCGAAATTTCAGAGTACTTACCTGGGTTAGGAGGTAGTCCATGGAGAGTTCCAAAATTGGGGGAAGAGGCAGGGGAAGATGATGAGAGAGAGAAGGGTGTAGGTGGATGTGTGTGTGGGTGGATGTGTGAATGAGTGGGAGTCTGCTCCTGTATTTTAGACTTAAGCTATGGTAGATTTACCCACCCAATATCCTTTTCGGTCAGCAGAGTATTTCTTAAATCCATCTCAGTAATTTTGATTAGCCATCTATTTGCTTTGTTACCTTATAATCAATTAAAAGTGCCTATGATAAGGACTTAGTTATTTCCTAAAGAAAAGCAAAAACTGTGGGGAACAGGGTAGCGTTGCACTATCATCTCAGGTTCCACCTGTGTTCAACAACATAGGCCTGGTATGGTGAGAACAAAAAGTTCCCCTGCCAAATTCAGATTGGTCTGTCAGGGCTGCTGGGCCACAAGTAAGCATAAGTACAAGGCTTGGTTTCAGCTGACAGGTCCCTATGGCAGGAGCAGAACTGATGAAATGCCACATGGTCTTTTCATCTGCAGTTTGCTTGCAGTTCATTCTCCCCTGGATCATATCAGCTGTCTACCCCTGTCCCATTCCTGTAGGAGGTGACTGGGTGGGAGAAGCCAAGTGGACAGTGCAGACCAAGCATTCCTGGGTCTTCTCACCAATGAGAGCAGTGCCGATGGCGGCTCTCTGAGGCACCTACACACCGGCCACGTGCCAGGTCTAACAGACCTTCTCTAGCACACCGCTGCTCACCAGGCTCAAAGCTGCTGTGTTCCCTTCAGAGAAGGAAGAGGCTCAGTCTGCTTGGCTGGAGAAGACAGAAGAGCTTAATCCTTGGGGGCTCAGAGAGGAGGTGGTTATAAGAAAGGGAACAGTAAGAAAATCAGTCAAAGGGTAGATAATTGAGGAGGGAGCATGACTTCTTGAGAGAGTTAGGGGGCACCATGTTCATGATCTGGAATTGTGTCCTGAGTTGGGCACGGCACCCTGGACTGATCCCGGTGGGACTGGAAGATGGTGCCCTTGGGGCAGATGCTGAGTCTCAGAAAAAGCTGGTGGCGTTGGGTCTTGGTCCACACCTACTCAGGGAAATAACTTAGGTTCTCCCAGGTGCTGTATTAAGGATGGAAGCAAAACTATTTGGGGAACACAAGCAGCAATTGGAAGAATTTTTATATATGATTGAAATGGTTCTAAGCCCACTCAGCAGTTTCCCTTAATGCCAGTTCAGACTGCACGATTTGTTTGGAAACCTGTTACTGCATGAGCACCCATGGGAAAAAGCAAACTTCCCTCCTACAAATAAATGGGATTGAATAATAACAGATCAGCGTTAAGGTCATTGAAACCTAAGCCCTTCCAAAAGCAAAAAGCAGGGTCCATGGGGGCACACGAGAAGCCACAGTTTATCAGTGAGTTTAATAAATCTGAGATGGCATAACATCCTGCTTTTAATAACTAACCCCAGGGTGGGAGTTGGGGAGAGGAGGTGGCGGTGAAGCATCTGGCCAAGAAAACCAGTAATAATACATACTTTTGAGCTCTATGGATGTGTTCATGGAAACAACTGCAAGCAGGTGCTGTGGAGGCTGGGGAAAGTGATGTGATGGGTTATACAGCTGATGGGATGAGTACTTCTGTGTAGAGACTCAACAATGTGCTACAAATGTGATACTTAACCCTGAACTGCATGTATTGGGGATTGTTAAAAAAAAAAAAAAAAAAAAAAAAAAACCTTTCATTGAATCAATAAATTAACAGTTTTGCACTTGCTGGCTTTTCTTGCTGTAAATGGTAACTAAGAGGTTGGGACAGAAATCTTGACACCCTGTGGAAAGCTTGGATAAATCTTCAAGACCCATGGAGCCAACTATTTCCTTCTGTTTGCAGAAAAGCACCACTGCCTGGGTTGCTATCCTTTCCAAATGACCACTTCAGACGCACTTGGCCACCTCTTTGTATCACTGGATGACTGATGCATGACTGACGTGCTGCTGCCCTTAGAGGAAAGACAAATGCCATGTTAACTCCTGTTTTCATAAATAAAAATGTTGATAACCACCATCTTCCCAAAGCGGGAGACAAGCCACTGTTCTGAGGACCTTAAGCTTGTATTTCCTGTGTCTTGGGGGAGAGAAGGGGGAAACCTTGAACTGCAAAGATGTGTGCTATGGAGGTTGCAGTGAATCCCTATGTTCCGGTGGGGCTTTCCTTTACTGAGAGAGGCGGGGCTAGACTGGTGTCCCAATGGGGGCTTGTGTGGTTCCTTGGCACTTGCTTCCTCATTGCCCTCCCCAGGCACCTGCTCCTGGGATCGGCCCATTCCAGTGCACAGCTTTCACCTTTGTGGCAGAGCGCTCTGTGTTGATGAAAACCTCTCCCCACCCCCATTCCTTGCATCACAAGCAGGCACACGCTATTGAGTCTGCATTTGGCAGATGGTGGTGTCTTTAATTAGTGTGCTTCTCACTGACGGATCCCTCTGTGGCGCTGGACAATTGGGAATCAGTTGCCGAAGTGCTGAAAGGCAAATAAGACCCTTCTTTCCTAACCTTCCACACCATGTGGCCTTGCTCAAGAGTATAGAACCCTTCCTTTGTCCAGGGAAAGTTTTCATGAGACGATGTTTCTGTAACAGCTTCCTTCCCAAGGGCATAGTCCTTTCTCTTGTTGGTGTTAGGGTGGATCTCTGAGACACTGCTATAATTCTGGCATCTCACCGCCCCACTTCACTGTGCTGGACGTGGAAGAAGAAATGGGGTTTTCAGGCCATGCCACACAGCTGCTCCCAGGGGAAAGTTAAAAATATTTGAGCTCCCTTTCTACTCTTTGTTTATTTGTGGACTTGGCACTTTCCTGGTGTAAATACAGTCCTCTGATTAGTCCCGAGGTGTCCTCAGTAAATGAGGCCACGGCTGATGGGGATGTGGAGTTGGAAATGCCGAGCTTCTTGCTCAGCTTGCACAGAATGGTCAAAAGGCCTCGGGGCTTCTAAATCAGTGTTCTGGGCCCAAGAGGTGGGGAGGAGACCCAGGGAACACACGCTACAACCAGAGCTTTCCCTTTGCTTTTCCAGAAGACCACGCCTTAGACCATCTTTGTTAGCAGCAATCACAAGAGGAAGGAAGAGGGTATTGCTCTGAAACCTGAGATCATAAAGTTAGTTCTTACTAGGTTTTCCACAAAGCGGCATGGGAAAGTTAAGCTTGTACTCTGTTCCCAGCACTCTAGCCGCAGGCAAGTGGAAGCCTGTCCTCACTCCAGGTCAGATTGATTAATGCCATCTTTCCCCTCCTCCCATCTCTTTCCCCAGGTCTGTTGCGGTTCCTCCCACTTTTCCATAAGCAGAACAAGAACCAAATCAAACGTCTTAACGTGTGTAGAGAGATCACGTTCCGTGAGCAGACACAAAATGGTGGCAGGTTTGGCCAGCACGAACCAGACCAACCGAAGGGCAGCCCACCACCGTATATCAAACCTCACTTCCGAATGTAAAAGGTTCACACGCCTTTGGCTTCCTGTTGACTTCCTCCTGACCCAGAAAGCATGGGAAATGTGAAGGGTATGCAAAATGGTTGTTGGTTACTGTTGCTCCCCCCGTGTCCCTTGACTCGGCCTGTGGCCGCCTGTTTTTCCAGCAGACCACGTTAACTAGCCGACCACAGACTCCAGAGTGGGGGAACGGGGCAATATATGGCATGACGGGCAGTTACATATTATAATTTTAAAAGTATATATTATTGAATAAAAGGTTTTAAAAGAAATGTATGGAGAGTTTTCAGTGTGGAAGGGGCCATTAACCAAGACCCGTGGCCACAGAGAACTGAGTGAAATAGAAGAGCATTCATGCCAGGTTCTAGCCAGAGGAAAGCAGGGGGAGTTCCAAAGCTGAGAAGGGCCAGTTTTAAAGACACTCTTGACGAGAGATGAGAAGTGGGACAGGTATCGTGAACTGATCCTTGGAGTGGGGCAAACGACAGGTGACTCCAGTAGACTGGGCAAGCCAGGAAAGCCATGTTTTGCCTTGACCCTTCTAACCTAGTGATTAGGTGGTAGACCAATGTCACCTCCAGCGACGTCTGGAGGATGCCTTAGTCCCTTCTTTGCTTTCTGTTGCTGGTGTCTCCATAGTTCATTCCAACTCCCCATCTTCTTCCCCTGGCCCTTTCTGGAAAGGCATCTTACCTTGGAGGCTGGGTGAGTCTGCTGTTGTACAGCAGGGAAGGGATCAAGGGTCTCGGGTCCAGATCCATGGGCTGTTTCTTGTGGCATTCGGAAGCTCCCATGAGCCGGAAGGAAAAGTGGCCCACTCAGCCGTGAGAAAGGGTACAGTGGAAGCACCAGTTGTATTTGTTAAGTGAAAATGAAACCTGCTTTACAAACGAGCCTTCCTTGGCTCCCTCAGGCCTGCCCTCCCAGGACAGCCGTGCCATCAGGAGGTGAAAGCAGCCATAACCTGGTGGCCATACAGCTTTGCCTTGGGCCATGGCCCATGTCCTGCCACAGCCCATAGAGAGCAGGAGTGATGGGCTGACCCTGATGCCCAGGTTGTTCAGGGGCGCCCACTAGTTCTCCACAAAAGCCACTTGGTCCCACAATATTCCTTCTTCTGTCTTTGCTGCTTGTCCTGAACAGGTGACTGTGGGAACCAGGTGTGGACACTCACAGTTTCTGAAGCAATTGTGGGGGGAAAGCAAAGAGGCCCCTCGGGGTCACCGCAGCATCACAGTGTCCCTTGGAGCAGCTTCTGTCGTATGCAAGCAGTTCCACAGGTGTGGGAGCCTGAGACAGTGCCTGCCCCCCGGACATCAGCGAGGAGGGCCCGCAGGCCCACTGCCAGCAGACTTTGTAAGGCCGACAGGACGCCGAGTGGATGGACTTGGGACTTTGCAGCACCATCACTGGCCTGGTTTTCTCAAGTGGGCTCTCTCATGCGGCCCTTCTGACTCAAGGCTCTGCAAATGACCAGGTCTCTGGGGGACGGCATCTCCATATCTTGGTCTAATGAGCACGTCCCTGAAGCTCCTACCGACACGGTGCTTTGCATGTGCATGTTTGTCTACATAGCACGTTCCCTTCGCATTGACCCGCCAGCATTTGATAGCCTTCCCAGAGCATAAGGGTCTGTCCAGAGTAGACGTGGTTGATTGACTTGGGAATTCTTAGATGCCATGCAGAACTTGAATGCTAGCTCCCCATTTATCCTCTCAACCAAGGTGCTCTTTAACTTCCCAGTGGGAAAGTCTTCTTTTCCAGAAACCTCTCAAGCATATCAGATAAGTTTCTTTTTTGTGTGGATGATTACTATTGGGTGGGAGAGAGTTTTTGCTTAGGCTTTTTTGACCTTGAGGGAAGGGGACAAGGGACCTGCTTACCCAAAAACAGTCTGTAAAGCTCATCCACAACGTGCTTGGAGATCCAGAACATCAATTCACATCTTTCAATGTTCCCGCTTGTGTTTTGGACTGTTTAATGTTTATTTAACTTTTCTGATGACCAAAGTAATAATGCTGGTGGCAAAAAATTCAAATGTTGCAAAAAGTAAATCATGAACACCTTCCCCCACCACACCCAACTCCCATCCTACCACAAACACATACGAAAACTCTTTCCTCCCTTGGAGGAAGCCATGGTTAAATTTGGTGTATATCTTGTGGAATTTTTTTCTTCACATTTACTAACATCAAGATGATTTTTATTTTTACAGAAATGTAATCAAACTATACCATCTTTTTTTTTTTTTTTTTTTTTTTTTGCAACTTGTGCTTTCACTGAGTTGTGACAATTTCACTGTTAGCACGTAAAGATCTACCTCACCCCTTTTCATGGCTGTGTGGTGTTCCAGTGTGTGATGTACTACATGCAAAGCAATCCCTTACTGATGATTGACTCTATTACCAGTACTGCTGCAGTGAACACATTTGCACATAACATTTTTACACAGTTCATTGTGTTTGTGAGATAAAATCTTTATTTTTTTTTGAGATAAAATCTTTAAAAAGAATTACTGTGCTCTATGCTTTGTTTTGTTTTAGAAAGAGCATTGCTATGATTCAGAGAAAGCAGTCTTCTCTTCCCTTCTTTCACTGGTGTAGGTCAGAACCGTGATGCCTTTAGCCTTGGAATTCTTGTGGGGCTCTGTTAGGCACTTGAGACAAGGTATCCAGAGTCTTTGAGCTTTCCAGGGAAACAGGAATGTTTAAAACCTGAAAAAGCATTGGTGCTCACATAAGAAAGCTACAAAGTAAAAAATCAATAAATGTACTTACATGTCTTTCCAATCCTATGAGCCTCATTGTTAATTGCCTTAAAAAATTATTTTTCTCATTATGATGAAGTGTCACAATCACAAAGTCAAATAATTTCAAAAGCAATCTTTTCAAAAGATCAAAAAGATCTTTTCAAAAAAATACGAGAAAAAGTTACCTTAAATATGAAAAATGGCTACCTTTTAATATGTTTGAAATGCTGTAGGGAAGCCTTCAAAAGTAAGCATGCAGGGGGACAGCAAATATTCTAAAATATCCCTGGACGGAGGGGTGGGTATGAAATGGATGAACACTTTGAGGAATATTCAGCAAGCTTTTAAAATGTACATCTCAAACACATTATAAAAGTGAAGAAGCCAGACTCAAAAGGCTACTTACTGAGTGATTCCATTTATATGACATTCTGGGAAGGGCAAAATGTAGGAAATGGAGAACAGATTTGTGGTTGCCAGAGATTAAGCATGGCCCGTGGCGGAGGGAGGGGGGTGATAACAGGAGGAAATGTGAGGGCTGATGGAATTGTCTGTATCCTAATATGGCGATGGTTATATGACTTGGTGCCTTTGTCAGAACTACACACACACACACACACACACACACAAATTTTCTGTATGTGAATTAAAAAATAAATTTTAAAAACAATAATATGCTAGGGCCCAACAGAGTCCCATTTGAATTTCATCTCAGATGAACAGGAGCCTCATCTGCCTACCACTGGCTCTTCAACTGATGTTGTCAGGGCTGATGGTCTTTGGGTATAACCACTGGTGCTGGCGTGCAGTGGTTCTCCATCCACCAGCTGAACACCCAGTTTCAAGGCTCTCTTCCATCCTTGTTCCTAGCTAAAGGTGATTCTCCAGGTACAACTACTCTCATTGCTAGACCTTCCCATCCCTATCAGCAAGGAGGGCAGGGCATAAACTCTACCTTGCAGTGTGGCAAGTACTTCATGTCTCTTGGAGGAGGCTAGTGTTCAGAGTTCCTAGGGTTTGACATGAATAAACGCTGTCCATCAGATTCTGGTGTCTGACCAGAGCCTTTGCACACTGAAAAGGATGCTTATAATTACTGGCATTTCTAATAGTATCTTAGTTATTAAAGCTGTACATTTAAAATCTAATTTGTGTTTTTAACATTGATTTCCAAGTCTTGTTCTAACTACAAACTAGTTGGTTTTGTATATAAATACTTTTGCTTATTCCTTGACTGATGGTTCAATCATCTCAAAACTTAATGGGTTAAACTGTAAATATTGTTTGTACATTGAATCTAGTTTCCTTAGACATTTCAAAGTCAACCACATACCCAATCTGTTTGAATTCCACAAACATTTCCAAATGCTAATAGGGAAGACCTAAAATTAGATGAAGTTTTCCTAAGCATTCAAATATGAACATATTTATGTCTAAACTCATATATTTAATAAATAAAAATCTTTAAACATCAAATGCTTATATGCTTATAATTCTTCGACATTGTTAAAATCACAGATCTAATTTCACATTCCTTTAAGCATTTAAAATTAAATTCAATGTATCAGATTCTCTAATACATTATCTTAACAAAATATCACAATAATCAGAAACTTATTCCTCAATTTGACATAGATTACTGATAACCAGGGTTTTAATTTACTTGCCATAATCTCTGTGTATGTTTTGATATCCTACCAAGGTAACATATTCTATCTAAACTCAGGACTGTGATACATTCACGGTTAGAGATTCTGAGCTGGTTATGTACTGGTTGCTACTTCTGCAATGGTTTCACCCAAATTTCAGGTAAACAAACTAAGCCCCTTGCAGTAGTAATGGGGTTTTCAAGGCCACCCCTATGTTATATCTCACTTGATGAGGGTTAGGATTATGTTACCTGTTCTAAAACTCTTAATGGCCTATTTGCATCCTCACCCACTACCCAGATTGGAATCCCTTTACTGTCTCAGTAAGTTCTGCTTCCTCTCTATTTATTAATTTTTTTAACTGACCCACTCCATTCTAATTAGAGAAATCATTGAAGGAAGCAACTAATTAGCAAGATTTCTCTTGTGTTTTGTCATTACATAACTCCATGTTGATGGAGGGAAAACAATCCTAAAATATTTTAGTGCTTAAATGCATTTTTCTGTGAGAGACACATGGTTTTAGGTTAATTTGGTCAACATTACCTTTGAAATGAAAATAAATGTCAGAGGTGTCCTTTTGGCTCTAGTCTACTCATCCATCCATTCATTCATCGTGTGCCTGTCATGATGGTGGTACTGTGTAGGTGCTGGGATACAATGCACAGAGATACAATCTGCACCTGAAAAAAGCATACCAAAATTAGGTCCGTAATGGAGCCAACTCACTAATTCATGCTCTCCAAACCTTTGATCAAATCATTTTTACTGTAGCCAAGGTCATGATCACAATCATCTTTGAAATCCAATATAAGGAAGAACTGAACACAGTTCAGGCAGACACTTACTGAGAATGGGTAGTTAGGAGAAGCAAATGCTTTCATTTTCTCCATCAGCTTGCTCGTTGATTGGCTATCTGTTCAAGGCACTTAGGCCCACACTCACTTAAGGTGTTCCACTTTATTTGAGGAGAATGCATGGTTAATTAGAGAAATGTGAGCAGGCAAATGGGCAAGGTGAGCCCCAATTCAGAGTAGAAGATCTCTCTATTGGCTGGATGGGTGTGGAGCTGCTGAAACTAGGAGAGACAGAGCCTGTGCTGGATCTGTAGTAACCAGGACCCCAAGTCTGTGACTCTGATTCCCTGAATCAACACATACTCACTGCATTCCCACATGCAGGCACTTGGATTGGGTATTGGGAATACATCAATAGGCAAGACAGACCAAATTCTTTCTCCTAGAAGATCAAAATCAGGAGAAAGGGGACAGCAATAAGTAATATATAGACTATGAAGTGGTGATTAGTGCTGTGAAAAAAAATAAAGTGGGGTAGGGTGACAAAAAATTGGGGTAGGGGGTCCATTTCAGGTTGGTTGTCAAAGAAGTCCTCTCTGATGAGGTAGTATGTTGAGTTGAATAGTGTCTGCTCAAAACTAATGTCTACACACAACCTCAAAAATGGGCACTTATTTGGAAATAGGGTCTTTGTGGATGCAGTAAGTTGAAAGCCTCAAGATGATGTCATACTGGATTCAATGTGGACACTAAATCCAGTAACTGGTGTGCTTATAAGAGGAGGGGACACAGGAAAACTATGTCAAGATGTCAGAGAGATTGGAGTAATGCTGCCACAGGCCAAGGAACAGCTAGGACCATCAAAAGCTGGAAGAGGCAAATAAGGATCCCTGAAAATTTAATAACAATGAAGGGATAAATTGTCCACTGGCCTAAAGTATATAGAGTTCCCAGAAGTTATCCAAAAATGATTATTTCATATAAAAAATTTTTTGAGTTTCTACCCCTAATAAGATCCATATATTTCCCCCTCTACCATGTCTGGAAATTCTGGCTAGATTGTTCACAGGGTTGCTGTAAGGATTAAATGATTTAGTAAAAGCTAAAGCTCTTAGTATAGTGCCAGATACCTAATGAATGCTCCACTGATCTTAGCCATTTGTAGCTGTTTTGATGATGATGTTCACTACAAACTCCTTTTCCGTAGCCACAACACCCAGAACAGGCCTGGGCATACGGTATAATATGGAGGTGGATGCTCAGTGAGTGATAGATAGGTCTCCAGCATTTGGGATTTCTTCCACACGTGAAATATCAGAGCTTATTTTATGTCTTTTTAAAAAATGTTCTAAGTATTAGTTGATTTTTAAAAAACTGTTGAGGGACTCCTGGGTCGCCCAGCGGTTTAGCGCCGCCTTCAGTCCAGGGCATGATCCTGGAGACCCGGGATCGAGTCCCGCGTCGGGCTCCCTGCGAAGAGCCTGCTTCTCCCTCTGCCTGTGTCTCTGCCTCTCCCTCTCTCTCTCTGATGAATAAATAAATAAAATCTAAAAAAACAAAAAAAAAAACACAACAAAAAAAACCCTGTTGATTCAACTCAACCAACTCAACTTTATTTTAATTTTATTAACTTCTGCTTTTATATTAATATTCAGGCTTTGTTTGCTAGTGAATTCCAGGTAATGTTTTCCCGAGGGCACTGGTTTGCATCCCACAGGGCAACACGGTGTATATTCAGAGTGACTCTGTTGATAACCAGAGCAGTGATGCACACGAGGCAATGAGCCCAGTGAATGCGCAAGAGCCGTCGGCTGCTCTAACCTTGCCCCGACGTTCTCAGAACACCCGGCAAGCCGCTGCTCACCAAGCACCTTCCGCGCCTTTCTCGGCTCTCGCCCTCGTAACTCCTCCCAGTCCCTCCGGGGGCGAGGGCGGGGGCGGGGGCGGGGCCAGGCCGTCCGGTCCCTGACCCCGCCCCCGCCACGTTTCCTTGACACCGCGCGGGTGCCCCGCACCATCTCCCGTCTTCTTCCGCCTTCTAAAGCAACTCAGGAGGACTGAGATGGGAAAATATTCCCTTGACAACAGAGCTCTTTCCACCCGGGCCCAAGAGCGGAGGGACCGGAAGCCGTGAGCCTGTGTCAGGATTGGGCCCCGCGCGCTCGGGGGCGGGCCAAGTGGGCGGAGGGATCCATTTTACGCGGCGGAAGGTCCGCCGCCTCCATTTAGGGCGGGGAGAGCGGTGCGGGCGGCCGTTGCTGTGGTTTCCGAGTTGAGTTTTTTTTTTTTTTTTTTGCCTTCGGGGAGCTGAAACTGGAGGACGTTGCGTCTCGCGTCCAAGTTTAGCCGCAGGTGACTACAGAGCCGGCGGCCAGGAGCGCAGCTTCTCCTTCGGACCGGGGCCGGCCCTGCCTTCCCTTCGCCCCGCGGCGTCCGTATCTAGGTCGGCTCCGGCGCGGCTGGGAAGGCCGCGGGCGAGATGTTCAAAAACACGTTCCAGAGCGGCTTCCTCTCCATCCTCTATAGCATTGGCAGCAAACCCCTGCAGATCTGGGACAAAAAGGTCAGGATCTGGGGGCGCTGGCTGGGCGGGGCGCAGGGGCCGCGCCGCTCCTCGTCCGGGCGCTGGGGGCGGGCGGCGGGACCCCGGCCCCGAGGCGCGAGGTGGGGGCGTGGCCGGGGCTTCCGTGGCCTGCGGCCGCGGTGTGCCGGGACCGCCGAACCTCGCCGCGGTCTTGACTTGGTCATCACTTACTTGCTCGGTTTCCCCATTTATATGGCGGGGGGATCGGTGGTACCGTGTCCTAGCGTGAAATGCATAAACTTACAACTTGAGGTCGCTTTCGGAACACACAGTTGAAAAAAGCTGCTGGTCACTGATTTCACGAATATTTACTGATACCCTGTTGGGTGACGCACAAGACACAGGACCTTTGTTCCAGGCACACAGCCAGAGGCAGTTATGTTTGGGTTTCATTCATTTGCTCCTTTCCTTCCAGTGATCTCCAGGGAGAATTCGGGGGCCTTTGGAACCTTGCTCCACATTCAGTGCTACTTGGGGTCTGTACTGTGCCTTCCGTGCTTGATGCCTACATCAGAAAAAGTTACAAAATGGTGATAAAGCTTTGCTTGGATTAATAAACTCAGAGCCAGGTTTCAGCCTCATTATTATTATTTTTTGAGGTATCCGCCGGATAACACTTTTTCACTGACCGCTGGAGATAATGATCCTGTCCTGAGTCGTTTCGTTTCTCATCCAGATTCCCAGTCAGCTGTACTCCCTCCCCCCCCCCTTTTTTTTTGTTAAGGATAAGTTAAGACAGGCACTTTATTGTGATTCCTGAGGGGAGAACAGAGAGAAGTGGTATGTTGAATGGTGTTTCTATAGAGATGGATGTGGAATCATCTAAATAATCAGTTTATTGGCCATGAAGCCAAGAATCTTGGATTTCATCTCAGAACAACTCTTTGTCTTCCCTTATTCACAGATAGTGTTTTGGGCCACCCAGAGATTGGTAGAGAACACGGACAGCCTTCTGCCTGTCACCACTAGGAAATTCTGCATTTCCAAAGCAGCTTTGAGGGTGTGTTCTTTTTTTTTTTTTTTTAATTTTTATTTATTTATGATAGTCACACACACACACAGAGAGAGAGAGAGAGAGGCAGAGACACAGGCAGAGGGAGAAGCAGGCTCCATGCACCGGGAGCCCGACGTGGGATTCGATCCCGGGTCTCCAGGATCACGCCCTGGGCCAAAGGCAGGCGCCAAACCGCTGCGCCACCCAGGGATCCCTGAGGGTGTGTTCTTAACGTCATTTTTATAAGACAGTTGGAAGATCTGAGTATAGTGAGTTATTTGGAGCTTATGCATATATGAAAAATTTGACCAATTTTCCTCTTTTACAAGTTAAGGCTAATACCAGGAGTATTACACAGGAAAGTAGTTCCTTAAATTTTTATTTTTATTTATTTATTTATTTATTTATTTATTTATTTATTTATTTATTTATTTATTTTACATTATTGAGGTTTTCAGTTCCATGGTTTTGTTCACATTGGAATAAACACTGTAAACTCTGAAATCACATCTCTGCAAAGAGAACCTAGAATAAATATACCTAGAAACTTTGTAAGGATGATGGTTTCACAGCTGTGGCTTGACTTACTTATGGGCTGTCAGGAGGCCTGGAGAGAGTGACCTTATGTGCCCTTGAACGTGGAATGGTAACAGAATTGTCAATATGAGGCAGTCAAACTAGAGAATGGGACTTGATCTAGGAGAGCTTTACAGAGCAGGTCAGAGAACTTACTAACACTGAAACAAGTCCAGGGTTAGGGAGGCCTCAGCATTTCTAGTGTGTGAAACTTACCAGAGTTGTCCATTTTAACCCTTTGGGGCTTGATCTTTTGTAGCCTATTTTTTACAGCTTTTTGATTAGTCAACATGTTTACACATGGAGTATAAAAGCAAAGTAACCATGGTGCACTGTGTCCCTTAACAACACCACTAGAGGTCGGATGGTACCCTGATGACATAAACACGTGTGAAAACATTAGAACAACTGGCAGGGTTACAGGGCCTAAATGAAACACAGTTGAGCAAAGAAAACATATAGAATAACACTCATTTTCAACAAAGTTCACATAATAGTAAAAGTTAATTACATTTCTACTTTTTGTGAAAGTAGCTTCTCCCTCTGCTTGAGGGACGAAGTGTTTAGGGGCGAATTTTTTCCCCTGGGGCAAGGTAAGGAAAAGAAGAATGGCAAGTTTGGGATCAGATTCCTAGGCCTCGTTGTATGTGTGCCTTTTCTTGGCTGTATTACAGAGTCCTCAGGAAGTTTTGGGACTCCAACCCAGTTGGGAAAACACTGGGAATTGATAGACTTATCAAAGACTTATTGAGCAGCAGTTAAGTCACAGGCATTGTGTAGATTTGGAGTGACAGCAGAGAGAAGACCTTTCCATACTCTCAGGGAGTAAGGCAAAGTTGCAGTAAAGGCAAAGTTTGATGGAAAGAAGGACTGCCCACATTTATCTTAGAAATGACCCTGACCTGGTTGCTTGGGTGGCTCAGTGGTTAAGCATCTGCCTTTGGCTCAGGGTGTGATCCTGGAGTCCCACATCAGACTCCCTGCAGGGAGCCTGCTTCTGCCTCTGCCTATATCTCTTGCCATACCTCTCCCTCTTGGTGTCTCTCATGAATAAATAAATGAAATCTTAAGAAAAGAAAAGAAATGACTCTGACCTTTGCCAGTAGGTACATATGGCTATTTTTACTATTTTTTTTTTAATTTTTATTTATTTATTTATGATAGTCACACAGAGAGAGAGAGAGAGAGGCAGAGACACAGGCAGAGGGAGAAGCAGGCCCCATGCACCGGGAGCCTGACGTGGGATTCGATCCCGGTTCCCAGGATCGCGCCCTGGGCCAAAGGCAGGCGCTTAAACCACTGCGCCACCCAGGAATCCCTATTTTTACTATTTTGATTTCACAAACTTTACTATTCCCCTACCTGAGTATATGAAGACAGAATTTCTATAGTTTGTTTTCTGTGAAGAATAATCTTGGAAAAATTAGTTTTGGCTTTTTTTTTTTTTTCCAGATTTTTTTTTTTTATTTATTTATTCGTGAGAGACATAGAAAGGGACAGGCTCCATGCAGGGAGCCCGATGTGGGACTCGATCCCGGGACTCCAGGATCACACTGTGAGCCTAAGGCAAACAGATGCTCAATCACTGAGCCACCCAGGCGTCCCTAGTTTTGGCTTCTGTTTAGGCTGTGTCTCCTTATGAATGTGTGGAGTGAATGCCATAATCCTAATACCAGTGAATTGACAAACTCTGTTGTCGTGAGTGTGGTTACTAATATATGTAACACCTACGTTGTGTCGCATTTTGTAACGATTCCACCTTCTCCCATGGTTATGGGGATTAAATGAAGGTGTATATAAAATGCTTGGCAGCAGTTATGGCATACAGTACTAAGTAGGACAGGAAACTGAGAAATTTGCTCAAGAGTAAATAAGTCTATAATTGGTGCTTAGAAATAGGAAGTGCAGTAAAGTCAGATTTCAGAAATAAGAATAATTTAGTCATTGTACCAGGGCTTTCCCTGTCTAAAAGCCTTAACATGGCTCTCAGGCCACACAGCACATGGTCTGGTGCCCGCTTCACTGTTTCTCCAGGCTCACCTCCCTTTCTTCCCTCACCTTAGCAGTAACCTCCCACTGAACTGAAAGAGGTCATGTTCTCCAACCTTCAGGCTTCTATACTTGTCCATCCCTCTGCTGGGACTCCCCTTGCCACCTCTTCATTAGTCTCTGGATCACAGTGCAAAGGCATTTCCTCAGGTTACATTAGTTTATATCCACTCACCCCTCCAAGGTTAAGTTCGTTTTTATCCCCTTATAGAACCTCTACTTCCTTTTCATCATCATCCTCATACTTGAAATTAGCTTCCTAAAATCTGTATGCCTGGTTATACTGTAAACTTCCTGATAGAGGCCTCTGCAATTTTTTTAAAAAAATTTGTTTGAAAATCAGAGAGGGCAGGGAGAGAGGGAGAGAGAGTCTCAAGCAGATCCCCCTCCTGAGCCAGAGCCCAATGTAGGGCTTGATCCCATGGCCCTGAGATTATGACCTGAGCCGAAACCAAGAGTCACTTAACCAACTGTGCCACCAAGGAGCCCCAAGATCTCTATTTTGTTTTTTTTTTAACCAACAGCTTATGAGAAATTAGGGGCTTCTTGATGTTCCCTTAACTTCTGGGACCAGCAAATATTATATTTACTAAAGGACTTTTATGTTTAATATAGTCATTACTTCTGGTTTGTAAAGAAGATACCAGACAGTTCTGTTCTCACTTATGTCTGTATAAAACAGTTCTCACATTTCAAATTATAAATATAAGTCTAACATGCTGAAATTCTACTAGATGAGAATGTTCATTCATACCATCTTCTCGTTCTTGCCTCTCACCTTGTCTTTCAGCTGCTGCTGATCCTTGCCTATTCCAAAATGAAATATTAGAACCAGACTTTCTGTGATTGTTTCTGGATAGTATTAGATTCCCATTCCCTGTTCCTAATTTTACTTATTTATTTTCCCTGTTCCCATTTTTAAAAATGAATTGTCTCCAGAAAAGTAGTTTCCATACCCTAGTTTTTTCTTGTTTGTTTGTTTTAAGATTTTATTTATGCATGAGAGACACAGGCACAGGGAGAAGCCGGCTTCCCATGGGGAGCCTGATGCAGGACTCGATCCCAGGACCTCAGGATCACGACCTGAACCAAAGGCAGATGCTCAACCACTGAGCCACCCAGGTTCCCGCCCGCTCCCCGCCCCCCCAGTCTAGTTTTTAATTAGCAAACCTTATTGGTACATGTTAAACTGCTGCAGTTTCCAGTAGCAGAATCAAGGGCATTTGGATGGGAAGGTAGTACAACTGTTTTGGGTTTTGGTTGTTTTTGTTTTTTCCGACTTTCCCTGGATCACTCTGATGTTTATTATTCTGAATAACAGCTTTTATTGTAATTGGACTCTGGCCTGGGTTTTAGTTCTACTTGCCCTTGCGAGGCATTGCTGGGAAGACTGGTTAGCGATGCACTTAATTATCCTTACTTTAACTAAAGGGTTGTTTGTATATGCTGAGAGTTGCCTGTGTGCTGTCTGGAGAGTCCCTGTTAAGTGCAGCAAAGGGAGAGAAGCTTTTGACCCATTGGAGCCTGCAAGGCCCAAGCCTTGAGACCAAGCTATGCCTATTTTTCCCCACAGAGGTCTCCCTCTGCCTGTTTTCAGACTTAGATCCCAGCCCCTAGCCGCAGGCAGAAACTTTCCTGCTGAAATGGACAGCTCTTAAAGGCTTAATGTAAATTGGAACATGTGTCATTAAGACTAGGATGCCAGATGGCCGAGGGCTCAGCTGTCTGCCAGGATAAGTGGGTGGAGCCAGAGAAATGAAAGGTTGGGGTAGGGAATGGATACAACTCCTGTTATTTTTAAAACACTTGAAGAAATATGGAGCATTGGCCAGCTTCCTCCCTATCCCAGGAGTACTTTTTTCCCCTCAGCTTGACCCTCCTCCCTGGAGCTTACATTGAAGGAGAAAAAAAAAAAAAAATCAGTGTTCTTTATTAGTTGCCTCAGCAACCATGGAAAGCCTGGGAGAGTGATTGCAACAAGGGCTTGAAGGCTCCCTTCCTCACATTTGCAGAGGCTGAGGAGGGTTCTCATTTGTAACAGCTAGAAGCCTGGGTCCTGTAGCTCATAGCTTGGGGGTAGCCAGGGGTGGGGAGTAGGGGGGTAGGGAACTCATGAAAAAAAATGTAGAATTGGCCTTTTTTTTTTTTTTTTTTTTTTTTGAGGAATAAAACACATGTAGCCAACACCTTGATAATGGGAATGTGTCATGAAATAAAAAAGAATTAACAAGTCAAAGACAATTGGCAGTTTCTCATTTAGAGAAGGAAGTAAAATAAAACCCACTTCCACCCTAAGCAATAAATGCTGACCAGTTCATTTTATCTTCATTTCAAAGCCAGGCCTGCTTAGTGACCTCTGAACTGGAAGGAGCTAAGGAAAGGAAGTTGATGCTTTCTGAGGCCGTGTATCTTGTTGTATGTGTTTGTCAGAGCTGGACTGAGGAGGGGTGGCTTCCTGGAAGAACTTTACAATTAAAGGTGGTGACAGCCAGATTGCCAGGGTGGTTGGGAGGCCTTCCCCCAAATTGTCCACCCTCCTTTTCCCTTTGATCCTAGCTTTAGAGCCTAAAGAGGTTTGGGGAGGTTTCCTTTGAATGCTCATGTCTCTTGTTAATTGCACCTCTGCCCCACCCCTCTTCTCCAATGAGTTTGTATTTGCAGCCCTGTGAACTTAATAAAGGAGAAAAATCAGGGCAGCCCGGGTGGCTCAGCGGTTTAGCGCCGCCTTTCAGCCCAGGGCCTGATCCTGGAGACCCCGGGATGAGTCCCACATCAGGCGCCCTGTATGGAGTCTGCCTCTCTCTCTCTTTGTCCCTCATGAATAAATAAATAAAATCTTTAAAACAACAACAACAAAGGAGAAAAATAGTAATTCACTAACAGATCAACTTAATTTGATTTCAAAACTCTGGCAGCTGGTGATACAAGACTACTTCAAACTCCAGAGAGACTGGTGGGCATTCCTTTGAAGAAGCTGCCTTTTTTCCTGAGTTCTCTTGTTTTATGGACCAAGTTAATTTTATAAGAGTTAAGTCTATAGGGACACCTGGATGGCTCAGCGGTTGAGCATCTGCCTTTGGCTTAGGGGTGATCCCAGTGCCAGGATCAAGTCCCATATTGGGCTCCCTCCCTCTGCCTATGTCTCTGCCTCACTCTGTGTATCTCTCATGAATAAATAAATCTTTAAAAAAAAAAAAAGTCTATGAGTGTGGTGGTTGATGTGTTGCTGAGAAAAACTTTAATATTTTATTTATTTATGATAGACCACAGAGAGAGAGAGGCAGAGACACAGGAGGAGGGAGAAGCAGGCTCCATGCCAGGAGCCCGATGCGGGACTCGATCCCGGGACTCCAGGATCGCGCCCTGGGCCAAAGGCAGGCGCCAAACTGCTCAGCCACCCAGGGATCCCCGAAAAACTTTTCTTTAAGAAGTTATTGAAAGTCTAACTGAAAATGAGCTTATTTCTAGGGCAGAAGCAGAAGAGAATATACCAAGTCTGTTTTGGCTTCCAGTCTGGTGGTTTCTGCATGCATTTTAAGGCAGTGTTTTCTTTTGTAAAGACTTGAAAAGTCACATTTGCTGGAGTGAAGTCATTTGCTATAAACTTTGAGATGGGCAGAAGCAAGTTTCCTAACATTTCCTCCCTGTGAAATCTGGCTGGGCTTTCTGGAGCTGAGAGAAGTCTCACTGTGCTAGGAGAGACCTTTGGGGAGGTAAGATTTGAAGCCATGCTTTCAAGCAATGTTTTCAGGCAACAAGTTGCCTTTTAGCAATAGTTGTCTTTGAGCCCTAATTAATCAAGTTAACCATCTGTTTAATTGTTGCATTATGTACCTTTTTTTTTCTTTTCTTTTTTTTTTTTTTTATGATAGTCACAGAGAGAGAGAGAGAGGCAGAGACACAGGCGGAGGGAGAAGCAGGCTCCATGCACCGGGAGCCCGATGTGGGATTTGATCCCGGGTCTCCAGGATCGCGCCCTGGGCCAAAGGCAGGCGCCAAACCGCTGCGCCACCCAGGGATCCCGCATTATGTACCTTTTAAAGAAAGAAAGAAGTTATATTAGATATAACTATATTAGAATAATTAGCCATATGTTATAAAATTAGTGTTTGCATCTTATTGGAATACTGGCAGCTCTTAATGTGACTGCCTCACATTACTCGGAAATGGAAATAATTTCTCAGTTGTCTTCCTTCACCAACAAGCCTGCTTGATTTTCCCCAGTAGCTGTGGGCTAGCAAACAGAGGAGGCATATTGTCACTTCGGTCAAGAGTGTTTAGATGGGGAATGAGGTGGGCAGTGTTGGCATGTGCTACACAGACCCAAGGCTTTGTGTGCTTAATCTCCCTGGGAAAGAGGCCCAGAATTTGAAGCAGGAGGGCATTGGGTGTCGCCAGCTTTGTTTGAGAAGCACTTCAATGTGACATTTGTGTCTTAAGAACCTAAGAAATGCTGCATTGGCAGAGATCTGAGGCCCATCCACCATGCATTCTGTCTCTGATAATGGTCACCAAAGGCTGATTTGTGGGAAAGCATTCTTCACGTTGGCAGCCTCCCTGGCTTTGTGATATACCCCAGGCTCTCTGGCTTCCTATAATAGTCCATGGTGGGTATGTTATCCAGGAATTTTTAAAAAATCCTCCTTGAATCTATTCATCCTTGCCAACTCTCAGGGTGACAAGTTCCAGAAGTCAGCAAATATTTGAATGCTTAGTTTATACCTAGCATAATACTAAGCATTGTAGAAGACACAAACGATGCTTAATGCTTGATCCCTACCTTTGAGCTTACTTTTTGGAGGAGACTAGACTCAGTTGCATCTTGCAGAAAAGGTGGGCACATGGGAACACCAAGCATGCCATAAGTGGATCAAATTCACAATAATAGGTCACAGAGACTGATGTCTAGAAACCAAATGCCGTATTATTAATAATATGTTTTGCAAAATATAATTATACATCAGACTTGGCACCATGTTCTCTCTTGATATGCAAGCCTAGTGGAAAGCCAAAGGATTGAGCCACTGACTATGACAGACCAATACAGCCATTTTCACTACACCTGGGAAAGGACTACATGCTTTTGGTGCATCCTGTTCTAAAGCTGGTTGATTGTTTTCATGTGTGAATACATTCAGCCTTAATAGGCCAGCCCCAAGTCGAAAATACCTGTGCCTATCTCTGCTCATCCGTATTAGTGCTTCACAGTTCAGTGCTTGATGGTATCTGTGCTTTCCTGAATATTTTCAGAAGGGGAATCTGTATTGAGTATTGATCCCTTCCTATATTGTACCTCCTACATATGTAGCAGACAATACAAAACAATGTAGGATGAAGTACTAAATTATGTCATCTGGGCTACATAAGCCAGACAAATTAGAAAGAAGAGAGGTCAATGTGGGATGAAATGCTAAAGAAGAAGGCTTTTATGTATGGCAAAGATGAGACTTGAATTCTCATTTTAGAAAGTTGAAATTTAAGAGACTTTTTTTTTTTAAGATTTTATTTATTCATGAGAGAGAGAGAGAGAGAGAGAGAGGCAGAGACAGGCAGAGGGAGAAGCAGGCTCCATGCCAGGAGCCCGACGTGGGATTCGATCCCGGATCTCCAGGATCGCACCCCAGGCCAAAGGCAGGAGCCAAACCGCCGCGCCACCCAGGGATCCCTTAAGAGACTCTTTTAACGATAAAGAACAAACTGAGTGTTCCTAAAGGGGACGTAGGGGATGGGGATTAAGGAGGGCACTTGTGATGAGCATTCGGTGTTGTATATAAGTGATGGATCACTGAATCCTGCTCCTGAAACCAATATTGCACTGTATATTAACCAACTAAAATTTTAAAATAAGACAACTTCCAAAATGCAATTTAGGGAACAGAAGATAAGCATGAAGTAGGAACATGATACTAAGCATTTTAGAAGATAAACATAATGCTTCATACTGGGGAAATAATGCTTTGATTTTTTGGTTCCTTCTCTCTTCCTTCTCTCTCTCTCTCTCTTTTAAAAAGATTTTACTTATTTATTTGAGAGAGAAAGCATAAGCTGGGGGGAGAAGCAAAGGGAGAAGGACAAGCAGACTCCCCGCTGAGCTGGGAGTCCAACACGGGGCTGGATCCAAGACCTGGGAATCATGACCTGAGCCAAAGGCAGACACTTAACTGAATGAGCCAACCAGGCACCCCAGCCACCCTCCTTCTCAGTGGGACCCGGCATTCAGCCTTTCTGGCCAAAATGCATGAGGCAGTGTGGGGTAGTGGAAAGCCTGGTCATTAATCCTACTCTCTCAGGATCCTTGTTTAACATTCCCCGGTGTCAATGTCGACATCTGTAAAATACCACCTACCTCGTGATTTTTGTTTTCAAGTTAAGTCCGAGAATGTATATGAATGTTCCTAGTGCATAGTATATACAACATTATCCTGATGTACAGATTGCCAGATCACCTCCAATTCCTGTGGTGGTTGATGGGACCCTGTAGAGAGGTAACATCATGGCTTACTTACATATAAACTCAACTATACCATGTTACAGAGTTCTGTGTTATGCTCCGAGGGCTACTGTGAAATTTTAAATGGTCCCATTCAGCCTTCAGAATCTTAAACTAATTGCCAAATATTTCAGAACTAATCAGTTTAATTTTCTTCATTGTAGGTGCGGAACGGCCATATCAAAAGAATCACTGATAACGACATCCAGTCCCTGGTACTAGAGATTGAAGGAACAAATGTCAGGTAGATGGCCCTTTTGTTCACCCAATGACACTGTGCACAAGTGAGGCAGTACATCATAGAGGTTAATAGCACAGACCGCAGGATTAGCCACCTGCTGTGGAACCAGCCCCGCTGCTGACAGCTCACCTTGAGCAAGTTACTTAATGCCCCGGGCCTCAGTTTCCTCATCTGTAAATGAGGATAACAAGACACCTTCTGTATGGGGTTATTGTGAAGATTAAGTAAGTGAACTGTAAACAATTTAGTGAATTATAATTGTAAATAGTTAAGTAAGGTGATTTATAGATAAAGCCTGCTCAGCCCATACTAAGTGCTAAGTGGTAGTTATATTGTTATTAATATGTAACCAAAGCATGTGGATGAGCGTGGAGGGGTGGCACTAATCATCCAGCCAGGTGGCCTGGGCCCCAGTGTGGTTTTCTGGGCTACAGTGGTCTTAGTTCAGGTTTTCTATCACTTGATGGTTCTCTTAGACCAGAAGTGAATCTTCTCTCGCTGGAGGAAATTGCTCAGATCACCAGCCTGGCTTTGTTTCTCAGGTATTTTCTTTTTGATGTCTGGCTCTGTGTTAAGCTTCTGTTTGATTTGAGAGTCTGGCATTATTTTTATAAAAGCATCAGCTAATTTGTGGATTGAAGGATTATTGGATGATGTATCTGGATCTTTAAATCTGCTCTCCAATTTACCTCTTGGACCGAGTGTTTTCACTTTGTATAGCACAGAGGAAAAAGACAACTGGTGTGTTTATAAGCATCTCCTCTCTCTGCAGCACCACGTATATCACATGTCCTGCAGATCCAAAGAAGACATTAGGGATTAAACTTCCCTTCCTCGTCATGATTATCAAAAATCTGAAGAAGTATTTTACCTTTGAAGTACAGGTTAGTAGATGCATATGATTATGTACACTCCTAGCTATACCATAGGGATGGCCTATCAACTTGGAGGAATAAAGTAGCTCTAGGAAAGTGTCTTTATTCTTTTATGTGTGTTCTTTTCTGCCTCCACTGTACACTTGTTGCGGCCATTATTATTACGACAGAAATTTGGTATTAGTAATCAACCTGTCGTGCCAAGTTTTTAAAGGAGCAGCAAGCACTAAATCTGAACAATATGGCAACAGGATTTCAAAGCTTGAAGGTTAGAGTAGTATCCATTTAGTACTGGTTATCGTTGGCCTTTGTTCTGGTAACTTGATTTTTCAAATGGAAGAAGATTTATGAAATCATCCTATGGTCTGTGGGCCCTTGGATGTGTCATGTGTCATAAGCAGCTGGCGTTGTTTCGGCATTGGACAAGATAAACTTGCTACTTCCGGGCCATCTGCATCCAGTGTGACCTGTATCTGGTCTGTTTATTCTCCCCTGGGCCTCAGCCTTGGGAAACTGGGCTATGGGAGTTCAGGCCCTTGTCTTACGAGGGTTGTTTGCTTCTTGCAAGGTAGAGTTAGTGTGGCATTTTTTCTTTTCTTTTCTTTTCTTTTCTTTTCTTTTCTTTTCTTTTCTTTCTTGATTTTATTTTTATTTATTCATGAGAGAGACAGAGTGAAAGAGAGGCAGAGAGACAGGCAGAGGGAGAAGCAGGCTCCATGCAGGGAGCCCGACATGGGACTCGATCCGGGGTCTCCAGGATCACGCCCTGGGCTGCAGGCGGTGCTAAACCGCTGTGCCACCGGGGCTGCCCGTGTGGCTTTTTTTCTGTTTCACAGGTACTAGATGATAAGAATGTGCGTCGGCGGTTTCGAGCAAGTAACTACCAGAGCACCACCCGAGTCAAACCGTTCATCTGTACCATGCCCATGAGGCTGGATGATGGCTGGAACCAGATTCAGTTCAATCTGTCAGACTTCACTAGGCGGGCATATGGCACAAATTATATCGAGACCCTAAGAGTGCAGGTACTGTTTCCTTTTCTGATGGAACCCCAAACGGGAGAGGAGATTGTGCTCTGCCTTTTATAGGCTTATGGCCCTTGTGACAGAACAGTATGGGTTTCTGGCCAGGGTGCCCAGGTCACTGTCCAGAAGGCTCAGAGAGGTCCAGGACACACATTCAGGTGTCTGCTCAGATATACCGGGAGAACATAACAAGCAAAATATCCCTCTTCCAAGAATCCACCGCTACACCATGTTGAGGAGATGCCAACGAGATGAAGCTTTGATAGCATCATGGGAGGGGTTCCAGGAGAAGCAGGAAAAGAGGAAGGTCAATCATATTTTGTCTCTTAAAATCTTGCACCCACAGATCCATGCAAACTGTCGCATCCGACGGGTTTACTTCTCAGACAGACTCTACTCAGAAGATGAACTGCCAGCAGAGTTCAAACTGTATCTCCCAGTTCAAAACAAAGCAAAGGTAAGCCAGCCTTCCTCAGAGGAGGACAGACCATGATTTGGGGAAGCTGGAAAGTGCTCTCTTCTGAGTTCAGCCACAGAGCTTCTCCATGTTGACATGGGGGCTGGAGTACCTTTCTTCCTAAGACCTTGGGTCTTCTTTATCCACCAGCACTGAATCTGGATCAGTCCTGTGAAATGTTCTGTTTACCTCTGTCTCCACCTCCACAGGGTGGTCCTGCCCCTCCCGGTGGGTATCCTGCTGCTTCCAGCTCACGGGCTTTCCTTGGAAAATGTCTTCCATCCGAACCTCTTTATCAGCCCCAAATTACTAGCAGCCCATTGGTCTCTGACAAAATGGCAGGCTGTTACATGCCTGACTGCTGCTGACATACATTTCCAGTGGCACCAAAGGTGGGGGGGGGGGGGGGGGGTGTCAGTGGCACCGACCATCTATTTTCTGAGAATTTAAACTGATGCCTCTTGTGTTTGTTTCCTTTTTTTCCTAGCAATAACTGGAATGCAATTCAAGGGATAGACCCTGGACATGGCTCTTAGTTTAAAAAGGAAACTATCTGGAGGACAATGCAAAAAACAAATATTTCTGTTAGTTTACTGTGCTGTGGTTCTTTTATCTACTACTTGGTATCCTTTGTTGTGGACACCGGTGACCATGCCATAATGCCATAATTGCATTATAAGTACAGTAAGGAGTAAGCTGTCCTTTGGAACACGAATGCTGGAGTTTATCCTGCTGCCTGCCCCAGTGCGTGGGGAGATACATTTACCACGAACTTACAGAATTAAAGATGTCACATAAGGCAATTTCAGACCAATATTTCTTCCTACGGTTTGTTCATTGTTTTATATATTATCTAAATATATGTATATGCTGTGTAATACACATAATCCGGAAATGAATAAAATACTATATTCTTGGTTTGTAAATTTGTTCTTAGTTTTTAAGTATTTTTTCTTTCCTTTGTGATGTGAACATAGAGCTCTTTCCAAAGAACATCCCGTACACCTATGCTATGGAGTAACTTGCAGTAAGCACTTAAAGAGCAAGACAAATCTATAGATACTGATTTAGAACAACTCTCAAGATTAACTAAATGGGAAAAAAAATGTGAACAGTGTATGACCAGTAGAATCATCTTACTAGGGGTTGGGGCCTATGTCAAGCTTAAGACAAAGTGGCATCCAGTCCAGATTGCTCTTTTTTAAAAATTGTATTTATTTATTTATTTAGAGAGCATGAGTGGGGGGAAGGGCAGAAGGAGAGGGTGAGAGACTCTGAAGCAGGCTAAGCTGAGTGTGGAGCTCCACATGAAGCCCCATCTCAGACTCTGGATCACAACCTGAGCTAAAATCAGAAGTTGGACACAACCGACTGAGCCACCCAGGTGCCCCCAGAATGCTCTTAAATACCTTAGGAAGTTGTCCTACTGGCACTCCACCTATTCTTCGGTAAATAGCACAACTAGTGTCCCTCAGCATTGGAGCCAATCCCCATTTCCTTATTTGAGCTCCAGATGAAGTGGTTGCCTAGAATTTAGGGACTTAGAGGAGAAGTGTTTTCTTAAACACTTGAATCACATGATAGAACTGAGACCGGACCCCACTTTACCCACTCAGACTTCTTGGGCATATGCTTGTTTAGGGAATGACCAACTCTGGCACAAACAGTTAAATTTACAAAAGTTAAACACTTAGGTGATACAATCGTACCAAGTGTAACATTCCTGAGGAAAGCCTTTTGGAAGCAGAGCAGAGCATATGCATATGCACCTGGGTCCCAAAGGAAACAGAAGAACTAGTACAGTGATTACAGCTGGGGAGAATGGTTATTGTATCACATGTAGACTTTGTACTATAAAAAATTTTTTTTGAAAAATAATTTTATGTAATAATTTCCAAGTCAAGAAAAGAACAAAAGGCCGTCCCAGATACTGTGCTTGCCCCAGGGAACCCCCCTGGATCTAGTTCCATTCCATAGGAAGGACTTTGGAATTGGCACCAGCCATCTTAACGTTGGAAAGAACGTAGAAAAAGCTCTGGCTTGGACACTGCCATTGCTACTTTCTGTGAAGTTAAGTGGCAAGAAGCATTATCCTCCTGCATCCTCATCCTGCAGTGTTCTGTGGTCCACATCCCTCAGGAGGTGGGGGGTGGGGGGGGGTATGTCTGGAGGCGAAGGTGCTCCATTGCAACCTCATGCAACTCCCTGAATTTCATTTCTCCCCACAGTTGCTGAGTGCTTGACACTCAGGTGGGCTCAGTCACAAGAAATTTGCCCTTTTTGTGCTAACGACTAGACTGGAGCTACCTTTCTCATGGATGCCACCCCTCTGACAGTCACCAGTGGGTCAGCACGCAGAGACCACTCACTGAGGTGACACTGCCTTACTCTTTCAGGGCCAACCCGTCACAGCTGAGCATCCTCCCACTTCTCCATCCTTAAACATGTTAGCATTGCCGTTGTTAGGCTCCATGTGCCTATCTCCTAAGCCTGCAGGGTTACATCACAGGCGGATCCTCAGAAATGGGTGGAGTTGGGGTGGCCTGGGACCTCAACAGAGCTCCTTGTCTCTGGTCACTGTATAGTGAAATCTTCCTTCTGATATGGAGTCTGTTGTGGGATGAAAGATGCTTTTATGGAGACGAGAAGACCCCGTTAGCTTTTCATCACTCTTTAGTGCCAGGCCATCAGGGAAGTGCTCCTGGAAGTACAGAGAAATACAGTAACACACTCTCCTTCACACAGAGCCCCTTTCACCCTGAGGCACTTGTCAGACTATGTATGGGGATTACCTCACCTCCCTCTCTGGGGTGGAAGGCGGCAGCTGTTCCCAGATGCTTTACATATCCATTGGAGAGGAAGTGAGGGGGAGTGAGGGTGATGAGGGATGTATTATCTAAGCTGGACCCAGGCCAGTATGAATTGTGGCATCAACGACTGCATGGCCCCTTGCCCTCAGCCTTCCAGCTCACCAGGAAGACGGCAAAGACCAGTTAAGAGGCTGAGGGAAGGAAGGAGGGACAGACCGTGAGGGTTAGCAGCCTCCTCCATGGTGCTGGGACCAGACCAACCTTAGATTATAGAAATTGAAGCAGCCAGAGTTGCATTATGCAGCTCCTTTAAAGTCATGATATGTTTTAGAAGGAATTGCCTTCCAAATGAGAGTGTTGGGACACCTGGGTAGCTCAGCAGTTGAGTACCTGCCTTGGGCCCAGGGCATGATCCTGGAGTCTCAGGATCGAGTCCCACATTGGGCTCCCCAGAGGGAGCCTGCTTCTCTCTCTGCCTATGTCTCTTCCTCTCTATGTGTCTCTCATGAATAAATAAATACAATCTTTTTTTAAAAAATGAGAGTGTTAATTGTCATGAACTTAATGGGCTGGATATGTGTCCATTCCCAACAGGACTTATCCTGGGGGAGAGTGGATCCACTACGGCCCTGATGTGCCACTGGCCCGTTGACTGCTCTCCCTGTAGCCAGACCAGCCCCCCGCTTCTGGGGCTTTCTCAGGAAGATAGGTATGCCAGAGGACAGTCTCCAAGTGATTTTCCCAGCTTAAGCCAAAAGCCTCAAGGGTTAGGGTATTCACTGAGAAAGATCTTGGTCCTCTCCTTGTCTAGACTTATCTCCCTCCATTTCACTGATGAGGCTTGGGCTAACCCCTCTAATAGTGGCAGAAGTGGAACAAGGATTTGGGTCACCTGATCTTATACCATCCCCATCCTCCTGGGGTCCGTGGCCCCTGCCTCCTGTGTGGCTGGCTGTGCCCTTTTTGTAGAGGGCAGTGAGAAGTCGGAGAATCCCTTGGGTGGCTGAGCCAGGTCAGACTTGGCTGCTGAAGACAGCTCAAGGCCCAGACTCAGCTCGGCCTTTGGGGTAGGGGCTGGCCTGGTTGTCACTTCACGTTTGCGTGTTAGTGGACCTTCAGCAACTAAGGCTGAGGGTAAAGAGCAGTAGGGCAAAGGTTTGAGTCACAGAAAAATTTCTTTTTTCTTTTTTTTAAAGATTTTATTTATTTATTCATGAGAGACACGAGAGAGAGGCAGAGACAGGCAGAGGGAGCAGCAGGCTCCATGCAGGGAGCCCGATGTGGGACTCGACCCCGGGACTCCAGGATCATGCCCTGTGCTGAAGGCAGCGCTAAATCACTGAGCCACCCGGACTGGCCCTGGGTCCCATTTCTGAACTGAAAGCATTTGAAGGGGCTAGGCCAAGTTTTAACTACTTTACATGGATTTGTTTTCCTGAATTATCATAGCACTGAAACAGGCACCATTACTCTCATTTTACAGATGAGAAAACCAAGGCACAGAGATGAACATGCCTGAGCTTACACCATGATCCCCCAACTGGTAGAAGCTGATTGCAAAATCAGGCTGTTGAACCCCCATGCCAGGCTTTGGATCACTCTACTTTTTTCTTTTTTTTTTTGCATATTTTTTTATTGGAGTTCAATTTGCCAACATATAGTATAATACCCAGTGCTCATCCCATCAAGAAATCACTCGACTTCTTTGACCTGCTGTTTCCTCCTCAACAAAGCAGCCAGCTGAGGAAGCTTACCTCAGTACTGGGCTGCAAGAGACCCCCATGAATGAGGGCTTTGATTGGTTGTGTTTTTTCACACCGTGGAATATGATACAGCCATGAAAAAGGGACCCATTGCAGCTAGGTGCAGTAATAGTGAGCACACAGACCTCATGTGCAGTGAAAACAGCAAGGTACAGTATTTAGAATGATTCCACTTCCCTCTTATTTTTAGATAAGCCAAACAATGTACTGTTCTAGGTTGCATTGATAAATGACAGTCCATAGCGACAGGCAGGGGCTACTGAGAATCTCAGGGCTTGAGAGATTGCTTTACCTTGGTGGGAGGGGGGAGCAGGGGGGATGGGGACACGAGCAATGGGAGAAGTGCTTCAGGGGACTTCCAAGGGCGACCAGGGCTGTATTTCCTAACCTGGGAAGTGTCTACACATGGATGTTGTTTCATTACAATTTGAATTATACACATGAATACATTCTTCTGATTATACTCCTTGGTTTAAAGTCAAATTTAGATTACTTAGCCTTGGCCTATTAAAATGCAGGCTACTGGGGCCCAGCTCATTAAGATGCAGAGTCTCCTTCAGTAGATCTAAATCTGGCCCAGAAATCTGCATGGCAGTCCCCTGGTGACTTTTGGTGTTTCTATCACTGATGAAGCTGCTCCAAGTTGGAGTAAGCAAGAGTTAGGTGCAGATAGGCCAGATGCCAGGAAGAAAGAAAAGCATAGAGCAAAGCCCTCCTTGAACTTTAAGTAAGTTCCTTTTATACAAAATTCTAGTATGTAACTTACATCTCTGCGCCTTTTCCAGAACCTGAAAATACGGAGTCCTGTAATGCAAACCACGAGTGCCTCTGGGCCCTGGTAGAGGTGCTCCAGATTGTAAATCCACAAGGCTCTGAACATCTGGATGAAGCGTGAGCCTTGGAAAAATTGTGCTCTTGGTATCCATGGTGTCTGAAGCAAAGCAAAAACAGTGTGCGGTGGATGGAACCCCTTATTAAGGGGGTAGAATGTCACTGAGAGCCTCTGCTATTTCACTGCATGGGGGAAATAAAAGATTAACAAGGATTTCCATGAGTTCTCTCCCTCTCTTGGGTCTCTCCCAACTCTCTTCCAGAAAGTCTAGTCTTCAGTTGTGAATCCTCCCAGTGGTTGGGAGGAAATACAGTAAATTCAGTAAAGACAGTAGAATCAGTCCATATGCACAGCAGCCTTTGGGTTCCAGGGCACCCTCCATAGCTGCCTCCTTTCCAAGGCTGCACTCATGTTCACTTGAACCCTGAAGAATAGAATTCTTCAAAGCCTCTTTTCTTGGTTCACACTGTGGAAGCCTACCTAAGCCAATATGTCGGGTTCCTGGTGACTGTCAGGGGCCCCCACCTGTGAGAGGCAGTGTAAAGCAGCTGTAGTTCTTTCTCCCTTGGGGCTGGCTGCAAGGTGGTGTGCGGCTCTGAAAGTACATCTCAGGCCACATGTATGACATTGACTGGTAAGCACATGAGAAAGATTCGTGCCACCTGTTCCAAAAACTTGTTGAAGCATCTCTTTGCTCTTTTCTTGTGTACTTCCTTGAGGAACAGGAGGATGTGTGGTGGGGATCAAGTAAGCAAGCAGGCTCACAGGGAATGCTCTGCTGAATGTGTGTGGGTGGGCTCGAGGCATGAGCTGCAGACCCTATAGGCATTCCAGACTCAAACATTCTGGGCCTGCCAAATTCTTGTGCCCCATTTGACTGGGGACAGAGGCACCTAGATAACGTTTCTGGCCAGTCATGTATTTGGACGTGCCTCACTTCACCAATGAACAGGTACTTCTCATACTCCTGTATAATTAAAGGGTGCAGAGGCTCATCCCAGAGGTTGTACTCACTTTGGTTGGTGTGCTGGCAGTGGGTGTGGAGGGGAGATGCTCTTCACCACAAGCTCCCTTACTAGACCCTGCCCAGGCCCCAGGAAATCCCAGCAACCTCAAATAAGGGAAATGAAGAAGTTTGAGCTTCCCTAGGCAGCTGAACACTAGAAGGACCACTCGCCTTTACTGTGGGAACTGTGCCCCACTTGCCTGAGGAAGCCACTGAGGCCTGAAGGGTGCTCACATGGTATGGGGAACCTACTGCAGCTGCCATCTTCCCCTCCCACTGGGGGCTCCATGAGCCTCAGAGGTACCACCATCCAGAAGCTCTCCAAATCCCATACTTTAAGGATTTTTATGGAGGCCTTATCATGGAGGCATGATTGCTGGTTACTGCAATCTCCAGCCCCTCTCCCCTCCACAAGGGATGGGTGTGAAGGGCTATTGACAGTTCCAAGCTTCTGACCACACTTGGTCTTTCAGGTCACCAGCCCCAGTGCTGAAGCTACCCAGGAGCCTGCCAAGAGTCACTTTATTGGAACAAAAGGCACTCCTTTTTTTTTTTTAAGATTTTATTTATTTATTTATGAGAGACACACACACACACACACAGAGAGAGAGAGAGAGAGAGAGAGAGAGGCAGAGACATAGGCAGAGGGAGAAGCAGGCACCATGCAGGGAGCCCGACATGGGACTCGATCCCGGGTCTCCAGGATCACGTCCTGGACTGAAGGCGGTGCTAAGCCACTGAGCCACCCGGGCTGCCCAAAAGACACTTCTGTCACCTAGGAAACTCCAAGGGATTTAGGAGCTCTGTCAGGAACCAAGGTCAAAGACCAAAAATAAAAAAAGATGCTCCTTAGCACCCTTATGGCATAGGAAATCACAACAGTTTTAGTAGTTCTGGCCAGGTACTCAGGTCAAGCACCAAAATATCTATTTCTTCTGACATCATAACATCATATCATAACAAGGAGCTCATGGCTGTGCAAATCCCCTGGAGATGAAGGGAGCCCAGCAGCAATTTTTTAGGTGTATAGAACTTTAAAAAAATGAAGTAGATTTAAAATTCATGCTAATATAGTAGCCATTAGTGACCTGTGGCTCTTTAAATTAAATTTTAATTAACTGAAATTTAACTTAAAATTCCATTCTTCTGTCGTACAAGCCACATTCCGAGTGGTCTGTAGCTGGCTAATCCTACCCTATTGGGCAGTGCCATATATAAAGGAAATTTTAATTGTACAATGCTGAAATAAAATAAGACTTTATTGGGGAGCCCGGGTGGCTCAGCGGTTTAGCGCCACCTTCGGCCTAGGGTGTGATCCTGGAGACCCCGGATCGAGTCCTGCATCGGGCTCCCTGCATGGAGCCTGCTTCTCCCTCTGCCTGTGTCTCTGCCTCTCTCTGTGTGTCTCTCATGAATAAATAAATAAAATTAAAAAAAAATAAGACTTTATTATCACCAAGAAAAAAAAAAGAGTACAACATAGCATAATCATGTTTTTAAGAACAGATTTAAACAGGTTCCCAAATGTAATTGTGCATAAGAATCATTTGGGGATCTTGTTAAAATTCAAATTCTGATTCAGCAGGTCTTGGGTGAAGCCCCAGAATCTGCAGTTCTAACAAGCCCACAAGTTGTGCTAATGCTGCTGGTCCTTGGACAGTGAGGATGACTGGATTAATTAAAAACGGTGCATTTTAAGTGATGAGCCTTGGGGATGGAATGCAAGTTCAGAATTGCATGATGAGTGATGAGCATCATCTTTTTTCACTCCTGGCTGGATACTTTGGCCATCTGTACCTCATTGAGACATGACGTCTCAAGCCTACATTTCAGGCCTCTTGTAAATGGAAGGCTCAGCCTGAAGGCTCATTTCCCAAAGGGATAGGCCCTGGCATCAGCAACAGCTTCCCTGCCCACTTAGGGTCCATCAGACGGAAAGCCTCAACTTCCTGGAAATCAAGGGGACTCGCCATGACAGCTGCCTGAGACAGGTCCACCCAGAACAGTGAACTGGATGCCTCCTCTCAGTCTCCCCTTTATTTCTTATCTTTTTTCAACTGTAAAAATAGAGAAGTTCAAAGCCTGTGTATTTCTATCACATCAGATTCCTGTTGTCATAATCTTTCACGAATTGCTTCCAGTGTGTCCCAAGTACATTATGACAGCCTATGAATTTGGTGGCCTGCAATAGACATTGCTTGCTGGTATGGACACCTTGTGTAGTGCTGGGCCTGTGACTTACTTTAACTACGGGATGTGGCAAAGGTGACACTGTGCCAGTTCTGAATCAAAGCCTTAGGGAGGCCTAGCAGTTTCTGTGTTTTGACTATTGGAAACACTCTCTGTTCTTAGCACCTCTGCTGGAGCCATCGTCTGGGCAACTGCATGGAGAGCCACTTGGACCAGGATGGACTGGGAGGCCTGAACTATATGCAAAAGCATGGCCTCAGTTTCCAGCTGAGTGACGCTAGGCAGGTGGCTCCCAGCAAGACCAGACAAGGGAAATGCCCAGAGAGCTCAGCCAAGGTGCAGGAACCAGGAGCAAATAAAATTGTTTTTTTTTTTTCTTTCTAATTTTATTTATTTATTCATGAGAGAGGGGCAGAGACACAGGCAGAGGGAGAGGCAGGCTCCATGCAGGGAGCCTGATGTGGGACTCGACCCCAGGTCTCCAGGATCACGCCCTGGGCTGAAGGCAGTGCTGAACCACTGAGCCACCTGGGGCTACCCAAAATTGGTTGTTTTAAGCCAGAAAGCTCTGGGGTGGTTCCCTAAGTAGCAACAGATTACCAAAACCTAAGTAACACAGGAGGCTGGTAAGAAAGCAAAGCCAGCTGGTCCTCTTTATTACCCACCCCTTTCCAGACACCAAGGGCCTTCAGGCAAGGGGAGGAAAGGATAAATTAAATGCACGGGACAGAGCAGGTAATATTTATTTACTTGCTAACATAGATCTCATCTCGGTTCCAAAAAGTATATGAAATTAAAAAAAAATAATATGAGATGGTTTACCAAAAATATGTGTAATGTAAGATTGTCTTCAAAGTTGGAAGAAAAAAACAGCAGGAGGAAAAGAGCCGCCAGCCAGGTGAAGGTCCGTGAGACATGCCCGCTCTCGTGTTTGTGTGGGATGCGGGCTCTAAACGTGTGACCAAGAACTGGCAGGAGGAAAGCAAAGCTCCAGCTGCCCCAGGAAAGGGACGACGAAGGCGTGGTGCGCAGCGCCTGAGGTGCCGGCCGGTGGGCGGGGCCGGCGGGGAGAGTGGGCGGGGCCGACGGGGAGAGCGGGCGGGGCCGGCGGGGAGAGGGGGCGGGGCCGGCGAGGAGAGGGGGCGAGGAGAGGGGGCGGGGAGAGGGGGCGGGGAGAGGGGGCGGGGAGAGGGGGCGGGGAGAGCGGCCCCGGGCCGGGATGGCGGTTCCGCGGGGCCAGACTCCAGCTCCCGCACAGAGGAGCCACCCTGAGAGAAAAGCAGCACCCTGGAAGGTAGCGAGCGCCCTATTCCTGGAAGACGTACCTGGGGCGGCCCCTGCCTTGGGGACTCCCCCCCACCTGTCGAGGGCTCTCCCCAGCCCAGTCATGCCTCCCCTTGTCCTTTGGCCTGAGCTAGCCCCGGGGTGAGAGGTCACTGCTCAGAGTGAGGCTCGGCCTCGGTAGTGTCCAAAAGAGCCCCCATTTCCTCCAGCTGAAGGTGGTTGTGCCGTTTCAGGGCCAGGCCTCTGTTCCTGTGAGCCATACCATTAGAGATGTGTGTGGCCAGGTGAAGGCTGTAATTTCCAGTCTTTGAATTTGGTTAGGGCGCTGGGGGCTCAAGGAGGGCTTTATGGAGGACTCTGAGGGGCTGGGAGTAATGGACGCAGGCCATAAAGGGAAGGGCAATCCAGAGGGAACAGCAGGAGCAAAGGCTCGGAAGTGGGCACCCCTTGGCTTCCTGTTGTAGCAAAGCATGCAGTTCCTTCTTCCTGACTTCCAGGCAGCAGCCTCAGGCTTGGATTGGCCCAGTGGCCACAGGTGGGCCTGGGGTGGGGGGTAGGGGGTCCTGTGCTGGGGGTGGCTGTTGCCCTCCAGCTCCCCTCAGTGCCTCCTGCTCCTGGGGACAGGGACTTTCTTCCCTCCTCGCCCCCACATCCACTGCCCCAGCCTCTAGCTCTGCGGGTTTGGGCCTGGGTGTAGGGCTGAGGGTGGGGGGCTCTCTCTGGTTCTGTTCCCCACCCCTAATCCCTTGCAGCTGTTATCCTCCTCAGGGAAGACAGTTGTGTTGGAGGGAAGGGAAATAGTTATTTTGAGTTGGTCACTGGCTTCTGACCAGGAGACACGGATGGCTGTGTTGGGGTCTGGCAACAGGGTGGGCTGGAGGCGCCAGAGCGGGGCCTGACTGCGAGGGCAGTCTGTATGATTAATTAGAGGGGGTGCTGGGGAGCAGGACACGGTCATCCCTGAGACCAGGGGTGTAGAGGACAACAGGCCAGGGAGGAAACAGGCTCAAGATGGAGGATGCAAAACATTTAGCTAGTGTCCTGAGTGTGGTCTGGATTGGCTGGAAGGGGTGGGGAAGGTGGGCACAACCTCCCCGTATTGACCCTGTGCCACTGCAACAGTGGGGAAGGAAAGGAGGTCCCTGGGACAGAGACTGGGACTGCAGGGGAGCTGCCTGTAAGGGATAGGGCTAGCGGAGCAGCTTATGGTCACTGCCTATCCCCTCTTCCAGATGGACTTCCGCAGCACATCCCTCCAGGCAGAAAGCAAGTTTGGTGGGGACCATACTCGGGTGGCACCTGCCCTTTTGCCTGTGGGGTCATTGCAGGGCAATGAGATGAACAGATGAGAGCACTCTGGGCAGGGAAGAGCCAAGTGGCCAGAGGTTACACCCTTCCCTCTGGGACATGCCAATATAGACTTGAATCTTGGCTCCTACCAGCCCTGTGAATTCAGGCCATAAAGTTGACCTCCCTGAGCTGTTGCATTTTACAGAAACAAGAATTACAATAGTAATCAGCACCCCATAGGACTGTGGCGGGGATCCACTGAGAATGGATGGACTGTGCTTAGAGCCAAACCCAGCATGCAGGAGTGTTGTCATGGTGACAGTTCTTGTTGTGTTTCATCATCCTCATGGGTATCATCACAGCTGGCCTCCCTCTAGGGCCATGGCAGTGTGTCTGCCTTCATAGAGGGCTCCAGAAGGGGTTTCATGAAGAGGAGAAAGCAAGAAATCTTTATCAGGGAGGAAGGTGGAGGTTCCCAAAAGTGGAGTGAGGTGGGAGGAGCCCATTGGACTGTAAGCCCAAGAGGGCAGGGCCTGCGTCCATTTTTCCCTGCTGTATCCCCAGCACCTAGGACAGTGCCCAGCACCAGTCTGGTGCGCAAAGCACATATTTTGAATGAATGAATAGGCTTTTGAGAGTCTGCTGGAAATGACTGGCTGATGAATTCTTGACTGGTTGGTGACCCAGGACCTAGCCTTCAAATCCCTGTGCCTGGAATTTGAACACGGAAATACAGAGAGGAGGGGACAGTTTGCATCAGGGGCTCAGGAAGCCGAAGTGAGAAATGGGGCCAACAGAGCAGGGGTGGAGCGGGCCCTTCCAAGGTGAGGCAAACAGAGACAATGTGGGGGAGAGTAGCCCCTCCCTCTCGCAGGCACCGCCCCCCAATCTTCCCAGCTACCTAAGTGGTTAGAGGAGGGAAGCCAGAGAGGGAGGAGCAAAGTGCTCCTACTCCCACGGGGAGCACCACGGGGAGCTCATTCTCCTTCATCTGCAGGCCCTTTAGTCGATAATGCTGAGTCCTACTGTGTGCAGGCCTTGGCACTGGGAGCTGGGGCTGAACCACAGCCCTGCAGAGTGGTCTCTATGGAGTGAGTAGGAATTCAGAGAGGGCAAGAGGAGAGGCTGGAGAGAGCCTGGCCAGTTGTGGGGAACTTCAGGACATCCCGGTGTCGCTGGATCATGAGTGGGGGTGGGGGACAGTGAGAGATGGGGCACTGGATGGAATCTCCACTCTGGAGTCAGAACCTGCCTGTGCCAGAGCATCCAACCCAGCACTGAGAGGGGCAGCTGCCCTTGAGTGTCTTGTCCTCAGAGCAGAGCCAAGTGCCAGGCCTCGGGGCTGAGATCTGCCACTGGCTGGTTGTGTGACCTCTTCCTGGGCTGATTCCCCTGTCTGCACAGTGAAGGGGCTGCCTTGCTGTTCCCTAAGTCCTTGTCCCTGGCTCAGAGGGGCCCTGGGGCCAGGGGCACTCTGTGCTTGTGGGCCTGGGGCAGCAGGATGCAGAGGGGGATGAAGGCAGTCCGCAGGGGTGCAGGCTACCCCATTCAGCCTCTGTCTGGAAGCTTCTTCCCAGGGACCAGCGTGGAAAGGCACATGCTGCCAGCATCACTCCAGGTACTTGGATGGTGCTCAGAAAAGACAGATTCAGATGGCTCCTGGCTGGATGGCTTTGCGCCTTCCTGGAGAGACCCTCTCTACCTTCTCCACCCACAGAGGAGGTCCGGGTTCCAAGGTGCTGGGCCCCTGGCTGCCTGGCTTTTCAGGGACAGCTGACTCACAGCTTTGGCAGCCCTGGCTCAGCCTTTTCCTCCAGCTGAGGGCCAAGGGGGGCTGAGCCTTTCTCTGGCGTCCTTCCTACTAGCTTCCTGCCAGCTTCAGGCCTTTGCAGATGGGGTGAGGGTCATGTTTTTATCTGGGGGCTTTGCTGTCCGGGTCCCAAGATCCCTTTCCTGCACATTTTCACCTGTGCTCTTCACAGATGCACCTGCCAGGCAGATGTTACTGCCCCACCTGGATGTGTGAGGGTGGGGACCACTAGGGTTCCAGGGAGAGCCGGAGCCCCACCTGATGATACCTAGCTGGGCCGTGTGGGGCTTGCAGCTGTGAGGTCCTCATGGGGAGGGAGCTCTGCCTGAGGACCCCGCATTGGATCCCATCCAACTTGCAAGAGAGATGGCGTCTCTGGAACTCCAGAGCTGCTTCTCAATGGCATCCTCAAGAACACTCTCTAAGGGCTAAGGCCTTCTGTCCTTGGGATCCTGCCAGGTGGGGGCCTGATGTGTGCAGGGTGCCTGCCATAGGGAAGCAGGGAGCATGCAGGTTAAAGGCATGGCTTTTGGGGTCAGTCAACCTTGACTCTAAATCCCAATTCTACCTCTTTCTGAGTGCATAGCTTGAGAAAAATGCTTCTGTCCCCTGACAGAGAACCACTGTGCCTCCCTCTCAGGGTAGGAGGAAGGGTAAATGAAATGGAGTGATCTATGCATTCTCTCCTAGAAATATTCAGCGTGAACCTACTGTGTGTCACAGGCTCTGGGGCAAGATAAAGCAAAGACACAAGTTCCCTCACTGAGCTTACCTTCCAGCTGGAAAGACTGACAGAAATTGCAACATGACAAAGGACAAAGCTGGCTAGAGGGTGAGCAGGCGGGGAAGAGAAGGTAGAGTGGGGAGCCATGAGAACAGGCTCTCTGAGAAGGCAGCCAGTGGTGCAGGCTCCTGGGGAAGAACATTCTAGGTGGAAGGAACGGTATCGCAAAATCCCTGGTGGGGTGCGGGGTGGCCAGGGGTTCAGAAGCCTTAAAAGCTGAGTGGCTGATGGCTAGAGCAGGTGAGAAAGCCCTCAGCAAGGCAGGATGCTGGCCCTCCCCTGTGACGCGTCCATAAGAGGTTACCCCTTGGCAGCTGGGCGAGGTCAGGGCCTGTGTGCACACAGGACTTGGCAACTGTGAGACCACTTCCGAGTGCTGTGGTGTGAGCGTGTCCTTGCTCCTTTCCTGTCACCATTCGGCCTCTTCCTCAGGTCCTTGGGCCCCCGAGGCCTCCCCAACCATGGCCTGTGATGCCCCCGCCCGGGGCAGAGCACCCCCCGCAGCCCGCCTCCGCCTCCGCCTAGGGAGGGCTGCGTGTCTGCTCCGGCCCATCTCAGGGGCTTCACAAAGGCTCCTTTCACCAGAGGGCATCGTGGGGGGACTGGGCGGGGATGTGGTGCCCTCCTGCCTGTGGGCATAAAGACCCCCTTTCTCTTCTGCTGCGCCAGCCTCTCGACTGGCTGGCGGAGGGGCCAGTGAGGGGAGATTCTTGTCCTTCCCCTTTAAAGTGTGGGCTAGAACGGGGCAGACAATGGTGGTGATTTACAGCCTGCAGCCCAGGCAGCCTGCTGGGGGGCACTGATCAGCCAGGAGTGCCCTGAGAGCAGAGAGCCACAAAGAGCTGTCCCCTGCTGGGTCTGGGAGTGCCTGCCTGGGACCCCACAGAGGGAGCCATGACTCACCAGCTGTAAAATGAAAGGTCTAGGCTTGGTATTTCAGAACCCCCCCCCACCTCTGTTATTCTGGAGCTGCCCCTCAGCTGGCCTCCCCTGGGGTCTGTTAGGGATTCCTCCTGGCTAGTGTTTACCTGGATCTCCCACCCCTAGCTCAGGTCAGGTCTCTGGGACAGCAGCTTTGACATTCCCTGCCTTCAGAGGGAGCTGAGCTGGGAAAGCCCAGTGGGTGGAGAGGGCTCCCGGTCAGGAAGTGACTTGGAAGTGAGTTGAGCAGGCACGGGGTTTGCTGGGTGGAAGGGACAAGTGCAAAGGCCCAGAGGGAGGACAAGCCTGCAGCCAATATGTGCCAGGAGTAGGTGGAGGCTCTTGGCAGTGGGGGCAAGGCCAGCGAGGCTGCCACCAGGGAAGGGACTTCGTTGGGAAGGCAATGGGCCCCCCCAGGGGTCTGTCTGATGGGAGCCTGCCAGAGGGGACCTGGGGGTGAGGGGAGAGGCAGGAAAGGAGCCAGCAGGGACCTGTGGGTAGTGAGGAGGTGACCGGGCCACTGCCCCAACAGAGACATGGGAGGGAGATGGGGGCAAGAAGGCTAAGAAGACAGGGAAGGGGCAAGTGAGATCCTGCACAAGACCAGCACCTAGAGAGAGGGAGACGCTGGGCGAGGGCAGAGGGAGAGGGGAGAGGAAGGAAGAAGAGCATATGCAGGCCAGAAAGCAGGAGGCAGAGTAGGAGTCGCGGGGGGGAGGAGAAAGATCTAGGCCACAGCCAGGCAGAGGAGCAAGAAACCAGAGAACTTCCCCCAGTCCTTCCTGGCCTAGGCCTTCCACTGTCCGTGCCCCCCACGCCCCGCACCCTCAGCCCAGGCCTCACTGGCCAGCAAGGGAGGCAGGGGTAAGGCGGATACCAGCCTGTTCTCCAACTCACAGAGGAGGAAACAGGGATGATCTGGTTGGACAGAAGTAGCAATGTCTTGATGTTGCAACAGAGCAGGCCCGCCAATGGAAGTGGCCCCCCTCAGTGGACCCCCAGCATTCCCGAGGCAGGGGACTGGTCACCATTACCTCTCAAAAGACATGGACTGAGCTGTGTTCCTCTGGGTTGATAGAGCTCAGTGGCGGAGGAAGGTGGTTTTCAGATCATCTGCCTCAGTTTTCCTCGATGAGGCAGAGAGGTACTTAGGAGCCTCAATGATGGGGTGGGGGCAGGGGGCTCTGGAGCCCAAGCAGGGCCCGTAGTGAGACTGCACATGCAGCCAGGCGGGCCTTGGGACCTTCTCTCCACCCCAAAAGCCTTCATTCCAGGAAAAGGGAGAAGGGTGGAGGGCCGGACTCCACTGAGTGTTTCCAGGGAAAAACTGATCCTTCCATAGAATAGACAGCCAGTGCTGCCTCTCCCCAACCCCTTCCACCCCCCCCCACCCCCATCCCCGCCATCCCACTCCCCTCCCATTCCTCCCTCCCTTTCTGGCAGAAGGAGTTCAGCAGCTGGAAAAACCATGCACTGCTCTCAGCTCCCACCCTTAGTTCTGCTGAGCCCAGGGCAGCCCTGCAGAGGGGGCAGGTGTGTGTGTGTGTGTGTGTGTGTGTGTGTGTGTGTGTGTGTGTGTGTTGCAGCCCTAGTGCAGGTGGGAAATGGAGGCACCCTGCCATCAGCATGTGTAGCCATGGGTGAGGGAGAGACAGGGTGCATCAGTGGGGGAAAGAGGCATGCCTGAGCTCACCACCTGGAGCGTCAGTTTTGTCATCTGAGACATGGGCATGACATTTGCCCTGCTTCCCTAGTAGCGCTGACGTGAGGATCACAGAACCCAAGGTGGGAAGGCACATGTCCCTGAGCTCCCTGGATATTGACTATCCTCATACCAGTCCTTGGGGCAGGTGCTGTTCCTGTCCTCAGTTGCCAGTGAGGATCCTGAGGCCTGGGGGGCCTAGGCCCTAAGATTGCAAGGTACACCTGGGGCAGAGTGGGATTCCAGCTCCCTGCCTGGTAGTCTAGGTGGTGGCCTGTTTTTCTCTCTTCCTTCCTCCAAGCATGAACTGAACTGGTTCCTGGAGGAGCTATCAACACAAGCACACTCCCCTTCCTCTCTCTTCTGCCTGGCCCAAACCCTACCACAATTCCTTTGCCCTACCCAAATAGGTTGCTTAGTGAACTAGGGATGCTGAGTAAGGCTTCTGGACACCCCGCTAGCCCCTACCCCTTTTCTGGGCATGGATCTCTCCCCCTATAAGTTGCTCAAAGGGACCCAGCTCTCCCCCAGACACCCCCCCCCCCCTCGTCTGCACCCTGACCCTATCATCCCAGTGTAAACACCATTGCCAGGTGGCTGGATGATCTAGGTCCCTGAGGTCAGCCCCTGGGGAGGTCAGGCTGGAGACCAACCACCACCACTAGGGGGCAGGAAGCAGCAAGAACCATGCCCACTCCCCAGTATCCCCTTTTTCCTGACCAATTCACCACTCCCCTTCTCCAGAGACCTGTTAATCCTTATCTCCTCCTTCCTCCATACCTTATGCCTCCAAATTGTGGGGTTGGAGTGCCCTAAGAATAAGTAAGGGATTCTGGTTCTGCCATTTATTTGACCTTGAGCAAGTGGTACTACCTCTTGGAACTCCATTTTCTCTCTTTGTAAAGCACGTACTTATCCCTTCATTCATATCCACCCATTCATCCATCAATCCACCCACCCAATCATCAACCTATCTACCCAACTACACAGCCACCCAACTACCCAGCTTCCCATCTACCCAGCCATCTACCCTTTATTCAGCCAGCCAACCAGCCAGCCAGCCAGCCAGCCAGCCACACATCCACCCAATCACCTACCTATCTACGCATCTGTCCAACTACCCTGCCACCCAACTACCTGGCCTTCCATCTACCCAGCTATCTACCCATTTTCCACCCATCCATCCACCCATCCACCCACCCACTCACCCACCCATCTACTAAACTACCCACCTGTCCACTGATATGTACTAAGTGTCAGGTCCTGGTACAGGTTGAGAGGTGTTAAATGGATACATGAAGTATAGATTTGTTATCATTTAGTCCGAGGTTCCAAAACTAACCATATTTCTGAACATTAGAGACCCTGATTTCAAATGAGCATAGTGAGCATAGAAAGGCAAAGCTTAGGCCAATATACATACTAACTTAGCGTCGTGCAGCCTGTCAACAGTGGCCACCCATCCAAGCCCATAACTGACAGCACCATACTGAGGGTATCGGAAGATGGTGGTGACATTGCTGCTACCACCCGACACAGACCACCATGAGCCAACACGGCACCATAACCCAGGCAGGCCAGCTTCACATCCTTGCACAGCAGGTCTGTCTTTGTGGAGGCATGGTTGTAAAAATGGGTGATATAAAACAACTTTTAGAAAAGCTATTTTGAAGCTTCTAATATTTAGGTTATTGCACAAATCATCTTCTATCATGTAAGTCCTAGAGTTGTCTTTAGGGTGGGGAGTGGAGCTGGGCTAGGCAAGTCTAGGGCAGCTTCCAGGAGGAGGCAGCATTTGGGATCCTGCTTGCTAGTCTAGAGGTGACCTGTGTAGGGGGATGATGCCTGGGCCAGGAGGAGGACTGGGAGATGGACAGGCTGGGGACAAGTCCAGAACATCCTCTACACAGAGGCCTGTGGCCTTCCTGGAACCTGCTCAACATATAGCCAGGCTGAGTAACAGCCCTGGGGAGGGAGGTGGGACCCAGCTAGGAGATGGGGCCCAGGGGTGTAGGCACCAGGCCCGCTGGGAAGGCCTGGGCTCAGGCCTTGGACTCAGTCTGAAGCTGCTGCCCTCCCTGGGCTGAGCTATCTGTAGATGCCAACTAGCAGCCCTGCGGGGCCTCAAATGCCCCACCTGCCCTTGGCGCCTCATACATGGTGGGGGCACTGGACATTCCCAGGGGCAGATGCGGCTCATGCCCACCCAGATCCCAGGGCTGGTGCCCTTCCCTCGGCTGCCCATCCCTGTGCAGAGGCTGCCCTTGGCGGACGGGCACCGTGTTCCCTGGAGATGCCTGGGAGGTTCCTCGCGACAACTGACGCGGGGCTAGAGCAGCCCAGGCCCTGTGCCTCTGGAGTGTTCGACTCCTCTGGGGCCGTTCACATGCTGGAGTTCGGGGGAGCAGGCTGAGGCAAGGTTTCTCCTGGAACCACATCTTGCTGGGCTTCTGCCCTATTCTCCTTCCCCCCTGTCCTCTGGATAAGCCACTCAATAAGCCACTTGCACAGGAATTCCCTCCTCCGGCTCTGCTTCCAGGGAGCTTGACCCTAGACACTCACAAAACTGATCTGGAGGCCTCTCCTCTAGAATGGTATCAGGGCACGGGGCGTTATGTGGCCCAGTCCTGGGGCACAGGAGAGCCTTCCAGAAGAGGTGATCTTCTAATTGGGGCCTGGAAGGTTGAGTAAGAACTGCTGAACTAAACAGCTAACTGGGGGGGCGCCTGGGGCGCTCAGTCGGTTACGTCTGCCTTCGGCTCAGGTCCCGATCCCGGAGTACTGGGATGGAGCCCCGCATTGGGCTCCCTGCTCTGTGCAGAGCCTGCTTCTCCCTCTGCCTGCTGTTCCCCCTCTTGTGCCCCCGCTCCCGCTCTTTCTGTCAAATAAATAAATAAAATTTGAAAAAAAAAAAGAAACAAAACCCAGCTACCTGGGGCTGAATGTTCCATTTGATAAAATCTTGCCTGATTTAATTACTCAGGGAGAAGGAGGATGCCCGAGGCCAGAAGAGCAATACAGCAAAGGCCCTGAGGCAGGCTAAGGCAGTGTACGTTCAGAGAAGGGCAGACGTTTGGCTGGAGGGGAGGAGGATGGAAGGGAGGTAGGAGATGAGACTAGAAGGGAAGTTGGGTCAGATCGGAAGGTTGCTGTCCCCAGGCTACAAGGTTGTGTCACTCAGCACCACACCGTGGTCACGGTGGATGGACTGTCACACCCTCTCCTGCTCAGTCCACATAGAGCCTCGGAATCCTCAGCCTACGCCGGGCAGCCTCCAGCAGTCCCCTGGAACAGTACCTGCGGTAACGCCCATTACTGTCCTTGCCCCAGGGTGAGCCCAGGCTGGGCCTAGGATGTGACATATGGGCCAAGTCCAGAGATGAGGCCTGAAGAGGACGGGCCCAAGTACAGTAGAGGCCTCCCCAGGGAAGCAGCCATTGTGGCCCATAAATAGGTTAGGCGGTCAGGAAACGGGACATCCTGACAACACAATGAGGCCTGAGGCGCAGGGGTTTCCTCCAGGCTGAGTGCTGGTTGGAGGCTGCTTCTTGGGCCAAGAGCCTCGCTGAAGCAAGACTCCTTGACGGCTGGCCCCAGATGGCCAGCTCTTCCCAGAGTCCTCAGGGGACGCGGGGCCCAGCCAGGGCAGCTCAGGACAAGCAGGACAAGCCAGGACAGGCAGTGGAACCCTGAGGGGACAGCGATTATGGGCTCTGCTCTCAGCTGATCCTGGCAGCAGCAGGCGGGGGCTGCTGGGGCAGCCAGGACAGGGGAATGGGGTATCCCCCCCCCAGAATCAGTGGGTGCTTATGCCAGGCCCTCTGACCCCAGGAGCCTGCACAGCTCTAACATCTATGCTGGTGGGCCTATCCCTGCCCTGGGATCCCCAAGGGCATAGCAAGTACCAGGCTGACCCTATCTGGACCCCAACAATGGAGAAATAATGTGGTCCCTCATTAAAGAACCAGGCATCCTGGAAAAAACACATCCCAGAAGAATTTTAAGAAAACTGAGTAATAAAACATGATGTTCTATAGGAACCCAATTTTGTTAAAATGCACACAAACATAAAAATCTGTGTGGGGGCACCTGGGTGACTCAGTTGGTTAAGTGTCTGCCTTTGGCTCAGGTCGTGATCCTGGGGTGCTGGGATCGAGTCCCACATCAGGTTCCTTGCGGGGGGCCTGCTTCTCCCTCTGCCTCTGCCATTCCCCCTACTCCCATTTCCTCTCTCTCTCTCTCTCTCTCTCTCTCCCTCTCAAATAAATAAATAAAATCTTAAAAAAAAAAAAAAAAACCTGTGTGAATGTGTGCGTGTATGCCTAGGCACATGCACAGAAGACAAGGAGCAAGTCAACAAAATGTCAGAGTGGTAGGTTTTCAGGGCATTTCTATTTTCTTCTTTGTCCTTTTCTGTATATTCTAATTTTTCTACAATGAGCTTTGTAATCATAAAACAAAACAGAACAAACCCAAACACCCAAATCCTGCAATGCCTCTTTTAAGTGCAGTGTTTACAAAGACTGTTTAAAGAAGTTGGGGAATGTTGATAATCTAATGCTGAGGAGAAAACAGGATACAACATTGTGTACATTGTATGTAAAGGACGAGCTGCTGGGGGAAGGAAGGGGACAGGAAGGAAGCATGGGGGGCATCCAGACCAATGGCTTTGGCAGGGCCACTATGACAGTCCCATCCATCTACAGTATATGAGAATCCCCACAGCCTCGAGGACACTGGGTATCACTAGTCTTGAACATTTTTGGAAATCCAGTACTTGGAAGATAGAGTCTTATTGTATTTTGATCCAATAGGTGGAAGATAGAGTCTCATAATTTGCACATCCTTTTTTTCTTTAAAAGATTTTATTTAGGGCAGCCTGGGTGGCTCAGCGGTTTAGCGCCGCCTTCAGTCCAGGGCCTGGGCCTGGAGACCTGGGATCGAGTCCCACGTCGGGCTCCTTGCATGGAGCCTCTCCCTGCTCTCTGCCTGTGTCTCTGCCTCTCTCTCTCTCTCTCTCTCATGAATAAATGAATAAAATCTAAAAAAAAATTTTTATTTATTCATTCATGAGAGACACACAGAGAGAGGCAGAGACACAGGCAGAGGGAGAAGCAGGCTCCCTGTGGGGAGCCCAGTGTGGGACTCCATCCCAGGACGCCAGTATCTCAACCTGAACCAAAGGCAGATGCTCAACCACTGAGCCACACAGACATCCCTTTTTGGTCTTTTTCTTATGGTTTGTAGGAAAAGCCAGGACAGGCATTAGGGCTGAACCCTAGGGATGAGGGAAATTTTAAGATATAGACCATATGTCCAGATGCTTAGTGTTTAGCAGCATAGACAGACACAGACATAATTGGGATGTGATATGGTGGCTGCTATGCATTCATTTATTCATTTATTTACACTCTACATCAATCATGTCACTCCTCTGCTCAAACCCTCTCTTGGCTCCACCTAACTCAGGGTGAAAGCCAACAAGGCCCTACTCGATTTCATGGTCCAGCCCCCTAAACCTCTGACCTCACCTCCTAGCATGCTGCCCTATTCAATATATTCCAGCTGCTTTGGCCCCTTGGTCTTCATAAACCCACCAAGCCTGGTCCCTGCCTCAGAGCCTTTGTCCTTAAGATTCTCTCTTCCTGGAACATTCTTCCTGATTCCCACATGATCTAATCCTGTATTAGGGGGCACCTAGGTGGTGACTCAGTGGTTGAGTGTCTGCCTTCAGCTCAGGTCATGATCTTGGGGTCCTGGGATTGAGTTCCGCATCGGGCTCCCTGCATGGAGCCTGCTTCTCCCTCTGCCTGTGTCTCTGCCTCTCTCTGTGTCTCTCATGAATAAATGGATAAAATCTTTTTTTAAAAAAAATCCTGTATTAGTTTCCTAGAGCTGCTATAACAAATTGCCACAAACTTGGTGGTCCAACAACAGAGATTCCTTCTTTAATAGTTCTGCAAAAGCCTCTTCCCAAATAAGGTTACATCGATAAGTCCTGGAGCCTAGGTTGTAGACATATATTCTGGGGGCCACCATTCAATCTACTATACTCCCTAATCCCCTTCAGGCCTCTGATCAAATGCTATGTATTCTCAGAAAGACTTTCTCTGGGCATATTTCAGCTCTCCATCTTCTTTCCCTGCTTGATTTTTCTTGATTTACCTTACTCTTAGGTACACCATGTGGAGTTTACTGATTTATTTATTTTTATTGTCTGTTCCCTTATTAGATAAGCTCCAGGAAGATTGATTTTTGTCTGTATTGCCCTTTGCTATATCCTAATGCACAAAAGCACAGAAGATACTCATTAGATAATTATTATAAAAATGAGTGAATGAATGATCAGACTGAGCACCACACTCTGCTTTAAACAGAAGGATATTCACAGTAGGAGCACAGGAGGAGGGCAAAGCATTCTGTTTGGAGTCTGGTCCAGGCTGGTCTTACAGAAAAGGATATATTTGAGCTGTGTCGGGTGGGAATGGAGAGGTATGGGGAATGTCAGGAATGGCAGGACCAAGACCCAGAGCATGAGTGGGAAAGGATGAGGAGCCTGAGGTGGCCAAGGTGTGGAGAAGGAAGGAGAGAACAAGGAAAGCATGTACACATGAGACTGTATCTTCCACCTTTCCTGCCCTGATTCCCATGATGAGGAACATAGCACTTGTCTGTCTCCCACTAGGAGACCCAGATTGATGGTCCGCCCCCAAAATGTGTAGGTAAAGGAAGCCCCACAATTATTCTCAATGGGCACATTTGTCAAGGTGCCTTGGTGCACTGGTTAGCACTCTGTTGGCTCTAAGCAACAGAAGCCCATCTCGAAGTGGCTTAAGCTACAAAGGGCACATAATTTGTGCTGGTACCTGAATGGTTGGAGGTGGACCTCACTTTAGGCCTAACTGCAGGGCTGAAGGTGCCACCAAGATCAGTCTCTACTTCCCTGCTGGGTGGTCCCTGAATGGCTCTCAGGCAGCAACCACCAACACATACACTTCTTCTTCTTCTTCTTTTTTTAAATTTAATTTAATTAATTAATTTATTTATGATAGAGAGAGAGAGAGGGAGGCAGAGACACAGGCAGAGGGAGAAGCAGGCTCCATACCGGGAGCCCGACGTGGGACTTGATCCCGGGTCTCCAGGATGGCGCCCTGGGCCAAAGGCAGGCGCCAAACCGCTGAGCCACCCAGGGATCCCCCCACATACACTTTTTGATGACAAGAGAGTGACTAGCAGCTCCACACCCACAAACCCAGGAGGAAAAAAAGACCCGCCTTCCCAGTACCAGTGGCCAAAGTCTAGAGAAGACCTTTGATGGGGCTGTTTGCTTCATCTGATTATCTCTGAACCAACCACAATGTCCAGCAGGATCTGTCTGCTGATTGGTCAGGCCAAAATCATGTGACCAGACTTTGAGGCGCAGGGCCAACTCCACCCCAGCCACATGGACAGAGGATGGGACATTGGCTGTGATTCCTCCAAAGAAAATCCAGGAGCTAGTCTGAGAAGACAGGATGAGTTCTGGAAAGCCACAAGGCCTATGGCTACAGTAAGATGAGCTGCTGGGGTGCAGATTTCCCTGCACCAGTTGCAACTCTTCCTTTCTCTTATTCACTCAAGAAGACACAGTGAGGAGACACGCGGGTGACCCAGTGGTTGAGCGTCTGTCTTAAGCCAAGGTCGTGATCCCGGAGTCCTGGGATCGAGTCCCACGTCAAGCTCCCTGCAGGGAGCCTGCTTCCCCCTCTGCCTGTGTATCTGCCTCTCTCTGTGTGTCTCTCATGAATAAATAAATAAAATCTTTTTTTTCTTTTTTCTTTTTCTTTAGGATAGTCACACAGAGAGAAGAGCGAGAGGCAGAGACATAGGCAGAGGGAGAAGCAGGCTCCATGCACCAGGAGCCCGACATGAGATTCGATCCCCGATCTCCAGGATTGCGCCCTGGGCCAAAGGCAGGCGCCAAACCGCTGCGCCACCCAGGGATCCCAATAAATAAAATCTTAAAAAAAAAAAAAAAAAAGACAGGAGAAACAATTATAGGTTGTAGCAGAGGCTGTCAGCCCCCAGGCTGTCAGCCCCCAGCTCCTGCATTTCTTTACCTGAGAGCTTCCTCTGGTGCTGCCCATGCACATAGCAAGCCAGAGGTGCCAGAGAATGAACATCCCAGAGCAGCCCTCAACAGTTGTTGATGGGTGTTGGTGCGTAGCACCCCAGCTCCCCACATCTCAGGCAGGATGGCCAATGTGCATGTGCTACTCCATCCTCCAGAGGCCAGGGAGGTAAGCTCTGGCTACCCATCTTCATAACTAGCTTGACAACATGCTCTTTATTCTGTCTTGTTTTCCTTTATCACTTTCTTGCTCTTGTGCTCATGTTCCTGGATCACCAGTGATAAACTACAGAACTTTCCCTGGAATCCCTGTCTCAGGCTCATTTCTAGGGGAACCCAAGCTGAGACACAGGGGTACCCTTGCACCTGCTTTCATCCGTTTTCAAAAGCAAATCACTGGCAAACTCTTGTTGAGCCACAACACAACTATGTGTGACTTGGAGTCACCAGAGTTCCAAGCCTGGGGAGCAACTGAGAAAAATCTTTTGCGCTGCCTCTGCAGAGGGTGGGATGGAGGAGAGGATACTTGAGAGAGGACTCTCAAAAGGGCCTGAAACAAGGCTCAATGGGGGGATGACTGATGGCTTCTGAGGCCTGAAGGAAGGGCAAAGGACCAGGGACACCAGCAGGGAACATCAGGAGATAGAAGTATTTGATCACATGCTGGGGGGGAGATGCATGGGAAAATGGGTACTCTGACACACTGTTGGTGGCAGTAGGAACTGGGGCAGCCTCTGCGGGAAATTTGCTGACTTTAATAATGCACATATCCATAAATAAATAAAATCTTTAAAAAAAATGCACATATCCTTTGATCCAGAAATTTCACATCTAGGAATTTATCCCCGAGATATGCATTCTTGCATATGTATATTAATAATAGCATATTGCTCGAATATATGACAATCTTCTATTTCCCAAAGAGATAAAAAACAAAAGCAACAGCACATCTATCAAGCCATCTTCAAAACCCAGAAAATGACAAGTGTTGGAGAGGATGTGGAGAAATCAGAACACTGTGAGTTGTTGGTGAGAATGTAAATCGGTGCTGCCAATGTGAAAACAGTGTGGAGTTCCTCAAAAAGTTAAAGATAGAGTTGCCACATGACCCAGCAATTCCACTTCTGGGTAGACACCCAAAATAATTGAAACCAGTGTCTCAAAGAGTTATTTGCATACCCATGTTCATAGTAGCATTAATCATAATAGCTAAAATATGGAAGCAACCCAGGTGTCCATTAATGGATGAATGGATAAGCAAGATAAATTATCTTCATACGATGGGATGTTATTCAGCTTTTCAAAAGAAGGGGATTTGAACACATACTACAATATGGTTGATAGTTGAGAACATAAGTGAACTAAGCCAGTCACGAAAAGACATTTGCTGTATGATTGCACTAATATGAGGTACATAGAGTATCAAATCCATAAAAATAGAAGGTAGCCTGGTGGTGGCCAGGGGCTAGGGAGAGGGTGGGGGGGTTATTGGGTAATGGGCATAGAGTTTTAGTTTTACAAAACGAACAGAGTGCTGGGGATGGGCAGCAGTGGTGGTTGCACAACAGTGTGAATGTACTTAATACTACAGAACTGCACACTTACAAATGGTTATGGTGGTAAATTTTATGCTATGTGTATCTTACCACAATTTAAAGTCATATAAAAACAAAAATGAAAAGAACACATTTGTGGGTCAGCTTAGATCTATAACTTTCAAGTATGTTGGTTAAATATTCAAATACTTGAAATATTTAATGTATTGGCTTTGCTACACATATATTTTTTAAAATCACATATTAGGGGGCACTTGGGTATCTCAGCTGGTTAAGCATCTGCCTTTGGCTCAGGTCATGATCTCAGGGTTCTGGGATCGAGCCTCACATTGGGCTCCCTGCTCACTGGGGAGCCCGCTTCTCCCTCTCCCTCTGCCTGCCACTCCTCCTGCTTGTGCTCTCTCTGTCAAATAAATAAATAAAATCTTAAAAAAAATAAAATCACATATTAGCTGAAATAATACCTCACTTTAGAAGTGTAACTTTGTCCTCTCTGTCATATTTCATTAAATTACTATGTTCTACTTTCTGGATTACACTTCTGCCCACACACCTGTCATTTCTTCATCACTGTCACTGTGGTCAGTCTCTAAGTGTGCCCCGCCACTTTCCAAGGGTGACTACCATCTAAAGCGTTTGCAACAGGCACCTAAGATGCTGTCCTCAAAATTTAACCCAGGTCCCAATTAGCCATCTGCCAAAATATTAGATCCTATAAGTCTGTTTCATCTTTTCATATACATAGAGAAAAACACACAGGTATTTTGATGAATTTTCACAGACAGAACCCATCCTCTGTAACCAGCCTGTATATCAAGGGAAAGAACATACCCAATCTACCAGAATCCCCCTGAATCCCCTCTTGGCTGCTATCCCCCACTCGAGGGGAACCACTGGCCTGACTTCTAACACCAGAGGTTAGTTTGGCCTTGGTTCTTTGCTGTTTTGTTTTGTTTTCTTCTTCTTTTTAAATCCCCACTCTGGGGGATCCCTGGGTGGCTCAACGGTTTGGCGCCTGCCTTTGGCCCAGGGCGCGATCCTGGAGTCCCAGGATCGAGCCCCGCGTCGGGCTCCTGGCATGGAGCCTGCTTCTCCCTCTGCCTGTGTCTCTGCCTTTCTTTCTCTCTCTCTCTCTCTCTCTCTCTGTCTATCATGAATGAATAAATAAAATCTTTAAAAAAATTTTAAAAAAAATCCCCACTCTGGGGCACCTGGGTGGCTCAGCGGTTGAGCTTCATGCCTCAGGGCATGATCCCCAGATCCAGGATCTAGTCCCACATCGGGCTCCCTGCATGGAGCCTGCTTCTCCTTCTGCCTAGGTCTCTGCCTCTCTCCCTGTCTCTCATGAATAAATTAAAATCTTTAAAAAAATTAAATCCCCCCTCTGGGTCCATTTCTTTATTTGCAATATAGGGATCTTTTTTTAAAAAAGTTATTTATTGTGGTAACATATATTTTTTAGAAGTTGCCATTGAAACCATTATTAGGGGTACATTAGGTGACATTAATTACATTTATGACATTGTGCGACCATCATCACGATCTGTTTCCAAAGCTTTTCCATCATCCCAAACAGACCCTTTAAGCATAAAGCAACAACTTTATTTCTCCATCACCCTGGCCCCTGGTAACCTCTAAATCTACTCTGTCTCCATATATTTCATATAAATGGAATCATCCAGTATTTGTCTATTTGTGACTGGTTTATTTCACTTGGCATCATAGCTTCAAAGTTTATCCAGGTTGTAGCAGGGGTCAGAATTCCATTCCTTTTAGGGCAAATAATATTCCATATAAGGATAGATAGATAGATAGATAGATAGATAGATGATAGATAGATATACCACATTTAGTTTCTCTGTTCATCTGTCGTTTCCCACCTATTGGCTAGCCTGGCCTGCTTTTGAATTTTATATAATCGCTTCTCAGCCTTTTGGCTAAGATGAAGTGAATTTTATATAAATGAAGTCATACCGCCTTTACTACTTCATGTCTCACTTCCTTGACTCATGTTTTTGAGATTCTATGCCATTCCCTGTCGTTACAGTTTGTTCATTTCTAGTACTCTCTAGTATGTGTATGTTTATACCACAATTGTCCATTATACTGTTGATGGACACTTGGTTTGTTTGGCTATCACAAATAGTACTTAAAAGAGTACTCAATAGTACTAATTCTTTTATGTGGGCTTTTTTTCACCATCACAAGTCAGTTCTGACATCTTCTACCTGGAGATAGCATAGGATCCCACAGGTTAGGGACTCAGTCTTACAAGACTGCCCTCCCCTATGCTCAGATGCCGAGGGCGTGTCCAAGCTGTTACCTAGGCTTCTGATCTACAGACTGTAGATCAGAGGTTTTAATGGCCCCTTCCTTGGGCAGGATTATTTGGCTAGACCCTCTTATAGACCTCAGAAAAACATTTTACTTCCTATATTATCATTTTATTATAAAAGAATGTAACTCAGAAACAGATGGAAGAGATGCACAGCGAGTGCAAGGCACGTGAAAGGGTTCAAGGTTCACCAACTAGAAAGCTCTCAAAATCCTGTCCTTCTGGGGTTTTATGGAGACTTCATTACAGAACTGTAGTCCATTAAATCATGGGTAATTGGTGATTGAATGCAATCTCTAGACCCTCTTCCTTTGCTGGAGGAGATGGAACTAAACTTTCCAACTCCCTAATCACTGATTGGTTGCCCTGGTAACCTGCGGGCTTTCCAAAAGTCACTTCATTAACATAACAAAAGACTCCTTAAAGCTCCCATCACTTAGGAAATCCCAAGGGTCTTAGAAGTTGTGTGCCAAATGTATATTTCTTATTATAAATCACAATAACACAGTACTGCTATGAGTATTCATACACATGCCTTTTCATGAACAGGTGCATGCATATTTGTTGAGTCTACATCTAGGAGTGAAGCTGCTGGGTGAGGTTGTGTGCATATGTTCAGCTTTCACAGATGGTGCCAGTTTTCCAATGTTGTGCCCTTTGTATTCCCATCGATGGGGTTTGAGAGTTCTGGTTGCTCCATGTCCTTGTCAACGCTTCATAGTGTTTTTGTTTTGTTTTGTTTCGTTTTCATTTCAGCCCTCTGGTGGGTTAATAGTAGTATTGCATTGTTCTGTTTTGTTTTTCAAAGATTTTATTTATTTATTTATTTACTTACTTACTTATTTGAGACAGAGAGACAAGAGAGGGGAATGGTCAGATGGAGAAGCAGACTCCCCACTGAGTGGGGAGCACGACATGGGGCTCTCTCCTGGGACTCTGGGATCATGACTTGAGCCAAAGGAAGATAGATGCTTAACTGACTGAACCACCCAGGCGTCTCTGCATTGTTGTTTTAATATGAATTTCCCAATTGATTAATGGAGTGTGTTTTCATATGTTTGTTGGTCATTGGGTTATCCTCTTTCAATGATGTGCTCAGGTTGTGATCCCGGGGTCCAGGATTGAGTCCTGGATCAGGCTCCTTGCAGAGAGCCTGCTTCTTCTGCCTATGTCTCTGCCTTTCTCTCTGTGTGTCTCATGAATTAATAAATATAATCTTAAAAAAAAAAAGTCTTTAGTTGGCCATATGAATTGCAAGTGTCTTCCACTCTGTTTACTCCTGTTTAAGAGAATACTGTTTTTTTATTTTTATTTATTTATGATAATCACACACGCACACAGAGAGGCAGAGACATAGGCAGAGGGAGAAGCAGGCTCCATGCACTGGGAGCCCGATGTGGGATTTGATCCCGGGTCTCCAGGATCGTGCCCTGGGCCAAAGGCAGGCGCTAAACCACTGCGCCACACAGGGATCCCCGAGAATACCATTTGGTGAATGGGTGCTCTTAATTTTAAAGCATTGCTTTCTAAATTAATTTTTTAAAGTTTTGTTTACAGTGCTATTTAACACTTGCAACTGTGAAGTCACATCCCCAGGAAAAATACTAAATCTGTGTTAAATGTCTTTGCCTCCTTTTCTCCCCCCACCCAGTTCTGCTGGGTGTCCACCATAAACATCCAAAATTAGAATTCGCTGAGGTAATTTCAGGCTATTGTGTCTTCTGCAAATAGTACTTCCTTGTTTAAAATAAAGGAGTCAGAAAGCGCCAGGTAATGGGAGAGACCATATCAAAACTTGTATGGAAAGAGACTCCTTTTCTGAGAGATTAGTTTGGAAGGCAAAACTGTATTCTGGCATAGGCTGGACTGTACAGAAGTGTTTGTGGTTCCATTGTGTAGTAGAAAAATATTGAAAATACCCAAATGTCCTAATTATGGTATCTTCATTCAATGGAATACCAAAAACCTGCTCAACAAAGACAAGCTGCTTTTATGCATGAGAATATAGACTTAAGGGGCGCCTGGTTAAGCATCTGCCTTGGCTGGCTCAGGTCAGGATCTGAGGGTCCTGGGCACCAGCCCCACCTCAGGCTCCCTGCTCATCAAGGAGTTGGCCTCTCCCTCTGACACTTCCCTTCCCCCCACATCCTGCTCACACTCTCTCTGAATAAAAAAAACTTAAAAAAAAAAAAAGATTTAATTTATTTATTCATGAGAGACACAGAGAGAGAGAAGCAGAGACACAGGCAGGGGGAGAAGCAGGCTCCATGCAGGGAGCCTGATGTGGGACTTGATCCCAGGACCCCGGGATCATGCCCTCAGTTGAAGGCAGACAGTCTACCACTGAGCCACTGAGGCGCCCCTGAATAAAAAATCTTGAAAACAAAAAAAGAATATAGACTTAAGAGGGGGAAAGGCAGGGAGAGGGACAACGTGTGTGATAAACCTTGTGCACACGTCCCTTCTTGTATACACACTGGGGGGAAGGAATCACACCAGTGGCAGCAAGGGGGTGGGGATGCAGAGGTGGGAGGGAGAGTCACATTCCTTTGTAAGTTATTTGGGATATTCCAAATATTTTTTACCCATGGCCATCTATTTATTAAAAAAAAACTATTTAAAAATTAGAAAAATACAAAATATAGAAACTTGAAAAGAAATATATACTTTCACCCGAAGAAATAAATACATGCCGTCATTTTGTCTGAGCCCTGAATAGTTCCCTTCCAACCCATCAAACTTCTCCCTGCCTCCTTATTATTGGAGTAAGGACCAAGGTGAGGGCTAACCACATGGGTGTCTCCCTTTGGGACTCTATTCTCAGCAGTGAGGGACCCAAAGTGTGGCAAACTCAGGGCCGATTTCTCCATGAGGCACAATAGGTGCAGTGCCTATGGTCCACAGTTGTTCTAGAGGCCCATGGTAATGCTTTAATTTATTTAAAATCACTAAAATAAAAGAGAAAATACAATCCAGCCTGGATTATATTTGTCTTTATACTAAAGCAGTCATAAAATATAATTTTGTACAATTATGTGCATATATTGTTGGGTTTTTTTTACAAGGAAGGGGCTCAAATGGCATGAAAGTGCCTAGAAAGTCATAATGTGGCCTGCGTACATAGTAAATACTTTAGGTTTGGTGACCTGATGGTCTTTAATGTGACTAATGCAGCAGAAAGCAGCCATGGATAGTAGGGTAGTTCCCCGACCCCTTATCCAAGGCGATGGATTTCAGGTGATGCCTGAAATCACGGATAGAACTGAACCTGTGCATATTGTGTTTTTTCTTTTTTTAAGGTTTTATTCATTTATTCATGAGAGACACAGGAAGAGGGAGAAGCAGGCTCTCTGTAGGGAGCCTGATGTGGGACTCCATCGGGGACCCCAGGATCATGCCCTGAGACAAAGGCAGATGCTTCACTGACTGAGCCACCCAGGTGCCCCTGCGTTTTTTCCTATACATACAAGCCTACAATAAAGTTGTTTTTTTTTTTTTAAGATTAAAAAAAAATTTTTTTTTAAGTAACCTTTACACCCAACATGGGGCTCAAACTCACCATCCCTAGATCAAGAGGTGGAGACGAACAACGATGAGAAGACTGAGCAGTTGTAACGAGATACTGTAATGAAGGTCTGCAGGGCGCCCTCTCCCAGGTTGCACTGTGCCCGCACCTGCTTCCCCGGGGCACACCAGGTGATGAAGTGCCTGCGGGAGGGGGAGCTGGGGTGAGGCAGTGGCACAGGGCTGCCCTTGACCTTCTAACAACTCCAGGGGGAGGATCATGTACTACCGGACCCCGGTTGACCTCGGGTAGCTGAGGCTGCAGAAAGCGAAACTGCGGATGGGGGAAACGGCTGTACACAGCCCAGGGGGGTGGCCGAGTTCCAACATTTTATTTACAAAAATAGGTGGGGGGCAGGGTTTGGCCAAGGGCCACCCCTCTGTATTTGTTAATGAATATGGGACAGGGAGAGAGGGATTGCCACCAGGCCTAGTCCCCGGCAGGCTGCTGGTGGTCGGGTGGTTGAGCTGGCATGGGCGGGTGGGCTTGGGTACTGGGCTGGGGGGCAGTGTTCACGGCACCCCCACCCTGGGGGCCTGCGTAGTGACCTTGAGCGAGTCCCCCCTCTTCTGCTCCCTGTCTGGAAGATGGGGGCAGTGCCTCCCATTTGCTGGGCGATGGGGGGAGAGTGAGATGGAACCGGGGACATGGAAGGTCCTGGAAGAGGAAGAGGAGATTCCCACCAGGCAGCTCAGGGCAGGACTGGCCAGCTTCCTGGAAGCCTGGCAGCCCAGGGAACGCACATTGGCAGAGGAAAGAAGGAGGTGAGGGCAGCCAACAACGTGACCTGAAACACAAACAATCCCCAGAGAGGGGCTGAAACTCTCAGGTTGGTGAAAACATGCTCGTCGGGTTTTTGTCCTGCCTGTGAGCAGGACGGGGGCAGGTGTCCCAGGCTGGTCTCTGGTGGCAGTGGCAGGAGGGGCTGGCGGGGGCCTGGGCATGAGGCCAGACAGGGGTTTCCCGGGTGCACCCGTATGCTCTTGGTGGTCAGCCAGGACACCGACTCCAGAACAAAGCTTGCACCTCAGGAGCCAGATGCCCAGGCTCAGGGAGGGAGCCCCACACATTCCCCATCTCTCGCAAGGCTGCCCATTGGTCTGGTCAGGCAAGCTCTACTGTGACCTGGAAGGGCGATTTGGAAGCATGGATTAAAATGGACAACACTCAAGGGGCGCCTGGGTGGCTCAGCGGGTCGAGTGGCTGCCTTGGGCTCACGTCATGATCCTGGAGTCCCAGGATGGAGCAAGTTCGGCTCCCTGTTCAGCAGGGAGACTGCTTCTCTCTGCCCCTCACTGTGCTTGCTCTCTCTCTCTTTCTCTCTCTGTCTTAAATAAATACATAAAGTCTTTAAAAAAAAAAAAAGGGACATCTGGGTGGCTCAGTGGTTGGGCATCTGCCCTCGGCTCAGGGTGTGATCCTGGAGTCCCGGGATCAAGTCCCACATTGGGCTCCCTGCATGGAGCCTGCTTCTCCCTCTGCCTGTGTCTCTGCCTCTCTATGTGTCTCTCATGAATAAATAAAATAAGTGTTTTAAAAAATCTTACTAGACAACACACATTTCCAGGGATCTGGGACTTTGACCTTCTCTCCAGTGTATCAAGCAGAGCCCTGGCAGGATATGGAATCCACTCCAGGCCAAGTAAAATGCAGTCTTCACGACTTACACAGGTGTTGTCAGGTGTCACTGGACCCTCCGAGGGAAGCCGAGACACTGGACAGCCCCGTGGGGTGACATTTCCACCCTCGGCCTGGAGATCAGGGGGAGTGAGAGCATCAGTTGAGACCCTTGGGGGTCTGCTTGCGGGGCGCTGTGTACCGCCAGGAGCCAGGAGCTCTGAGAGTAGTGAAGCCGGGTGCGGGGGGGGGGGGGGGGGGGTGTACCAGACCTCCTTCTCTTCTGCCTTCAGACAACTGCAGGTGCCTCCTGTTGGTGGAACACAGCCAGAGGCCAGCGAGCAGGTGAGCCTGCGGAGGGACAACTGTGGGGGACCAGGATCCCAGGGCCGGTGGAGCAGAGCAGACACTGTGTCGGGGCAAATGCAGAAAAGCCTGGGAAATGCCCCGGAGAAGGCCCCGGGCGGCGCTAGTAGCCGCGGCGAGGAGCAGCCCGTCGGGAGAGGGAATAGTTTTAAAAACCGATTGCGCCCAGCTGGTGTCAGTCGGCCTGCGCAGGGCCGTGCAGCTGCAGAACTGACTTCACCTGGAAACCGTCAGGATTCAACGCACACAGCTGTGTTTTGCTCGGTCAGTGTGTCCAGTGCAGGTGCGGGGGGGGGGGGGGGGGGGGGGGGGAGGTGAGTCCTCGGCTCCACACAGTCACTCGGGGAGACACTCAGACTGAGGCAGGCTCTCCCATCTTAGAGGGCACCCCCTTCTTCACAAGGGCCCTCAGGGAGAGCCCCTGGCTGCCTCAGGCAGTTAGACGGTGGCCTTTGGCTCAGGTCGCGATCCCGGGGCCCTGGGATGGAGCTCCGCGTCAGGCCTCCTGCTTGATGGGAAGCCTGCTCTTCCTCTGCACTGCTTGTGCTCTTTCATGTTCTCTTTCTCAAATAAATAAATAAATAAATAATATATATTTTTTAAAAAAGAGGCGTCAGGGATCAGCCCTCCAGGGGTAGGGAAAGAGGGTTGAAGCCCTTCTGCGTGAGCTGCCTCTCACCAAAAGTCCCACTGGCCCTTTCTACTGACAGGCTCCCTACGAAGGAGGTGGGGCTGCCTTCCTATACACTCAGGAAGGACGGGGAGATTTGCCGTCCTTATCCCTAGTAATCTCTTCCACACAAAATGGAGAGTAATGAAAAAGAATGAAATCAAGGGACGTCTGGGTGGCTCAGTGGTTGAGCGTCTGCCTTCAGCTCAGGGTGTGATCCCAGTGTCCTGGGATCGAGTCCTACATCGGGCTCCCCGCAGGAAGCCTGCTTCTCCCTCTGCCTATGTCTCTGGTTCTCTTTCTGTTTCTCATGAATAAATAAATAAAATCTTTTTTTTTAAAAAAAGAATGAGTCCAATCTGTGCATGCCAACATGGAAGGGTGTCCAGGACATGATATTGGGTGAAAAACAAGCTACAGAGCCCTGCACACAATAGGATAACATTTATGTTAAGCAAATAAATCAGTCAAAAATACTCCCTCGATGATGAATATATAGATACAGTGTATAAATGCACAGAAGTGGTCTGGAGCAAGGAACACCACACTGAAGGAGCAGTTACCCCTGAGCAGTGAGAAGGATCTGGATTGTAGGCTTATCTGCAGTGTGTTCAACTTTCTACACAGAGAATGCATGCATGTAGCGCACATAAGGAATTGAGTGAGGGCTGGGACCTGTACCTCCCTCCAGGGACCACAGGACCCTGTGTAAGTCCAACCTGGCCACTGACTTTTGCTGGGACCCTGGACAAGCCATGGTGCCTCTTAGGACCTCAGTTTCTCCAGTAGGAAATAGACCAGATGCTCTTGAAGGCCCCTTTCTTAAAGTCATCTTTAAAAAAAAAAAAGTTATTTATTTATTCATGACAGACACACAGAGAGAGAGAGGCAGAGACACTTGCAGAGGGAGAAACAGGCTCCATGCAGGGAGCCTGACATGGGACTCGATCCCGACACTCCAGGATCACACCCCAGGCTGAAGGTGGCACTAAACCGCTAGGCCACCTGGGCTGCTCTTGAAGGCCCCTTTCTGATCAGCTATGATGCTACCTTCCCTTCTCCTCTGGGCTCTGTCCTCCGTGGCCCGCAGTGGAGCCCTCCCTCGCTGCCCACCCGTCCCCCTTGCCATGGCTGGATTCCATGCTGCCACATGGACGAGTTCCAGAATCGCCACATACGTAAACATGCTTGCATGCCATTCCATCAAAGATTGTCCTTTTATGGGACCCTTTGGTTCTTCCAGTTACTCCCACTGCAGGTAAAGGTAAACGAACGTGTTTGAGCACAAAGGTCTTCTCACATTTTGGAAACAGACTTCCTTAGTATGGATTCTCAAACTGCTCGATGCATTTATGAAACTGAACAACATCACATGTTTGCAAAGCCTTCTGTTAGCTTACAAGTGCACAGGGACACGAGGGACAGTGAGTGGGGCTGGCATTGCAGCAGCAGACACTGTGTCTGGGCTTCTACAGCTGTCACTCTGCTCCCAAGTTGTGTGTGACCTGAGACAAGTCTGTTCTCATGGAGCTCCAGACCTGGGTGACAAAGACCTAGATTAAGTGACGGTTGTGTTTGATTATATTTTTCTCAGTTGCAAATAACAGAAATTCCAACTTAAATGATTGCCTGAAGAGAGTATTTATTGGCTCTCGCAAAACAGTAAGGGCACTGACATTAGGTCTGGCTATATCCGGGGGCTCAGACAGTGTCATCGTTCTGTCTTGTGTGTCTGTTCCCTCACATGCTGCTCATTTTCCATGCAGGCTCCTTCCAGGTATGGGCAAAGGCCCCAGATGACCTGGACCACTGCCCAGCCCTAGTAGGCATGCAGGGAGGGATGGGGGACTCCCTCCAACTGTTTCCTGCCTGCCCTTCCAGGTGGGGGCAAGGGCAGCCTTTCTGCAGGTTGTAAAATGAGGGCAGGAGAGAACTGGCTCTCTAGAGGGAAATCAAGGTGTGCAGCCAATAAACAGGTGGATGGGTGCTGGGTGGGCAACACCACTGGTACCACTGCAGTAATCGGGGCATTGAACTGAGTTCCACCATTGAGCTGAATCCCCATCTTACAGCAAGGGCTGAGAGCTCACAGAAATTGTGGGAAAGAGCTGGGCTCCAACCTTGGATTTCTGAACCCTGATTTAGGACTTTTTCTGATTTGTCTCACTACCACTTCTCTGACGACCCCTGCAAGTGTTCTAAGTTCTGCTCTTGCTGTCTCCACAGCATAGAGCAGACTACTGGTGTGGGATGTCTGTGTGGCAGCCTCCCAGTCAAATTCTGTGTCCCCTCCTGGTGTTTGGGGACAAGGAAGAGACAGTGGCACAGCTCCCTGCCCACCACATCCCACCCGGCCCAAGAAACTAAGCGCTGTTCTCTGGGGCCCATTCATTCCTCCATGGGTGACATCACCTGTACACAGAGCCCCTTGTCTGTAGAATGTCTTCCTCTCTATTAGGGACTGAGTAAGAGGCTCTGGTGAGGAGTCAGGACCTCAGTGAGGGAAGGAACCTTATACACATCAGGAAAGGCTAGAGGGGGATTCTTGTAGGGCAATGAACCCAGCTGGCATGGACATCCTCCTGGAACCAGCATGGCTCCAGAGAACTGAAAGCACTGACTAGGGCCAGAATTTGTTTTTGTCCAGGCTTCCATTTGCCCATCTGTACATGAGGGACTTGGGCTGAGAACTCTGTAGCTCCAAAACTCATTGCTTAACAAAGGGCCAGTTTCCTCCCAATATAAAGAGTTCCTACAAATCAATAAGAGGAAACATCCCAAAAGAAAACTGAGCAGTTGGCATGAACAGGTAATCCTCCCCTCCCCTAAAAAAAATCCCCAAACTGTGCAAATTCAACAGCAATCAAAGGACTGCAAGTAAAATCAACAAAGCGAGCTTACTTTCACCCATTATGTTGATAAAGATGACCTCATAGCTAATGTGGTTGGGGGATGGGAGGGACAGAGGGATGGGCATTCAGCCACTCGAGGGAGGTTCTGCTTTCTTTCTGGAGAATACATTATTAGTATGTAATAAAAGTCTTAGAACATCGTGAGCTGGTGATTTCACTTCTAGGACTCCCTGTAAAGGCAAGAATCTTGGATGTTTGCAAAGGTAGCTTATCAAAATACGTAGCAGACAGAGAAATATTTTAAAATCAGAGATCATGCCATCTTTCTCCTTACCCCTTAAAATACTCCAAAGCTAAAAAAAAAAAAAAAATACTCCAAAGCTTTCTTATCAGGCTTAGAATAAATCCAACACCTGACTGCATTACCTAGACCTGTCCCATTCCCTCTCTGCCCCCCTCCTCCCCTTTGTCTTGCCGCTTGTCTCCTTTCTGTTCCTTAAATATTTCAGGCCTGGTCCAGCCTCAGGATCTTTGCACAGCCTATTCCCTATGTCTGGGATGTCCATCTCCCTTGAATGTGAGCCCCCTAGGGAGGGGCTCTGTATTATTCACTGCTGCATCCTTGACCTGACTCCTGACATTAGCAGACATTTCTTTTTTTTATTTTTATTTTATTTTTTTAAAGATTTTATTTATTTATTCATGAGAGACACAGAGAGAGAGAGGGAGAGAGAGGCTGAGAAACAGGCAGAGGGAGAAGCAGGCTCCCTGCAGGGAGCCCGACGTGGGACTGGATCCGGCACTCCGGGATCACACCCTGGGCTGAAGGCAGGCGCCCAACCGCTGAGCCACCCAGGCATACCTTAGCAGACATTTCTTGAATAAATAGTCAAGAGCGTGAGCCTTGGGGTCAGAAGCAGGTGTGGCCTTGAGTTCAGCACTAATTAGCTGTGTGACTTGAGCAAATTCCTTCACCTCTCTGAGCTTTGTGCTCTTCTGATATGAAGTGGAAACAGAAGAACTACACCATGAAGTTCTTATCAAGATTAACAACTATAGTCAAGCAGGTAAGAACAGCTGGTGTAGAGTGAGCCCTTGAGAACCTTTAGTGATAATTATGGATGTTTCTAAAATGTTATCTGCAATTGTCTTGCCATGGGTTGAGGAAACACCTCTGGGCATCCATAGGATGCTTCCACCAAAAGGATGTCATAGAAAAAAATCTGTGGACACAAGAAGGGGTGAAAGATATGCCCTTTACTCACTTCTTTCGTCATTACGGGCATATAATGCATGCTCAAAATATGCAAGCAACTAATAAAGTGAAAGTTTTCTACATCTTACATTTCTGCTTCTCATTCCAAAGCTCATGCTGTATGAAATGGTAAAGACGGGTAAAAAACAACATGCCTGGTATAAACTCACTTTTAAAAAATAAAATGTTAATATATACTCATAGGAAAAGCCTTGTATGTGTTTACACCCAAATGTTTGGGCTGCGTGGTGACAGAGTAGAAATTGCTGGCATATTTCGTAGTCATCTTTGCCTTTCCTGTGGTTTCCTGATTGTCCTCCATGGCCATGTATTACCTTTTGCAATCTGGGGAAGCCCATGGAACAGTGAACTGAGCCTCCCCAGCTCTCCTTGTCTGCCACCATCTGGCTACTTGATCCCCAGGGCCTCATGTGAGAACTCAGGTGCCCTGTGCTGTCTTAGGCAGCATTACTGAGGCTGAGAGTTGTGTCAGGGCCCTGAGGGAGAGAGCCCTGGCTCTCAGTAAACATTCAAGGGTTGAAGAGATGTGTGCCTTGTGGTCATGGGGTTTGGCACTATCCCATGAAGAGTCCTAGATGGGCAAAAAGAATGTGTTAAGCTTAGCACAAGTTTGGAACTCAAGTTTGGAATCTGGGTGTCAGTCAGGACACAAATTAAAAAAAAAAAACAAACCAAACTGATAATAGCTAACACTAGCTTAAGAAATAAAGGGGCTTTATTGGTACAAGTAACTGAAAGCCTAGGGCCCTAGAGCTTCAGGAATGGCTGGATCCAGGTACTCAAATGGTGCCTTCCAGAGTCTTCAAGGCTCTGTTTTCCTCTGTGCTGTCTCTGCTCTGAGGCAGGCTCTCTCCTTGCTGTGTCTAGATAATCCATTAGCATCTCCAGGCTCCTGCTCCAGTAGCTCAGCAATCCTGGCAGACACAGGGCTTCTCTCCCCAAGGGACTCCAGAAAAAGTGACAGGGAGGCCCTGATTGGCTTGGCCCACCGACCCCTGAACAATGAACGGGGTTGCTGATTGGCTAGTGCTGGGTCACGAGATCATCTGGCCACCAAGGGAATGGGGTCAGCTGTACCAGAATCCCAGGCCTGAGAGGGAGGGAGGGGTTGTTCTCATAGGACAATGGGGGGCTATTTGCAGAGGACAGAGCTCCTCTCCATGATCTGTGCTCTGTGAAGCACAGAAATGCCCTTTATCAGGAAGGCAGGATTAATCACAGCACACTGCCCTCAGCTCTCCAAAGAGCAGAAGAGGGAGGTCCCACAAGGGGGTGGGGGGTTGGGTGGGGAGTAAAAGACAGGGGCATGGGGAGTGAGGGGGGAGCGGTGGCTGGTGGGGGGAGAGAGTCCTGCCTGAAGACTGGAAGACAGTTCAGAGTCAGCCAGGGACTGTGGCCCAATCAGCTCCCTTCCAGACCTCAGTATCCCCATCTGTACAGAGAGGTTGATCTCACTGAAGCCAGCAGGTTTTAGGATGGTGCTGTGTGTCTTCAATGAAATGATTGGGGTATAGCTGCCTCTCCCTTTCCAGTGACTCAGAAGGATTTCTTAATGGAATCCAGTTTATTGCTGTGATCTATGCTGGCAGGGGACTGATAGTGTTTTTTCCAGGAGAGGCCTTGCAGCCGGGCTGTAAATGAAGGGGAGTTTGGAGGCTATTTCAGGCAGACTGAGGTGGGTGAGCAGTGTGGGGGTGGGAGGTGTCGGAGGCCCAGGGAGAAACCTGAGTCAGGGTCTGGGACGGAGGGCACCCGAGGGTGAGGAGGGGCCCGGCAGCTGGGAGGGGAGCGGGTGAGACAGGAATGTCCCTCCTCCCCGCACCTGTCCCCAGGCTCCTCGACCTTTGACCGCATCCCATAAACACTCCTGGACAGAAAGGCAAGGAGGGAAGCCTCCTCCTTGCCCATCAGGTACCCACACCTAAAATAGATATTAGTGGAGCACCTGGGTGCCTCAGCGGTTGAGTGTCCGCCTTCAGCTCAGGGCGTGATCCCGGGGTCCTGGGATCGAGTCCTGCATCGAGTTGCCCGCAGGGAGCCCGCTTCTCCCTCTCTGCCTGTGTCTCTGCCTCTCTCTCTCTCTATGTCTCTCATGAATAAATAAATAAAATCTTTTTTTTTTTTTTTTTTTTAAAAAGATTCTTAACATAGAGAACAAACTGAGGGTTGATGTGGAGGTGATGGGGATTAGGGAGGGCACTTGTTGCGATGAGCACTGGGTGTTGTATGGAAGTGAATTCTACTCCTAAAACCAATATTGCACTGTATGCTAACTAACTAGAATTTAAATTAAAAAGGGGGGAGGAGGAGGCTACTCTTGGAGGCAAGGCATGATCAGGAGTGCTGGGTGAGCCAGAGGAGGAAGGAAACTCCACGATCTTGAGGAGGGAGGGTGGCAATCTGGAAAAGGCAAGCCTTGTCTGGGCCTTGAGGATCTATACAATCTAGACAGGATGAATTGTACAGGGAAAGGTTTTCCAGTAGGAGGGAACAGCATAAGCAAAGGCCTAGAAGCAAGCCAGGGTAGGGGACATTTGGGGCAGGTCAAGCAGCCAAGCAGGAGCCTCTACCTCACAGGACCACTTGAGCAGTGGGGTGAGGGTGGTACTGCTCTGCCCTGAAAGTGCCTCGAGGCCTGGAATCTCCAGCATTTGCGGGGGGGAGGGGGGAGCAGGAAGTGGCTGACCTCTACCCCCTTGTGTGGTTTCACGAGCCCGGAGGGTAAAGCCTGGCAGTTGTGGGTCCCCGAGGTAGGACTGGACGATGCGGAGGCCCAGAAAGCCCTGTTCCTCTCGGGCCTACGTGGAGGAGCCCACTGCAGTCTGGGAATGGACAGGAAACCAGCCATTCCTTCCCGTGAGCCAGAGAATGGCCTCTATGTGAGCCACAACAAAAAGGCTTTTCTGCCAAGTTTGGCAGGGAGGAAGCGGCCAGCTTGGCCCCTGCCCCAGCCTGAAAGGGGGCTCTGTTGGTGGCCCTGGGGTCTTTAATGCTTAGAATGTATGGGGAGGGAAGACTAGGGTGGGCAGGGGCGCCTCTTCCCTGTCTCTGTTCTCCAACGGCACCAGGATGAGCTGGGGCCGAACTGCCCTGCAAGTCCGTCTGTCTGGGTTCTTCTCCCAGCGTGGCCATTTCCTAGCTGCGTGACCTTGGCAAAGTCACTTGACCTCTCTGAACCCCACATTTCTTATGAGTAAAATGTAAGTGGGAAGCGTGCAAGCCGACTGGGGTCGCAATTGTCCACCGAGCACTTGCGGAGCGCCAGGCACTGTGGCCAGCGCGGCACACCCACCCACCCTCCGTTGCCCTCCCAGTGGCCCATGAGGCCCGTCGTGTTACCCTGTCCGCTGAGATGTAGGCATGGGGAGCATCAGGCTGAAGCCCAGGATATTTTAGAGTCTACGACTCCAAGCTGTGCAAATGTGAGGAAAAAAAAGGCTGAAGAAACACGCCAAGCTGTCAACACTGGCCTGGGTAATTAGATGACTTATATTTTGCTTCTTTTTGTGTATCTGTTAAGTCTTAATGATCTTACTTGGGAATTAAGATGGGGGCTGAGGCCCATGGTGAGCTCAGGTACAGCCACAGCAAACAAAACCAACCTAAAGATGCAGGTAGGTTCCGGGATCCCTGGGTGGCGCAGCGGTTTGGCGCCTGCCTTTGGCCCAGGGCGAGATGTTGGAGACCCGGGACCGAATCCCACGTCGGGCTCCCGGTGCATGGAGCCTGCTTCTCCCTCTGCCTGTGTCTCTGCCTCTCTCTCTCTGTGTGTGACTATCATAAATAAATAAAAATTAAAAAAAGAAAAAGATGCAGGTAGGTTCCTGTTAGTCCTGGTGGGGAAGAAGGTGTCCGGTCACACCGCCGGCTCTCTGGGGATGCGCAAGGCAGGGTTGAGGCTTTACACCCAAACCTCAGAACCTCCACGTGTGGGCCCCAGAGGGAGGAGGCCCGGGGCGCATAACATGATTCATTCCTTCAGCCACTGGTTCTTTGAGATTTTACCAGAGAGCTTGGGCGTCGAAGTCTCCTCAGGCAATTTCCTGAGGAGCTGCAGCCTCCTCTGCCAAGTCTCTTCCCTGGCTCGGGCTCTGAGGAAGAGCTCAGTGAGAGGTCTCGCATCCTCTCCTTTATCGTCCCTGGGCCCCTACCCCGCCCTCCACCTGCCTGGGGACCTCTGGGCTTCCAAGTGACCCTCAGGCTTCAGGCTTCAGACCTGGTGGGGCCCTGTGGCTAACAAGATGCTGCCCGCCAAGGGCCCTGTGGTGGGTGGGGGGCCCTCACGGGCCATTTCCTAGCTGGGCCTGAGAGGCCTTTGGGGCTTCTGAGGGCCAGCATTTCCTCCTCTCCTCAGCCAGTTTTCAACACAAAGAGAGGAAAGGGTGTGATCAAGGGGGGCTGGGGAGGAGGAGCGCAGGAGGGTGGGGTGTGGCACAGGTTGAAGGCCCTTGCCCCAGCTGTTGGGGACGCCTGGTCTGCTCTGCGGTGGCGTTGGCACCCCACAACACCTGACCATTGCATTTCTGGGGGTGCAGGCCAGTGCCCAGTGGCTCGGCCCAGAGGAGGATGTGGGGTCCGTGCCAGCCAGGCCCACATTCCAGGGGCAGAAAAGCTTCAGTCTCCTGCTCTCCTGGGCCTCATCTGCAGGCTGCCCAGGGTGAGATTTTCTGTTTCTCCAAAGATGGCAGGGCAGATGGTGGGCACCATCTCATCCGCTGAGCAGAGCGTGTGCTGACGGGGGACTTTCCAGATCCGAAGCGGTAGCATGTCCCATCTCTTGCCTCCAAGCTTGTCTTCGGGCGCCCAGAACCCAGTGTGGATGGGTGGGAGAACGAGGTGGCCTGGCCTGGCGTTCCCACCCCTCCTGGCCACACACTGTGCGTGGGAAGCAGGGACGCCCTCCCTCACCACGAAGGAACGTCAGGTCAAGTCTGCACTCTGCCTGCCCCACTCCGGCAGGGCCAAGCCCGTCCCTGCCCCACTATCCCCTGGTCTCCGGAGGGCAGCACCCCTCACTCTTCCTCCGAGCCCCGCCCCTCCCAGGCCCCCTGGGAAGACCGTCTCCTTGAGAACTGGGACCCTGGGACCGAGGTCTCTTCAGCATGGAGGGCCGGCCCCTGGTCCCAGCCTGGACCCCTCCTGTCACCCGCAGCCCCTCCAGCCGTGAGCACCAGCCTCGAGCCTCTTACAAAGGAGGCCACGCTTGCCGGCTGTACAATTTAATCAGTGCAGAGTATTTACAGAAAGAAATGCCTGGGGGTGGACGCTGCCCCCCACCCCCATCCCTTGGCTGGCCCTCCGGTTCCGAGGACGGAGAGGGGAGCAAGCTCTGTGTTCCTGCCAGACCTGTGTTCCGGGCCAGCCCGTGAGACGCCTCTCCCTCTAGGGGCCCTCGGGGGTCCGGGTGGCAGGCCCGCGTGCTCAGGGCTACGGGGAAGCACAGGGGACAGAGCCGGCTGTACAGTACCATTTCCACGGCAGCCTTGCCTCCTGCTTACTTTGGGAAGGAAAAGAAGGAGGAAGTGTCCCTGCCTTTAGGGCTGAGCCAGGGAGAGGGGGAGTCTCCAGGCCACAGTGAGCTCCTTGGGGATCTACAGCCATGTCCCACAAGTCTGCATGAGGGGATGAGCTCCTGGCCTCTCTCTGCCAGTGTCCCTCCTCCTAGCGCCCTGGAGGACAGGGAGCTAGAGGGAGGAGCCGTCAAGTCTGGTACATGGGGGGCTGTGGGTCTCCATCAGCCCCCTGTCTCCTCAGGGCAGCTGGGACCTGGCAGTGGGTGCCTGAGGCTGATGGGGTTCTGAGGCCCCTGAGGACTGTGGTATGGGTGAGGGAGAGAGGGAGGAGGCCCAGGGCAGGAACCCAGGTGGATCATAGCTCAGAGAGGAGCGGACAGGGGCTGGGAGCCGGCTGGAGGGAGGCCCCTGGGTGGAGGGGTCTTGGCAAACCCCCTTTGGTCCTTGGTAAGGCAGGCCCAGGGCTTCTTCTGCAGAGAGGGTAGGAGGTGGAGGCTCAAGTGGTAATGTGGGAATTGGGGACTGTGGGGCCCTTGGCGGGCCAGGGGAGGCGTCTTAGGCAAGAGAAGCCTGGGTCACGGGTTGAGAGGGGTGGGTGGGGAAGGAATCAAAACTCCACGTGACTCATGGCCAGTAGGCCCCTTGACCCTTCTGTCCTCTGTGGCCTGAGGCCGCCCCGGGTGAATGCTCTTCCTAAGGCAGAGATTCAGTTGGGTGGACACCAGTCGGGCCCCACCAGTCTCCAAAGCCAGCTCAGGCTGAGCAGGGCCCAGGGCTGGAAGGAGCCGCAGGAACCCTTTGGCCACCTTCCAGCGGGGCCTTTGGACCCCCTGCTCCTCTGGCCGTGGCTAAGGCGGGGCTAACTCCCTGTCCAGAGCAGAACTACATCTAGAAAGCTCTGACCCCTGTCCTAAGGGACCACTGCTTCTGGTCAGGAAAGTAGAAATGAAATACTCAATTAGTGTGAAAAAAAAAAAAAAAAAAAAAAGAAAGAAAGAAAGAAAGAAAGAAAGAAAGAAAGAAAGAAAGAAAGAAAAACAAAACCCGGGCATAAATAATCAATGGGGCAGGGCTGGCAGGGATGTCAGCGGGCCTGGAGGGGTCCCCAACCAGGGGCTGAGGGAGCCACAGGAGGCTCTGGCTGGGTGCCCCCAGGCACCGTCTGCCTCTGAGAAGCACAGGTGTCTGAGAAGCACAGGCCCCGCCAGCCCCAGCCCTTAGCACCGTGAGGCGCAGGAGCAGGAGGGCAGGAGGGGGGTGGTGTCAGACCCACTCCTGCAGAGAGCGCTTGCAGTAGAGGAGCATGCGGGGCGCACCCTTGCGCTGCATCTGCACCAGGGCATAGGTGAGACCCAGGATGCACAGGAGCAGTAGCAGAGGCGGCACCAGCACCATCACCATGTTCACCGTCCGCGTGACCTCCTCCAGCTGCACCACCACACGGCTGCCCCCATCCTTGTCGGTGTCCTCCCCGGAGTCCTGGTCTCGGCCCCCCGTGCCAGGCTCATGGCCCTCCTCGCCCTCCTCGCCGTCCCCGCCTGCCCCAGGCTCTGCACCCCCATCGGGGTTGAAGGGCGGACGGGCCACGTCGGGCCATCGGGGGCCTGGCTCCACCTGCTCTTGGCAGCCCATGAAGTCCCGCAGGATGGATTTGGGGTAGCCTGGCTCCATCCGCAGGCGCTCATTGTCAAATTTCCAGTACTTGGTGCCCTTGTAGAAGTACGTGTAGGCTGCAGGGGTGGCAGGGGGCAGGCAGGGAAGAGAGGTGTCAGGTCAGGCCCCACTCACCAGCCAGAGACCCTCAAGACAACCAGGGCACGTTGAAGGTGCCCCGGCTTTAAAATATCCACCTTCTCAGTCACTTGCCTGAGCCTTTTCAAACCTGCCCCCACCCTGCCCCCCGCTGTCCAACATACAGGAGCCATACCTGGCTCAGAGAGGGGCAGGGTTTGGGTCAAGGGCCTGACTATGCTTCTAGTGCTTCCTGGCTGGGTTGACACTGACTGGGGCGGGACACACAAGGGTCCTGGGCCCTGCTACCTTGTCCCAGGACTGGCTCCACCCCACACCAGAGAGGCTAGTGTCTTGCTCAAGGCCATGCAGCCAGCCTGTGGAGGACCTGGAGCAGAGCCCCGCACTGCCTTGGACGGCTCTGGGGCCTTGGGCACTCTGCCCACGGCCCATCAGCCCCAGGAAGGGCCAAGTCTGAACTAATGGGTGAGTCTAGACTCGGCTGAACGCAATGAGATCAGCGTGGCTGGGGAGTGATGCCATCGTACAAGACACCATGTGATGTGCCTAGGCACTGGCAAAGCCAGCAGGGTCTCCCCTGAGCCCGAGACCCCAGAACCTGAGAACAGAGACTAATGGTTTCTCTTACGTTTGCCAGAGACCTCACCAGAGAAATAAAAGCCACAGCTCCCTTTTGTCAGTTATGGTGACAGAGGTCAAGCTTCCTTTTGAGGCGGGTAAACGGGGACCCTGGGAAGACCCTTGCCCTCCAGTGCTCTGAGCCAAGCTCACCCTGCTCAGGCTTCAGGGTCCCTGGGGGCTTCCCAGGGTGGGCTGGACTCTGTAGGGAGCAGGGCAGTTCCAGGGCCAGCTCTGGACACAGGCAGACATGGGTTGGACACTTGCTGGGGGACTTGGGCCCTTTACTCAAACTCTCTGATTTATTTGTCTGTAAAAAGGGGATGGAGACAGTGCAGCAAGGACCAGGAGAGTCATGCTCTGGCAGCCTCCAGCCCAGGGCTCTAACACAGCTGTGTCCCCCTTCCTGCCATCGCGATGCTGGGTGAATCCTGGGTGTGGAGGAGGGGGGATGTGGGTGCTGGGCAGCACGCAGGGGGTTGGCCTTGGTACCTGCATCGTTGCTCAGGAAGGCCCCTTTGGGGGAGGTAGGGATTCCTTGCCAGACACTGATGGGTTTGGGGTAGCCAGGGTCTCCACGCTGTGTCTCCTCATTGAAGCGCCAGTACCTGTGGCCAAAAGCACTGGGATGTGGTCCTCTCTGGGTAAGGGGCGCTCAACTGGGGCCTTCTCCCTTTGGGGAAGGGGGTGCTCACCTGTCCTCTTGGAAGAAGAAGGTGTGACCTGTGGGTTCCCACCAGATGGCCGTGTCGATGTGGTCATAGGGAATGCCCAGGCCATAGCTGGTCAGTGGCTGTGGGTAGCCAGGCTCCAGGTTTGCTTCTCGGAAGAGCCAGTAGCGGTCTCCTGCAGGAGTGGGAGGTGGGTGAGGACACGAGGAATACTATCCTGGATCCACAGATTCATTCACATCCACGGCTGCAATCACCACACACACACACACACACACACACACACACACACACACGCTCATACTTACACCCTTACACGCAGGACAGGCACTGACCCCCCCCCCAAACACACCCAAGACAATACACAATGCAACTCACTTGCATGTCACACACACTGGCCACTCAGGGGCACCCACAACATACTTATTTACATGTGTACAAGTCACTCACTCACAGCTGTACACACACCACACGTTCCCGCTATAAATGGCCTGTATTCCCATGTGAACGTCTGCCCCGCACCACACACAGTCCTTGTGCACAAACAGGAAAGGGGGCACCCTGCCTGGCCTCGGGGCCCAGGGGCTTTGCTTTGAGCGGGGGCTCAGGCCACAGGTCTGGGGACATGGCAGGTCTGCCAGGGCATCCTGCCCTTGAGACCCTCCCCAGGGAGGTGGGCCCCAAAGGGAGGGCTGGTAGGAAGGAGCCCCTCTGTCCTTGCAGACAGACCCCAGAAGGCTTGCCCGAGTGGGCTCAAGGGATCTGTTTGTATGAGGGGACACTGCCAGAGGCATGGAGGGAAAGGATGCAGAGCCCCATGCTGCAGAAGACAGACACTCACCTCCCCACTAGGGGGGTCTCCCCATCTCCCGGTTGCCGTCTACCTCCCCAACCCCTGCCCTGACTCATCTGCCCCCATGGGGGACAACAGGATGACACATGCAATGTAACCCTTTCTTCTTCCCTCAGGCCTGCTGGGTCAGAGGCCAGGGCAGGAAGGCTGCCCCGCCCTCCCACCTACCCCAGCTAACCTTTAAAAAAGACAAAACGTCCGTCTTGGCGCTCGTAGGCAGCACTGATGTCACTGGGCAGGCCACGCCAGAAGTGCCCGATGGGCATGGGATAGTTGTCCAGGACGCGGTTGTGCCGAACCCGCCAGAACCAGCGGCCCTGGGGAGGGCGTGTATGTCAGTGAGCAGACCAGGCCTCCTCCTCAGCCCACCCCTGCCCAGATCAGGGAGATCAGAGGGTCGCTTGGAAAGCCAGCGGGGCACCAGCGAGCCAGCCCTGGGCGGGATACAGGCCTGCACTTGCTAGTCACCCCGGCCCGAGCCCCGAGCTCTCCAGGCTGGTTTCTTCTTGGCCTAAGGTCTGATGGCACCCCAGAGGCTGCTCAGCGAGGCAGCAGGGGATGCTGGGGCAGGCAGAGGGGGATGTGGGGGTGCTCTCCTGCTCTGAGGCTGGGCCAAGGGACTTGGGGAGGCAGGGACAGGGGCCAGACCTTGAACACGAACATCTCCCCGCGCAGCATGGCTACTGTGTCAAAGTCCCCGTCGCAGATGTTGGGGCCATACTGGTCAGGTCGTTCCGTGGCTCGGGGCTGGGCTGGGGGGCCTGGCTTCGGGGGTCGCTCTGGCTTCCCACCTGGGGGTGGTGGCTGGGGGGGCCTGGGGGGCCGATGGTCTGGCCGGCTTGGCCGCCGGGGAGTTACGGTGGGGAGAGGCCGGGTGGGCTGTGGCTGGCCATCCGGGGTGCCTGCAGAGCGGGGTAGGGAGAGTGGGAAGTCAGCCCAGAACCAGGGGACCCTGGGGCCCCCAGTCCAGGAAGACATGTACCAAGTTGCTATCCATCCACAGTAGACCCCTGCCCAATACCGGCCATTACCCTCAGGACCTCCATCCTCCATATAACTCCCACCTTGACCTCCCCACTCTGGACATGGGTCACTGTGCCCCTGAGGCTGCCCCTGTCTCCACTTCTCCTTGGGGACATTCCCCTCAGGGCACAAGCCTGCTTCAGGGGACCAGGAAGTCATGGACATGTGCAGAGGAAAGAACGTGGCTCTGTGACCTCTGCTGAGGGCCCACCTCATTGCCCAGTTGCAGGGATACAGAGGGGAGTATCTATCATGTACGCAGCAGGGCAGGTACCGTGCGCAGCAGTGCCAGCCCTAACAAGGGGCCCAGTGTGGCACCGAGCGCAGGCCCTGACCCACAGAACTGGAGACCTCACCACTGGAGGCCCTCTTGGGTGGGGCGTGGGTGGAGGGGGTGCCACCTGCCTCTGTGAAGTGATAAGGCAACAACGCTCACTGGAGAGCCTGGGACAGCCTTGGGTTGGGAGTAGGAGTGAGAAGGATGGGGTCTGGAACCCCAGGGGCATCCCTGTCTAATAAGAATATCACTGACCCTGAGGAGGAAAGGAGGTGTCAGTGAGGGGCCTCGGGGACCCCAGCCTGGAGCCACCATGAGGGCCCTGGGTGAGGGCCAGGCCCTGGAGTTGGCCCTGGGTGTGATTTCTAGCACCATCAGTTACTCGCTGAGTGATGCGGAGCCATCATTAATCCTCTCTGGGCCGGTTTCCTCATCTACAGAACAGGGTCAGTGGTGGTGCCTATGCCTGGTCGGGCTGGGAGTCGAGAGCCGGAGTGCAGAGCCCCCTGGCCGTGCCCACGCTGCCCCCTCACCGTAGAGCTGCTGGATGCCCCGGAGGTCGTCCTCGGGCAGCTGGAAGGTGTCGGTGTCCATCCACTGGTAGAAGGGCGCCATGATGGCACTGGGGTTGCTAGAGTGCTCCAGCCCTAGAGCGTGGCCCAGCTCGTGCACTGCCACCAGGAAGAGGCTGTTCCCTGCAGCGGGGGTGGGCAGCATGGTCAGCTCTGGCCCAGCCTGGGGCCTGTGGGCTGAGGCTATCAGAGAGCTGGCCCTTCTGCCCCTTTAGAAGAGGCTGAGCTGCTCTGACTCCAGGGCCTCGTGCTTCCCCACCTGGGGTATGGGTACGATAATTTCTCTTCTCTATAGCCCCTTGAAGATCATGGGACAACGGACTGGGATGGAGGGGCAGTGCTCAGAGAAATGCACAGGGGAAGCTCCCCGCAACCAACCCAGTACCTGCTCAACCAGCTCAGAGGGCAGTGCCCGGATCTGCCTCCCCTGCCCTGCCTTGCCCTGGCCAGGTGCTCTCACCATGCAGGTCCGTGCTGGAGAAGGTCCAGGGCTCATCTGCATCGAAGTGGGTATCCCCGCCCAGACCAGGGCCAGGGAAATAGGCGTGGGCCAGAAAGCCCCCCGTGCCGTCAAACGGTGAGCTGTCGCCATGGAACCCAGAGGCGAAGAGTACCATGATGTCAGCTTCCTTCTGCCGCCGTAGCCGGATGTCCTCATAGGGCACCTCCTGGAAGACCAGGGGTGTGGCCTGCTCCCACACGCGGAAGGCCCTTCGCACTGCCTCTAGCGAGTGGTACCATCCCAGCTTCTCTGTGTAGTTCTGGATGCTGTGGGTGGGCAGGGAGACAAGGGATTGAACCCAGGGCCTACTGTGTTCCACTGTCCCCTGCTAGCACCCGCTGCAGGGGTGGGGGTGGGGTGAAGACACATGGTCATGAGAAACATATAGAAGATCTGAGCTGGCTCACGGACAGCGCCCATCAGTACAAACTGTTAGTTTACTCCGATGTCAATTTGAAAAACAGAACGTGTCAAACCCGGGAGTTCATTAGGATATCACCAAATAAGGCTGCACTGTCCCCAATGATCTTAAATAGGAAAATCATTAAGCAAACGAAACTATAGGTACTATGTAGCTGAGAGAAAGAACTAGATGGTTTGGATACAAATGGCTGAAGCTTGGGAAACATGGGCCAAGTGGTTCTGATTATTGGACTGTAGGGTCAGGCTGCCCTGAGTTTAAGACTGGGCTCTGGCATGATCTAGGTGACCTGGGGCAAGCGACTTAGTCTTTTCTGTATTTCAGTTTCTTGATCTGTAAAATGGGAAAAGGAGAGCAGTGCTCTCATCTTGGGGAGCTGTGGGGATGAAACGAATTAGCTCATGTAGGACATGTGCCCCGAGTCTGCACGTGATAAAAGCAGGATGCGGCCTGTTATTACCCACATAAATCAGATTAAGCTTCTGTGTGCTGGACAGATCTCCTCCATTAAAAGCTGGTTGGGCCACGAATTCGCTCTGGGGGCCTGGGGTCTAAGTGGCCACAGGAGCTGCTCTTCCTCGGGAGACAGAGCTGTGGGTGGGGTGGTGGCTGGAGTGAAACAGGAAGGGGAGCCCTTGGGGACTGCCACAGGGCTCTGGGCTCAGGGGGTTTCTTGCCAAAGGAGGCGGATGCCTGACCCAGGGTTCTTGCAGGGACCTGTTGCCTGCCCATCTGCCAGAGGCCTGGATTCCAGCACCATGCCACCCTTAGGTGCGTGCCTCCCCTTAGGTGCCTGAAGTCCCCCTGCCAGGCAGTGCGGCGACCCCCAGCTGGGAAGCCAGCCCCAGGACTGCTGGTGGGTAGGGAGTGAGGAGGGAAGGAACACTGAGCGGAAGCAGCTCCAAGGGTCCTGACCTTTGCCGGCAGAAGACTGCCTGGGGTGTGCGGCTGAACTTGTGTGCGTGGGAGTGGGCCGGACTGTCTGTGCTGGGCACCCTGGGGTGGGCTTCTGGGAAAGGAAGCCTTCCAGACAAGCCCACTGGGAAGCCTGAGGCCTCAGCCCGGGTGGGGAGAGGAGTGGGCAGTCTCCAAGTGATGCGACGGGAGGGCTGCTGCCCTGGACCGCCGCAGTCCCTACCTGAAAGTCAGGTGGTGGTTGTTCCACTTCCTCCCCGTGAGGGCATAGCGTTTCCGCCGCCGTCGCAGGTTGGCTTTCACGCGCACCCCGAACTGGTCCGGCACCCCGCAGCGGGGTCGCTTCATCCACCTGGGTCATGGGCACAGAGGGGTAAGTCCAGAGCCTCTCCTTCCTATGCCTGCCTGCTTTGGCTCTGCCTCTTCCAGGCAGCCCACCTTCTTTCACCCCTTTGCCTGTGGCCTCCAGCCACCCTTTCTATGGGTATGGTGGAGGTGGGAGGCTCTCCGTGCTTCAGTATCCTCAAAAGAAACACGGGCCCAGGGGATCCCTGGGTGGCGCAGCGGTTCGGCGCCTGCCTTTGGCCCAGGGCGCGATCCTGGAGACCTGGGATCGAATCCCACATCGGGCTCCCGGCGCATGGAGCCTGCTTCTCCCTCTGCCTATGTCTCTGCCTCTCTCTCTCTCTCTGTGACTATCATAAATAAATGATAATAATAAAAAAAATTAAAAAAAAAAAAAAAAAAAAAGAAACACGGGCCCATTGACCTCAGACTGGAAGACTGAGTGCCCAGTAGGGCTCCACCAAGCTAGGCCCCTTTCACCAGTATCACCCGGGAATGGGAGAGTTACTCCTTGATATGTTATGCTCAGTGCACACTCAACGACGTGTCCCATCACCTCTGTCAGATTCAGCACAGAGCCCGGGCCAAGCAAGGATGAGGATGTCCCAGCTAAGGCATGCATGCTGCTCCTCCCCATTCCCCTGTCTGTGGCAGACATCACAAGCCCGCCCCCCGCTCCTTGCTGCTTGACCAGAGTCACCTCCGGGGGCTCAACATGAAGCTTCAGGCAGCCACTCCCAGCGTGGAATCAGAACTAGCATGGAAGACCTAACCCTTTGCCATTTCTTATCTAGGCCCCTCTAATCTGGAAACTCCACCTGCCAAACCCTTGTCAGAGCAGGTCAGAAGGAGGGCAGGTGCCATTGGGGTCGGGGGAGGGCCTGGTGGAGGGACTCACGCCTTGGTTTCTTCGTCAAGCACGCCCGTGACAGGAATCCCATAGAAGCGCTGCATCTCTGCAAGGGCTGAGGCCAGGATCTGGGCGGAGCGCATGGTGGACATGTGGCGGCTGGGCTGGGGCAGGTAGCCGTACAGCCTCAGCCAGTTCTGCAAAGGAGAAGCCACCACCCGGTCAGCATGTCTAGCACTGCTACTTCTAAACACACAGCCTGCACTGACCACTGCCCACCACCGCCACCACCGCCCGGTTGGGGCCGCTGCCACCTCCTACTGCAGTGACCATGTGAGCCTCTGTACTGTTCTCTTTGCTGCCACCTCCTACGGCCTGTTCTCACACAAGAGCAAGAATAAAAGGCCTTTACAAGTCAGGTCTGCTGAGTCTTCTGCTTAGAATCCTCCAAAGACTTCCCAGCTCAGAGGAAAAGCCAGGCCCTCAGTACCTGGCCGGGCCTTCGCTCTCAGACCTCACTGCTCCCGCCTGACCCTAGCTGGTCACATCTCTGCCTCAGGACCTTTGCACTTGCTGCTCCTGCTGCCCAGACACCTGTATGGTTCCCACCCCCATTTTCTTCAGGCTCTGCTTTCACCTCCCCTTTTTTTTTTTTTTTTTTTTTTTGTTGCTTTCACCTCCCCTTAGTGGAGGGGCATTCTCTGACAACACAATGTTAAAAGAAGACCCCCATCTGTGTACCCTGCATCCCCTCTTCTCCTTCCCTGTACTTGTCACCATCTAACACATTACATGTTTCACTTAGGTATTTATTATTTGTCTTCCCCCATCAGGATGGGAACCGTCCATGAGGACAGTCCACAGTAGCTGTCCTTGTCATTGTACTGGCTGTTCCAGGGAGGGGCCCCTACTACTCCTGGCAGACTGCTGGGGACCCTGAGGGGCTCAGAACCTCTTGAGGCCTCACCAAGTAGGAAAGCCAACCCCTGGCAGTGCTCTCTGACAGATCTGACCCTCCCGAAAGAAGAGAAGATGGATTTGGGCAGCACACCCAGGTCCAAGAGGATGGGCCAGGAGGCCTAAAGTCCAGTCCCTGCTTTGCCACAGATGCTTTGTTCTCACCAGGCCTGAGTTTTCTCAAGGAAATCAATGGGGTTGTGGAGGTCATGAGATCTGAGGAAGACAGCCCTGGGAAAAGCAGCAGGCACACAATGGGGGTGCCGGTCCCCTTCCAGAGCTTGATGGGCAAGTCTTCTCCATCTATTCATCTGTCCATTCATCCACCCACCCCTACTCCTGCCGAGAGTTTCTGTGGCACCCTGTGCCGGACACCATGCCAGCTGGAGGCTATGGAGGACCACGGGGGAGCTGTGCTGACCTCCAGGGGCTTACGGGCTCCCTGGAAAGACCAGGTGTTCCCACAGAGGGAGGGATTCACGCCTGCAAGTCTGTGAGCAGACATGACTGTCACAGCCGCAGCTGGAGGATGGATCCCTGATGAGCCAAACTGAATCGCAGTAAGAATTCATCCTGGCCATGAGCGCATGGTGACTGCCATGGGACGGCCCATAGCAGTCCCTGGACACATGGAAGTGTCCTTTGTACCTCTCCTGGCCCACTCTGGGTCTCTGGGGGGCCCCAGAATGAGGACACCTGAGGCCTGCTCTCTTGGAGGCTCTGGGAGGTTAAGGCTGCACATCAAAGTCCCATAAGGCAGGATGATGGCCAGATATGGTGGCTGCTGTGGACCAACAGCCCTATGTCAGCTGGCCACGCCCATGTCTCCTGCCACCAGCAGCAGAGCCAACTCAAATACTTGCTCCCTCCCTGCCACCTGCCAGCCTACCCCCCGCCCCGCCCTGGCATGGCTGGGCTCAGCAGTGACCACTGCCTCTGCTGGAGGCAATGGCTGTGGATCCAAAGAGGGGGGCACAAATGCCCAGCCACAGCCACCAGGCCTCCCAGGCCCTGAGAAACAGCCACAGAACAAGGAGGCAGAGACACAGAGCTGGGGACCAACTCTGGCCCAGGCACTTCAGGTGTGGCTGCATGCCGCCTGTGCGTTAGGCTGTTGGCAGACTACATTTTTTTTTATTTCCAGAAGACAAGACAGCCAAGTTTATATTTATTCAAAGGGACAGTGTTAAAAAAAAAAAATCAAACATCCTCTAATCAAGTGCTGCATTTAATGAAATCCATGTCAGACATAAAAGGAGACAGAAGACAACCACAGAGATGTGGCCACTTAGGGGGGAATCTGTGCCTTGGAGCACCTCCCCTCCCCTGGGACGCTGGGCACCCCCAGAAAGCAAGGGACGAGTGACGGCAGGTGAAGCAGCGGGGGAGCTGTGAGGGGTCCGCAGGCCAGCTGGCCTGGCTCCGACCTCCAGGAGGCACTGGGGATGAGGCACCTGCAGACGTCAGAGCCCACCTACACGGGGCAGCTGGACCAGGACCTGCCTCCTCACGCGGGCTTCCTGGAGGAGGAGTGGGGGGGCCATACCGCGGCTTGGCCATGTGCTGGGCAGGGAAAGGTGCTCAATCAATGTATTATTAATGACAGAGGCCTGTCTGGTTGTCCCTGGAACGGCAGCCTTTTGCCTCTCCGGAGAGTGGAAGGGTCCAGGCTCCAGGCTCAGGCCAGGGCAGGGCAGGGCAGAGGGGGAGGCAGGAGTGCTCTGCCCCCCACCTCCCCGACCCTCCCACCCAGGGGTCCTACCCTCCCACACTGGCAGGGCCACAGGCCCCCTCCTTGTCCTCCCCCAGCGCGGGCAAGCTCTCCTGAAGCTCCGTGCGCACGGAAGGGCAGGGTGGGAGTCCACCGGCCGAGCCCGCGGGTCCCGAAGCGGCTTGGAGACACAGAACCATGATGCCAGGCCAGCTGACAGTGGGGGGAGCCTGCAGACGGACGAGGGCGCCTCTACAGCACCTATTTGCATAAGGTAAAAATATCTCAGGGAGAGCAATCACAGGCCACCAAGGGGCTGATTAGCAGCGTCTGCAGTGACAGGGGGAGGGGAGGGGCAGGCTCCGAGGCAGGCAGGCAGGCTCGGCAGGCCCTGGGGAGGGAGGGGAGCTGGGGCCATCCCGGCGAAGACCTCCAGACCCTGCAGAGCCGAGGGGCAGCTCAGGGGCAGCTCAGGGCCGATGGGAAGGTCTCGTGGGTGCCTGAGGACCCTCCTCCATGCAGACAAGCACCCCTGGGGACTCAGGGAAGCCAAGAGCTTCCGTGTCAGCATCGGCCAGGCCTTGACCTGTCAGTCTCCTGGGGACCAGTGGCCCTGGGCACCGCCAGTGCGAGAAGGCGGCCAGGAAGCAAGGGCATGTGAGGGAGGGGGGCAGACACGTGGCCGGGGCTCAGGGCGGCGGAGCCCCAGACGCCAGGGTGAAGCTGCTGCTGGAGCCCGCCTGACTCTGGCAAGCCTGTGCTCAGGGCTGACTGCCAAGCGCCGATGGTCTACACCCGCCTTGGGGCTGTGTGGGCTTTCACGTTCCCCGTGTCTAGGGGGTCTCTCTCCGCCCTGCTGCCAGGCTGTGTGACCAGCCCAGGAGGGGAGAGCATGGCATACGGCTGCACAGGTGTGTGACAGCGGCTGCTCGCACCCCTCGGGTCCCAGCTTGCAGGCATGCTCTGCTGTTATGGGCCAAAAGGGGGTAGTGATTCCAAGGTCATGACCGACCTTGCTGGCTCAAAGTCGGGGAGGGGCTGTGTTCAAGGCCCTGCTGCTCCCACTGGTGACTGTAAAGTCTGTCCGTTACAGAAGTAGCCCCCTTTTCTTTCTTGTTACCTAGAGTCTCATAAGTGGGGTAAGCCAAGCAGGTGGGGAAACTGAGGGGCAGACAGGTCAGGAAGCAGCAAAGCAGGGGGACCTCCTCTACGAGGGCCAATGTGCAGTTGAAGGCAGAGAAGGATCTAAAAAGAGAATTCTAGGGACCATGCAGAGAGACCCCACCACCCAAGTTCTTCCAGCCATTTCTTTCCCTAGCTCCAGACCTCACCCTCTTAAGTATGTATAGACGCTTCAGGTGAGTGGTAACCCCAGGTAAGGAAATGTGGGACCATCAGGAGTCTGAGGGGAGATTCCTGGCCCCCTGGCCCCTCAGTGAGGCCATAAAGGCTGCGAACCTGCTGTGGGCCAGGCAGTTTACTCTCGCCATCCCACTCAATGCTCACAAGTAACCCCATCCCCATTATACAGAGAGTGAGGTTCAGAGAGGGTGAGTGGCCCACCCAGGGTCACACAACTGTCTGGCTAGAATTGGAGCCCATAAGCGGTGCTATTGGCCCAGGCTACTGTGAAGTAGCATCAGCTCCTCTTGGCCGGATGAGCAATACCCAGCACAGCACTGGGGGAGGGCATCTAATCATCCCCACACCCCACCTCCCTGGCTGGGTCTGGGCGCTGGGCCATGTCAGCAGGGCTGCCCCCTAGAATTGCTGAGACAATGCCAAGCCAGGCCCATAGGGAGGGTATGTCTGAGAAGGAGCCTCGGATCAATATTGTGCATTAAGCGGCTGTGGGGGGCCGGGGGTGGGGGAGCGCTCCTGCTGCCACCACAGCCAGCTCCTCCAGACTGATTGCTGGGGCCCCTCCCACCCGGCCTTATCGGACCCTGTGCGATAAGGACGCTCTCTGCAGGGCTCTGCCCTGCTTCTGTCACCCAAAGCTCTCTCTGCAGTCCAAGCAGACCCTGGCAGGGTTGCCAGTCAGGCATAAAAGGCATCTTGTCAGAGCTCCCAGTGACGGACCTGGACCTTCCATGGTGTGAGGTCCTCATGGTGTTCACCTCCCTTACTCTGTATCCTGGTCTGTGGGCTCTTGGGAACAGGCCAAGGTCTTGCTTGGCTCTGGATTCAGCCAGCACAGAGCCAGCGCTGAGATTTGTAGTCCTGGGAAGCCACAAACCCTGCAGATGCAAAGCATGCACCCTGGGGCCATTTGGGGGTACCCTCTCCAGGGGATCAGAGCCAGGAGCCCATTCAGCAGCTAGATGACCCCACCCAGCCCTAGACTCATCCAGCCTTAGTCTAGAGAGGACCTCAGGGCCATCAAATCTAGCTACCTCACTGAAGATTCTACGGATCATGGCTGGGCCCAGGACTCTTCCAGCCTGTACCCCTGCAAAGATGGGATGCCCACTGCCACCAAGGGAGCCCATTCTGTCTTTGGGCATCCATGACTGTTGGGAAGCTCCTCCTCAGGTGGAGCAGAAATCCGCCTCCCAGTGACACGTGCCCCTTGGTCTTGACTGTCCACCTAACAGGCCTTTGAGTGATGCAGGCACGCTAATTAAGCTTCTCTGAGCCCCCTGTTCCTTCCTTGCAAAACAGAGTCAATATTAATTACCCCCTACCTGCCACAACGGGATGACAGCACAGATGACACAGACCCAAGGCCAGTGAAGAGAGGGGGCACCACGCCAAGCCCCTGTCCTTGGTGGATGCTTTTGCCTTTTGAGACAGCACGGTCCATATTTTAGCAGTTCCAGAACACACTTGCTTATTTGGGACTCAAGCTGCTCTCCTGCCCCACTACTTGAAGGCTGCAATTGGGGAAGTTGCTCTGGGTGGTAGGCAGAGTAGAAGGGGTGGGGAGGTCCAGCCAGGGAAGCAGGAAGGAGGTAGAGTTTCCTGGGTTTCTTCCCCCACCCCCCCGTCGCCCGCCCTCTTCCAGCCTGGTCCTGTAATCCCTAACCTGGAGGGAAAAACAGACCGGTCCTTGGGCCAGAGGGGGTGAATGTGCCCCGTTTGCTAGTAGTTTCAGGGCAGGATGGGAGCCAGGCCTTGGGGCCTCACCTGGAAACTCTCCTGTAGTAGATACTAGTATCTATCAAGTGTAGATAGTGTGCTCAGGGTACAAAGCCTGGGTGGCTGGATAGGCTGTGGGGGAGGGCTAGGTGCCATTCTGGCCTCACCTCCACAACCTCCTTCCCACCTGGCTTCAGCTCAGGGGGCACCACACAGGATGACACCTTGCAGCCTGTAGCCCAGCACTCGTGCTCCAGGCCAGACCAGCTGGGTTCATTCCAGCTCTGCTACCCCTCTGGCTGTGGAGTTTGGGGCAACTTCTCTTACCCCTCCCCTAGTCTCAGTTTCCTCTCCTGTACAGCAGGGTAAGGACAGCCCCTACACTTGCAGAGTTAACACCGGGACTGAATGGGAAAATGCATACAAAACACCCACGGGCCGTGCCTAGGACATAACTACGGATGTTGAAGATGCTCAACAATGACACCTGATCCTCACTGGGCCCCACGTGAGGACCGCTGGGCACACTGTTCAGCATTTTACACATAAATGTACTGGATCTCCCCAGTAACTCCATCTGGTAGATGCTATTACAATTCTCATTCTGTAGACAGGGAAACCGCGGCACACAGAGGTTTCATGACTTGCCCAACAGCAAATGCTATTTGCTACTCATTGTCACTGTGTTTGGCCACCATTTTGCAAGTGCTTCTTATGTACCCAGGGCCGTGCTCCTAAATGCTCCACATGAAGCTGGGCTCTCACCCCGCCAGGGTGGCAGTCGCTCCCGGAAAGACAAGGTAGTTCTCAGGGCTAATGGCCAGCCCTGGAAAGCTGATCCACACCCTGGCCTCCAGGCTCTGGCAGCTTGACCATCAGATGGCAGTGGGACGAGAAACATCTCTAAAGGCTGGATAACAACAGGCACCTCGGTCCTCATCTGTCTGTCCAGACATCAGAAATGAGTTGGGTCTTCTTGCTCATTTCCTGCTGTTCCCACAAGGGCAATAGGACGTGGTAAGAGGCATCCTTCTCTGTCTCTCTGATCCAAGCCCAGCATGCATATCTATGCTGTTCTTGTCTGGGGATGCAAAATCTGTGCCACCTCCCCCAAAGGGCCCCGTCCACAGCCTTTGGTCTCCAGGCTTCTCCAGAACTGGGGAGCACCCTCATGTGAGCCCTGATTTGGGGGGAGCTCATTCAGCTAGAAGGCACCTATGGTGTGCTGCAGGCTTACAGCGTTCTACCTGCAGGGCCCCTGGTCCTCACATTCATCGGTCCGGTCCTTCTAGGACCCTGTGTGGTAGAGGGGGTCCCAGCAGACAGTCCCTGACCCCTCTCCGCTTCTGCCGACTCAGGGACCGCACCTCCAGGTCCAAAAGCAAGCTGGCCATGGGGCTTGGCCCCTCCCTGAGTGGCCAGTGGTGTGGGCCATGTAAACCTTGTGATGATACGGAAGATGCCAGATGTCTCAGTCTGTTTAGACCGCAATAACAAAAATACCATAAGCTGGGTGACTTATAACATTCATTGCTCACAGTTCTAGAGGCCAGCAGTCCAAGATGAGGGCAGTGGCAGGGTTATGTCCCAGGGAGGTCTTTCTTCTGGTTGTGGACTGCCAACTGCCGACTGCTTGCTGTGCCCTCACATGGTAGGTGGGGCAAGGGAGCTTTCTCAGAGTTTCCTTCAAGAGGGCTCCATCCTCAAGACCTAGTCACCTCTCAAAGGCCTCCCTCCTAATACCATCACCTCAGGAGGCAGATTTCAACATATGAATTTGAAGGAGGACACACACATTCAGGGTAGAGCACCAACTACAACCCGAGGTGGGAGCAGTGGTGACCCCCAGCTGGCCTCAGGCAGAAGTCAAAATCCCAGCTGGGCAGCTGGGTGATGATGGCAGGGAGCATCTGGTCAAGGAACAGAAGGGGCCCTTCCATGGCCATTCTGAGTTGGCCTCAGAAAACATGGGCAGTGAGTGCTGGGAGTTTGCACAAAGTCTCCCATAGGGGATCCAGGAGTGTTCTGCTCCTTGGGGTGGGACAAAGGAAGGTAGCTGTGTTCAGGGGTCAGAATGGGCAGGTCGGGTGTTGAGACAAGCACCCGCTGGGCTATTCTCCACATGGAGGTGGCTGGCTGACTGGACGGTGGGGCAGCCCAGACGCGGGGACCTGGCAGGGGATGGACTGTGATGAGCATGGCCCAATCGGATGCCAGGTCCCTGGCTGAGCTCATCAGCCCAGTTCTCTCTGGGTTTTGAAACAGAGTATGGCGAGGAGTGGTTTGTTTAGTTGGAGAAGACACTGAAAAGCCAAGATGGGAGGGAAGAGAGAAGACTAAGTTTCTTCTGAAGGTTCCCGATGACAAGGCCCTCACGTTAACCCCTTTTCCCTGAGGGTGGGCACAGGGGACCTCTGCACTCTCTGCTCCGCATTTAAGAAACGGTCCTAAAAGGACCAGCAAGAAAAAAAATAAAATAAAATAAAAAGTAAAAGGACCAGGAAGGTAGCGCAAGCAGAGATGGGAACACAAGCTGCCTGGGGGTTCGGCCTAACGATCAGATCTGAAGGTCAAAATCACAATTCGAGGTGGCTTGCACCCCTCTTTTTGCTCATTCTGCTCAGCCACCCCCTAGAGGCAAGGAAGCTGTGCGGAAGTCTACCTCCGCGGACCCGGGTATGAGCACATTTTAGTGGTGGTGGCACCAGTGGCACCACACCTGTGAACCCTGCAGCTGAGTCACCTCCGTGGGGCGGGGCTGAGAACCTGAAGTCGTGTCTCACAGGAGGGTGCAGGTCTCACAGGAGGGTGCAGGTCGGCGAGAAGACCAGAGATTCTCTGGTGAAAACTGAGACACCTGAGCAGACGAGGTATGGCAGCCGGAAACAGCGGGACAGAGACCCGAAGGCAGGGGCTGGACGCTCAGGGCAGGAGTCCAGGAGCTGCCACTGGCAAGGCAGTCCGGCAGGGCGCGGGTCTGTGCAGGGGAGAGGGACTCCAGCCCAGAATGGCTGGAACCTGGGACTTGATATCGCAGGCAGCCAATGGGACAGGGCAGAGCAGCTCAGTGGTGACTCCCTCAAGGACGACTGCCTTCTCCAGGCTGGGCGTGCCAGGTGGCAGGTGGCAGCCGGCTCCTAGCACATGCCAGGTTTCCTGATTCTTTACTCTGGTGAAACTCCTGTGGTTTCTGTCCTGGGAGGGGGAGAGGGAAGAGAGAGGGGCTGGCCTTGACTCAGTTGCCAGGCTGCTCAGGGGAGGTCCTAGCCATGGCCTGACCTGAAAGTCTGGAGCTACAGAGGTTGTCTCGGGTGAGGGCCAGAGCCCTTCCTCTAAGGGAGGGAGGCTCTGTACACAGGGAATGGGCCAGGCCCAGGAGTCTCAGATGCTGGTCCCCAGATAGCACGGGCCTAGGGACAGTTCTCCCATGGGCCTCCTGGCATATGGGCTGGTTACTGAAGCCATTTGACTTTTGGGGCCCAGATCTGGATAGACTTGACAGACTTCAAAGAACGGGCTGTACCCCAAAGCCAACTCTAGTTGCTGGGGCAGCCCACTTGTCTCTGGCCCCCTGTCTACCTTGGCTTCCAACATCAAGGCTTCCAACATCCTTCTACCTTCCAGAGTCTCTTCCAGCAATGAGTTAACCCAAGTTTTCCCCCAGGAGATGGACTGCAGGCCAGTCACAAATCTCTAGCCAGAGCCACCACAGGCTCAGATTTGACAGTGCAGGCCTGGGCTGTGGGTACTCCCTCAGCTAGGAGAGGAGGGGGGCGATGGAGGACCAGAAGCAAAGGAAAGAGAGGAAAGCCCCTCAAACCACGGTTCCCAGCACCCCAACTCCTGGCCATCCAGGATGCCAATTCACAGGCAGGGCCACCCAATCCAGCTTGGTCTGTAGTTGCTTCCTTTACAGAGATGCCATTCTTAAACAGATTGTAATATTGTAATATGACTTGCAATCCTTTGGTCCTCCACTCCAGAGGGTAGCAGGTGGACTGGATAAGCACTCTCTACCCATTGCCTGGATGGGAGTCCCCACCGGCAGGAGCTCCCTATAAGCAAGCCCCTGCCTGACTGCTTGTGTGAAATGGGGGGCGGCTGGACTGGGCATGGGTTGGGCTCCCACTCCACCTCCTGCCAAGGCTCCCCACAGCTTTCCCTGGCCCGGCCAGGGAGGGAGGGCAGAGCAGGTGGGGAACTGGCTGGGAGGTGTAACTTGAGCCGGGAGGAATTCCCTGCCCTTCCTCCAAGCTTTTATTAAAGCAGGGCGGGGAAGGGCAGGCTTCCATCGGAAAAATCTCCCAGGCTGCCGGGGAGGTGGGGAAGCGCGGGGGTGGGGTGGGGGGGTGGGGGGGATGGCTGGGAGGCAGCACCGGCCCGGCGGCCAGTAGAAGGCACTCAGGCCCGCAGCCCGGGCTGCGGGAGGCTCCAGGCCGGCCCGAGGGTCCCGAGGCCCGGGCCCTCCACCCATCCCCTCGCTCCTGCCCAATCCAGCCCTCTGCTGGTCCGGGGCAGGGAGTCGGGGCTTAGAAGTGTGGACCGAACGATCCCCTCTTGCTGGGGCGGAGCTGGTGCCCTCACTGTCGGTGCTGGGGGGAGGGCGCTGGGCGACCCCGAGGGGCCGGCGTGTGGCGCGGGGGATGCCCGCTGGACCCCGCTGGACCCCGCTGCACCAGGAGGCCGTGCCTGGTTACCGCGGGACCCAAACGGAGGTCGGGCTCCGCGGGGACGTCAGTGGGCTCCTGATGAAAACACGGTGGGAGTCCGCCCTCTCCCACGCAGGCGGCGGCGCAGGGGCGCTGGTGGCAGGAAGCGCCCGCGGACACGGGGTCTCTCTCGACCCCACCTGGCCCCGGGGCGGCTTCCGCTCAGGAGCCCAAGAAAGTCGCCAAAGCGCCCCGCGACCCGAGACCGGCCTCGGAGGCTCGCGGCCCTGCCCCCCGGCGCGCGGCTCGCGGCTCGTGGCTCGCGGCTCGCTGTCACCCGGGCCAGGCTGCGGGGCGGGCGCGCTGCGCCTCGGCTCGGCGGCCCAGGGCAGCCCCCTCCCCATTCGCGGAGACCGTCACGGCGCGCCCCAGGGCTCTCGAGGAATCGGCCGCGCGGGGAGGGGCACGGAGGGGGCGAGGGCTGGGGGCGGCAGAAGCGGCTCAGCGCCGCGGAGGGCCCTGGGGTGCCGCGGGGGGCCCTGGGGTGCCGCGGGCGCGAGTCCTCCGCCCTCCAGGGTCCGGGAGCCCACGGCGCCGGGCCCACGGATCGTCGCGGTCTTCCCCGCCCCCCGCCTCCGGGGCCCCGGCTCGTCTCCGCGCCTCCGCCCCCTCCGGGCCCCGCGCCGGGGGCTCCGGGCCGGGTCCTTACCTCGGCGTTGACTTCTGCGTCCTCCGCCGCCGCGCCGCGGCCCAGGCAGCCCAGAAGCGCCAGGAGCAGCGGCAGCAGCCGCGGCCGCGCCGCCGCCTCCCGGCCGCCGAGGACACTGCCCGCCCGGCCCGGCCGTCCGAGCGCGCTCCGGTCGCTGCCCATGCTCCCGGCGCCCGGTCCGGCCCGGCGCGCTCCACGCCCGGCTCCTCGCTGGCCGGCGCCGGGGCCCCGCACGCGGCTCGGAAACTTGCGACGCTGCCTGGCTCCGCGCCCGGCGGACCTCGGCAGACCTCGGGGTCCGGGCCCCCGGAGCCGCTGGGGTCCCCTCGGCAGATTCCCACGCCCGGGGAGCAGCGGGCGGGGCAGGTCCGCGGGGGGGGGGGGGGGCGGAGCCGCCCGCCGCGGGGTCCCGCAGCCTCCGCGCCGGGGCCCGGCTCCCCGGAGCGAGCGCGACTCCGGAGCCTTTGTCTGGCTCAGCGCTCCGGCCGCCCGGCCCCGCGGCGCCCCCTGCGCGCCCAGCTCCCTCCGTCCATGCCCGGCGCCGGGTGCTGCCCGGAGCGCGCGCCCCCCGCCCGGGGACTCTGCTCGCCCCGCGCCCGCCGGGCCCGGGCCCCCGCGCAGTCCCGGGAGGAGGCGCAGGCGGCCGGCCGGAGCGAGTGGACGAGCCCGGGAGCCGGCGCCCGACGTCCCCGGCGAGTTGGGCGCAGCTCGGGGCGCTCCCAGCCCTCCTCCCCGCGCGCCGGGGCCGCCGCTCTTAAAGGGCCCGCGCTCTCTCCGCGCGCCCGGCCGGCGGGGGCGGGGCCGGGGCCGCAGCCGGAGGGCTTCTCCGCGGCAGGTGCCGGCGGCGGAGTCCAACTGGCGGCCCTTCGACTCTTCCCAGAAGGAGGCAGCCCTTCCCTGCCCGCTCCCGTCGCTCCCACCTTGCTTTTGGAGAGCGGGTTTGACGTTGCCACCCCCTCCCCAGCGACCCCCTGGAGAGGAAGGGAGCCAGGAGGGAGGAAGGCTCTTCTTTCCCCACCTGGCGGGTGTGTAGGGAGGGATACTAAGGCAGCGGAGGGCAGGGAGGGGGGCCGAGGAACAGGGACCCAAGGGTCTGTCTTAGGGAGAAAAAAGGATAAACAGAAACCTCATGGTGTGTCTTTTCAAAAGCCTCAGGACGTCATGAGTCCTTGAGTGACCCTCCTCAGTTGCCCAGTGAGGTTGGGCACCTTGCAAGGGCGAGGGGACAGGTTTCAGAGGGAGACAGGTGCACTTTTAGCCGCTTACCTGCCGCCTCCATGTCCTTACCTGGAATGCGGGGCAAAGGGCAGCCCAGGGTTAGGTATGCTTCTGTTGTCTCTACACTTTTTGTTTTTTAAGATTTTATTTATTTATTCATGAGAGACAGGGAGAGAGGCAGGGGCAGAGGGAGAAGCAGACTCGAGCCAGATGCCACACTCCATCCAAGGACCCTGGGATCAAGACTTGGCCCTAGGGGCAGCCACTTAACCGCTTAACCGACTGAGCCATCCAGGAGCCCTGCTGTCTCCACGCTTCCGCTGTCGAAGCGGAGGACCCTGTTTTGTGTAAGTGAAATGTAAGGTGCGGTTCCACAAGGTGATGGGCCAGTGGGCAAAACTTCCACAGAGTGGAGCTGAAAGTGCTAGATGCTAGATTTAGTTCTGAGATCCAGCTTGAGCAGCTTGAGATCCGTCTGCATGGATGCCTCCGCACGGATGCCCAAGGCCCCGGTCTAAAGTCCACAGATACTGCGAATCGATACTGCGAATCCAGAGCAAGTGCAGTCCTGGCCCCACAGACTGGCCCCAAGGTCAGGAGGCCGGAGGGTGGAGACAGACCTTCCCTCTCCTCTGCCACTTCCCAGCACTGGTGATGGGAACTTCCCTTACCTGAGGGCAGGTTTCTCTAGAGTGAGCCCTGGGGTGGCCCAGGCTGCCTCACCTCCCGGAAATGGGAGAGGTCAGGCTGAGCTTGCAAATGGCCTGTTGAGAGACCTGGCAGGTGCAGAAAAAGACCACCGAGAAAGAAAACAAAAGTTAAACTTGGCAATGATACATTTTGTTTAAAAAAAAAAAAAACTTGCAGTAGGGGAAGAGAGATTTCAGTATAGAATCGGACCCAATTCCAAATACAACCTAAAGAGGGGCGAAAGCCAAAAAGCAAGTGGAATGGGAGGTTAGGGGTGGTGAGGATGGGGGTGGAGGTTGGCTGCAGGAGGCCCAGGACGATTAGATATCACCTGGGGGGCAGAAGGGATGCTGAGCATGATAAGATCTCAGGGTGGGAAATTCTGGATAAACTGACTTAGCAGGATTCTTGCTAAACTGGATTCTAGAAGGAAGTACACAGAAGGGCCTCCTTGGGGAGAAGGTTCAGGGGATCCCAACTAAAGATTCAATCAAAGAATCTTTGTCAGTCTCCCCTCTTGCTCAAGGGAAGAAAAGAAATTCTTCTTTCCTCCGTTCAACATAAGTCCATTCCTTATGCGGTCACCATTTATTTGTTTAGAACCTTGGTGACGGTAGATAATTGCTTGTTGTGACCTTTAATGAAAGGAGTGCCTTGAAGATAAATAGAGGAACATTAGAGTTCAATAAAGAATCAATGTGCGTACCCAACTTGATAGACCTTCAGAGATCTATGAGACATCCCAGGACCTGTTGTCCTTCCATGGCAGCATGAGCTGGGATGGCAATGAAAAATTTCTTCATTCACCTCTCCAATGTTCCTGGTTATGGCAAAGATGTCTGGTGGACTGTTGGGGTTGAAAATGTAATGATTACCTCTGACTACTGTGCAAGTGCCCCCTTCTGTAACCAGGGTCGTATGGAGGGCACTGAAGTTACAGAGAATGGCTCGCTGGTTTTCTTGACTTTGGCCAGTCACTGATCAGGGATATTATCCAGAGACAAGGTGAATGGCTTCCTCAGTGAATTGATGATCCTGTTGTTGAATCTAACTTCTTGAACCACGTGATAGATTCCTGGGGATGGTACTTAAATAGTGGCAAACATTTCCCAAAAAAGTAGCAAGGTCCTGGATGGAACACGGGCCTGGTTCTGTGGCTCTTTTTTTTTTCTACCCCACCTTCCAAGGAACTGAGATGTCCGTAGGGAGGATCCATGTTGTCCTGGATCCCTCTTGTTCTTATAGTGAGAGTGAAGTGACCCTGAGTGGGAGATGGTTGTTTTAGAAATAATTTAAGAACGCAGGAAGATGGCAGGAAATAGAGTAAGATGAAGAGATTGGGAAGATTGGTGAGGTAGCTAGAGCTGGCCCAGTTGGGAGGGAATAGCCAGGAAGCTTGGGTTCCCCCAAAGTCAGAATCCTCAGGAATTAGCCAGGAGTCATAGAAATAATCATCTGGTGGTTGAGGATAACCAAAGAATGCTAATTTTGAGGATGGGAAAAAGATGTGTCTGGAAGTGGTTTCTGTGTAGGACGCGCTAGGTCTGAGAAGCAAGGTAGGAATTTCCATTCACAGGAGGGATCTCCAGGGACCCCTGTAGTAGTGGCTGGGAGCTTTTATGTTGGATTTAGTGATGGCTACGTAGGTGTAACCATAAATGCTCATTCTCAGAAAAAGGCCTATGGTAATATCACAGTGGGAAAGACGTTACCCTTGTGAGGATAGATGGGAATAGGTGCAGGGTTTTCTGGTTCTGGGTAATCCCATGGCTTAAAACGGTGGAGGGGGAGCTACTTCCCTTCCTTGTTGCACCTTACCTGGTTTTCCCAGATTTATGTTTCTGGCAGTTGAGGCAAGGGGCAACCCCTTGGTCCAAATGAGAACCACAGTCCAGACCATTATTTGTCTACTATATCCTGCATTTTGTGCTTTTCCATGAGTCGTATTATATAAACCACATACAATAACTCAAGAGATTAACTTAAAGACTGTGGAGCAGCCGTCTTGGTGTTTCAAAGTCCATCTGAGTGGCTTAAATACCCAGCTTTCCCCATCCAGTTCTCTCTGAGTCTGAAGCTACCATTTGGGCTACATGGATTTCTTTTATCATTTCCTAAGGAGTCGTCCTAAAATAGTGCACTGTCTCTCAAGGGAAGGTGAATGATCCCACCAGAGATCTAGGCTCTCAAAGCAGGATGCAAGGGCACAGTCCCAAGGCTTGGAAGCTGCTTGGGTTTCTTGGGTTGTCAGGCAGGAGGCTGCTGATTTAGCGTACTGATCAGTCAAATCTATTTCCTTAGATCTCAGCTGAATCTTTTCGTGCTGCATTCCTCTGTTTTTACCATAATAATCTACTGGGATAATAACAGTGCCTCTAGAAGTTCTGCTGTTTGGGGTCCATTTTCGACTGGGGTACTGGCTGCTGTCAAGATTCCTCTCTGTTTTATGAACCCAACTCACGTTCTGTATATATGTTAACCTTTATTCCTTCTGCTCTTATGCAAGCCCAAGTAAGAGCAATTAACTCAGCAACCAGGGCTGATTTGACATTTGGCAGGGCTGAATATTCTAGAGGTTTATGTTGATCAGTGATGGCATATCCAGCCAGAAAGGCTCCATCTTCCTTCCAGAGATAGGAGCCATTGAAATGAAGAGTGAGGGATGCCTGGGTGGCTCAGCGGTTGAGCACGTACTTTCGGCCCAGAGTGAGATCCCAGAGTCCTGCATAGAGCCTGCTTCTCCCTCTGCCTGTGTCTCTGCCTCTCTCTCTCTCTCTCTCTCTCTCTCTCTCTCTGTCTCTCTCTCTCTCTGTGTGTCTCATGAATAAATAAATAAAATTTAAAAAAAGAAATGAAGAGTGAGGTCACTATGTATATGCGGGGTAGGGGATGGGGTTAGGGGTAGGGGTGGGGTTCTGATTAATCTGGCTGAGGACAGGATCATAGTCTAGTGTTAAGGACACAAGTGGGGCATCCCATTGGTGGGTGAGGGAAGCAAGGTGGCAGGGTTTTGAGAGTGACATATGGTGATGTGAGAGGGAGAGAGTAGTAAGATTTCATGAGAGGTAAGTCAAGATGCAGAAAAGTACTATGTTTTTTTTTTTAAGATTTTAGTTATTTATTCATGAGAGACAGAGAGGCAGAGACGCAGGCAGAGGGAGAAGCAGGCTCTCTTGTGGGGAGCCCAATGTGGCACTTGATCCCAGGACTCTGGGATCTTGCCCTGAGCCAAAGGCAGATGCTCAACCCCTGAGCCACCCAGGCACCCCCACCCCCACCACCATTAGTTCTTTTTAATGGCCAAAGTGGGAGTATTGCAGGGATTAGAAGTGGGATTACAAGTTTTTTGTCTCATAAACCTTGGATTATTGAGTGGAGCCCTTCAAGTCCTTCTGGCTTTAAATGACCCTGAGGGATCCTGGGAGGGGCATGGAAAGATCTATCTTTACCTTAGGGGGTTCTCTGTCTCTATGTGTCCATATTAGTGGAGGTTTCTTTGTCCATAAAGAAGAGGGAATCCTGTTAATAATTGATTTCTATATTCAGTGAGGAGGTGTCAGTTGAAGGGGGCAGAGGACCCCCAGGGAAGTCAGACAGAGCCGGTAGGAGACTTACATGAAAGGAAGGAATCAGGGACTTGTAGAAGGAATCCTTCTAGGGCACGATGACCTTTTATCTCCCAACTCATGAGAAGCTTCCTTCCTACCAGGCTTCCAGGGTGGCAGAACTGACGAGGAAGTTGCGCTGAGCTTCAGGAGGTCCCCTGGAAATATTAAGGGGTTGGAGACAGAGGCAGATCAGGAGGTAAATAATCAAAACTCACCACTGGTAAGGTGACCTCAGGAAGGGGGCAGGAAACAAGGTGGTGCTAAGGGTAGAACGAGTTGCCCTGGTGTCAGTGAGAAGTGTGGTGGGATGCCCTCAAGGATGTGGGGTTATTTCCCCTTGTGAGTTTGGTGGTTCTTGAGGGCACTGGAAGCTTACTTCCCTGGAAAGAGAGTTTCTTTCTCCGGAAAGAGAGAGTCCTGGTGAGGAGGGGACTCAGGCTTTTCCCTTCCTCTTGAGGCCTGGCACTCCCAGACCCAACACCCTTCTTTCTTACAATTTCAGCAAGTGTCCCAATTGGTGGAAGATGGTGATTTTGGAATTTGCCATAGATTAAAACTTTCAGGACCTCCTAGATCTTTTAATCCCAAACCCATAAGCTTGCCTTCTGTATTTCCAATGGTTTTGAAATACTATCCTTGTAATGCTGGGCTATTGTCTGGCGCTTAGACATGTCTGCGTTTTTGCCAGTTAATATTATTTAATATTATTTCTCTGGAATGGGTCATGAAGCTTTGGTCTGCAACTATTTCTAAAGCTTGTGGGCAGAGCTGAGGCTAATTTGGAAGGTCAGCTCCAGCCCCAAGTGCTCCTTCCTGCTGTCTCTATTTAATGGTGATCGTTAGGCACATTTCATCTTTGTTTGTAATTTTGAATACCTGACCAATGCATTTGGGCAAGAGAGACCTGAGGGATGGCTTCTAGTCATTTTTCTCTTACTTTCTTCATTTTCTAATGGGAGTTAGAGGTATCCTTGAAAGTCGTCAGATGTGGTGGTCCTTTGGCCTTTCCAAATCGAAGGGAGGCATCCCCAAACCACAGGTAGAGAAGTTGATCTAAATCAGGGAATCTGGAGAGCATACTCCCAGAACCACCCTATAATATTCAACAAATCTTTTCCTTTTTTCTCAGGAGTCAGGAGAGTCCTTGATGGTGACATGTTGATTCTGAGACCAAGTTTTAAATGGCGTCTCTTCTGTCAACCTGGCTTGAGAATGGGTATGGGTCACATCATGGGCCTCATCTGCAAGAAGAGATGGGGGTCTGGTGTGTCTTACAGTTGCAGCCAGTTGAGGGGTTGGGGGTGGTGATGGTGAAGGATATTTTGGGAGAGAGGGATGGATATGAAGAACTGCGAGGGGAACGTGAGGGGGTGCTGTGAAGGGTTCTAGGGGTTTACTGAGAACAGATTCTCTGAAGACATTGTTCAAGAACTTCTATGTTTTTTTTTTTTTTTAAGGTTTTATTTATTTATTCATGAGAGAGACAGAGAGACAGAGGCAGAGACACAGGCAGAGGGAGAAGCATCCGGGACTCCATCCGGATCTCCAAGATCACACCCTGGGCCAAAGGCGGGCGCCAAACCGCTGAGCCACCCAGGGATCCCAACTTCTATGGTTTGAATGAGGTTTGAATCATTTAGTTGCTTTTTGGTTTCTTCATATCAACTGAACAAAGCAGACCACGGTGCATCAGAAAATTTTGTTCTTGATTGCCCTAGGGCTCCCCTTAGGTAATGCACTAATTTGGGCAAATCCCAAGAGCCCCCAGAGGGCCCACTGTAAAGAGAGTTTTCAGTAAAGTTTTGCTAATGAGAAAGAAAGTGGACAGCATTTGGCCACAGAAGGATATAGCCAGCAGGAGTTTGAGGAGAGCTTTCGTTCAGTTGAAGAGCTTCCCTGTTCTAGACTACTGGTACCTTTACACTTACGAACTGAAATGCCTGGGATTCTAACCCAGCTTCTGTTCCTTACAGAGACTGGCATCTTCTAATCAGAAAAGCCTAGGACTCACCTGGCCTCTGTTTATCCAGGACTCTTAACAGTTAAACAGCTGCTTGCTTGGGATTCTGACCCAGCATCTAGGGAATACTCAGAATCCTAAGAATCAAAATCTGTCCTCACTGTGTTGCAGGGGACATTTATCTGGAGCAGTGGATTCTGGAGTCGGATTATCATCAGATAACCCAAACCAGCAAACAGGCTGGTGGCAAAAGGTCTAGATGCATAGCACCAACCCTGATTGTTATGTCTGTGAGTCTGAAGCTGGTTCCAGTTCAGATCTGGGTCACATTACCAACAACCATAAAGAGAAATAGGGTCGGACAGAAGTTAAAGCAGTGAAGATAGATTTTTACCAAAAAAAGCTATTGCAGTAGGAGAAGAGACTCCAGTATAGACTTGGGCTCAATTCCCAAGACAACCAGAACAAGGGGGGATTTATAGTGAAGAAGCAAGTTGGGTGGGGGGCATTGGCGGATGGAAAATCACTAAGAGCAGACATTAAGTCTGGGGTGGGCTCTGGCTGAGGCAGGCAGGAGCCTAGGGGGTATTGCCTAGGGGGTAGTGGGGATGGGGAGTTTGTTCAGATTATTAGGGGAGGGGATTTCTCGCTAAACTGATTTAGCAGGTTTCTTGCTAAAACTAGATTCTAGCAGAAAGTATGCAGAAGGGCCTTAGTTCTTCAGGGAAAAGGTTGGGACAATTTTATCCATTTCCACTACCTTTTCTGTGGGACCCCCTCATTTGAGAAATGGATTTCTAATTTTTTTTTTTAATTGAAGTATCATTGACAACAGTGTTATATTAGCTTCAGGTGTATAACACTGATTCAACAATTCTATACATATACTGTGCTCGCTACGATAAGTGTGGTAAATTTCTAAATTTTTTATTCTGAAATGTATTGTGGTTGTCAGAAATGGACCACAGACTTTTCTTCGTTTAACTGAACACATTGCAATCTTTCCCAATATTTATCACCAATTTAAAAAGAAGGGTTTGAGGGGTACGTGGCTGACTCAGCCAGTAGATCATGGGACTCAGATTGTAAATTCAAGCCCCACATTGGGTGTAGAGATTACTTTCTAAAAAATCTTTTAAAAATAAAAATAAAAAGCAGAGTTTGAGTTTTAGTGATGTTTAGTAAAGAGAGGGACCCAGGAACTGTGAATAACTGAGTAATGCTTTTAGAGACCTGTGTTCAGTTTGGTCATTGTTTTCTCTCTGTTGGAGGTTCCTCTCCTGGGGAAAATCTCAGGATGCCTGACTGGCTCAATGGTTGGGTGCCTGCCTTCGGTTCAGGCGGTGATCCTGGAAACCTGGGATCGAGTCCCACATTGGGCTCCCTGCATGGAGCCTGCTCCTCTCTCTGCCTGTGTCTCTGCCTCTCTGTGTGTGTCTCTCATGAATAAATCAATAAAATCTTAAAAAAAAAAGAAAAAAAAAAAAAAAAAAAAAAGAGGCGGCATCCCTTGTGACCAGACCCTGAGGCTCCCAGTAGTTGGGTTCTGGGACCTGCAGTCACCTCTGGGCTCCCAGGTGGTTTGGTACACCCATCCATCACAGGGGTCTGTGGTCCTACAGGGTCTGGCCAGCACCTAAGGCCTGAGGGGACTGGCAGGACAGACACCATGGGCCCTAGCCTTGGGTCACCCAGTGTTAAATGTCATCTGTGATTTGCTAATATCACTGCATCTAGAACCTCCCACCTGGCACTTTTTGTTTTTTTGGAGCCTTTCTGAATTAAAGTGCAGACACCTGGTTTCATGGCAGCTTCACTGAGACTCCGAGGTGTTGTGAGGTGGTGTACAAACGCCTAGAGATTAGAAACCAGACCTGGGAGGGGTGGGGAGGGGTTATTGGGGGTGGGGCACTGCCCCAGCACTAATTTACTGGGCAATCCTGAGCAAGTTCTTTCCCCTCTTTTGGGCTGCCTCTTCATTTGTAAGAGGGTTCTGGCTCAGATAGTGGCTGAAGTCCCTCATAAAGGCAAGGCACTGTGGGTTGGAACCGGGCCCAGGGCCCCACCCCCATCCTTGGCTGCCACTCCCCTACCCCCACCCCCATGGGCCCCTCAGGCTCCGGTACTAAGATAAGGAATAAACAAACAAGCCAAACATGTGAGATGAGCAGAGGGTGTTAGAGTATGTTGGCAAATTGAATTTAAATAAAATTTTGAAAAACAAACAAAACCCAAGGCAAAGTGATTTCCCTTTTCCTTGGAAACAAAGCTGGGGTGGTCTGGAGAGGCGTGTGGAGAGAGCCAAGAGTGCCAGGTGGAAATGGGCCAAGGAGGCCTCGGAAGATCACTTCCCTGCCCTGTAGGGAACATCTGAGGACACCCAGGCCAGATGTGTTGATTTTGCACTCTCTCCGGTGTGATAAAATCCCCATCAGGAGCATCTCTCTGTTCTGAGCCAGCCTGCCAAGGGGTGGACCCCAGCCTGTGCTGGTCTCGTCTTCTGTCTTCGGATCACATCTCCTCTTATGGAAGAGCCCCAGCTGCTCCTGCACTGTCAGCAGAGCGCTGGGAGCCGGCGGCTCGGGCTCCAGCTCCAGCTCCAGCGGCACACTCAGAGTCTGGGCTTCCGCCAAGGCACCCCCCCCCCCCCCCCCCCCCCCGCCTCCCTGCTGACCCTCCCCCACCAGCGACTCTCCCGCTTCCTTCCTCTGTCACCACCTGCCATTCCGCCTGAAGAGCCCCTTATTGATCTTGGCCCATCTCTTAAAGTTCTGTAATTCCACCCGGAGCCACAGCGTCCCCTGGGGCTGGCCCAGCCGGTCCTCCCGGGTTTGTTAATGGGGGTGCCCTCTCCTGTGGAGAGCCAGCGCCCAAGATGGGGGATTGGTGTCGGTGAGGAGGAAAATCAGCTGGTCTGAGGCTACAGAGCCTGCGTTGGTGGAGCCTGGCTTCCACGCCAAGCTGGAGCCTGCAGGAAATCGGGTGGCTTTCTTGTGCCTCCCAGTCTGAGAAGCGCAAAGCTGGAGATGGGGAGTCTTCTCTGCACACCCTGCCTGTCCCCTCCTTGTAGGCATCCAGACACAGAGCCAGTGTCGGTAAGTGCTGGCTGCACAGCAAGTGTGCGGTGTTCCTAGCATGCCAGGAAGGAGGCCAGCCTTCGCCCTTTACACTGTGACCTCAAAACCCAGAACTGACTGCTCAGTGGGAGTTGAATCAGCACATCAGTGCGGTGGAGTTGGGGAAAGAGGCACAGAATGTGACTTCCTGCATCTTTGGGCAGCGATTGGGAGCTTACCTCAGAAGGGTGCAGGAGGCGGAGTGGGAGCCAGAGTGACAGGTCCCCTTTCCTCAGGTGAGGCTGGGGAGAGCAGGCCTGACTGGGAGCCCCAGTGCAGGATGGAGGTCAAGGTGGACCAGAGATAAGGCATTTAAGCTGTTCTTCTGTATAAGTGGAATACTCATTCCTCCCTGGTTGACTTTTCAGGGGGTTGTTGGGAGAACAGAGGATATGGTCCTGGGAAGGGCTCTGACTGTGTGGTAGCAGGTCAGGTCTGAATGTCTTTGCTTACAATGATGAGGGGCGTGCACCGTTCCCCACCTCCCACCTGCACACCAGCCACAGTCCCCGCCCTGGGCTAGATGTGGTCTGTGCCATTTCTCTGGTGTGCACACCTGGCAGGCCGGGTGACTGTCATTTTACTGAGGCACCACCGATGCCTCCTCTCACGGCCACCTTAGAAGCCATAATGGGGACTCCCAAGAGTGCCCCATGCTGTGAGGCACGCTGGAGATGGTGGGGACAGAGCAAATTCATCTTTTCACCTAGCTGGACAGAAGCAGTCCCAAGCAAAATGCAAAATTAAAACAAATTTTTATTTGAACATAACTGAAAACTGGCACATAAAAATCTTTCTCAATCACCAGAGATGCAAATGACAACTGAGAGGACTGGTCTGGCTCTGGTGAAGGCCTGGTGGAAAATAAAAGCCCTGGGCAGCTCCCCTTCCTCTAAGCCCCGCCTCAGAATGCCCGCAGCCCACGGCAGGAGGCAGTGGAAAGAGAACTGGGGGAAGGCGCCTCTCTGCCTCTTTGGGAAAGCCGATGAGAAGTGAGAAGCTGGAGGTCACAGAGCGTTGGAGGCCTGGCTTAGAGCCACCAGCCAGTCCAAAACGAAACATCTGCTCCCAGTTCCCCAGGCACCTGGCTGGGGGCGAGTGGAAGGCAGGGGTGGGGAAAACTGATGCAGAAGCACAAATGAGGACTCTGCACCTTGGCTCTGAGATGGCCTCTGTTGGCCATGGAGGTGGGCGTGGTACCAAAAATAAATAAATAAAAGCGACCCGCTTCAGGAAGGGAGGGTGACAGACCCATTAAAGCACACGGTGTCCAGTGTGAGTGAGCAAAGAGCCAGGGCAGGATGGTTTTAAGAACCCCGTGGAGGCCAATGGCATCCAAATGCAAACAGCTGATGGGGGAGGGGGAAGGGTGTGAGAGAGGGGCTGTTTGTTGGAGGGCTACCGTGGGGATTCCGGCTGAGTCTGGGTGGGCTCACCGGGTGACCCTCACTTTATTCCGTGCCAGGCAGGACCACAGACCTGGAACCAGGAAGCCCAGGCTGCCCTCTACTGGTGATTCCTGACAATGACCACACAGCCAGGTGGGACCTGCAGCCCCAAACCACTGCCTGGTGAGAACCGGCACCCAGGGACCTCGGTAGGGGCTGTGCTCCAGACCAGGCCTCTAATGGGAGGCTGGGCGCCTCCCCAGGGACTAGAGCTGGCTCCTCCATCTCTGCCTGGCTTGGGACGAGGGTCTTTGCTGCTCACATCAAAGGCATCGAGAAGAACTTGTTTCCAGACTTGCAGCGGACCTGCTCAGCATGGGCGCGCAGCACCATCTCGGAGTCTTCAAACTCATCCACGATATTCTTCCACCGGGAACCAAGAAAGGAGAGTCATATTAAGGCAAATCAGGGACCCAGAGGGCACTGCAAATAAGACCAGCCTACTAAAATCCTTCAGGGGTTCGGCACTTGTGGAGGGAGGCTGAGGGCTTGGCAGGCCCCAGGCTCTTGCTTGGGCATCTCTTGTCTCATCAGCTCTGCAATCTTGTGAGGTTGGTCCTATCATCCCAACTTTGCAGAGGCGGAAATGGACGCTCAGACCCAATAAAACTGGAATGGGGACCGGGTCCACGGGAGCCCCAAACCAGGGCTCTTTGCCCCCACTGCATGATTAGGCCAAGAGCAGAAGCAGCTGCTTGCTGATGGCCCAGGGGCTCTATCCTATCTGGACACACTGTTTGGCTTGCAACATGTTTAAGAAAATACACATTAAAAGAAAAAAAAGAAAAAAAAAAAAAGAAAAATACACATTAGTGCCAACATTTGAAAATAGATTGCACATAAAAATCTGGACTTTTGGCCTCCTTTGAAAAACAGAAGTGCTAGCGACACTAGGTCCACATTCCCCACTCCCTCCTCTCCCAGAGGTGGAGGATCAGCTCCTCTGAAGGAACTGATGGGAAAGGAAATGTATCGCTCACTTATCAAAATAGGAAGGCTACCTGGGGCGGATGCCTGGCCCGTTTTACTCATTTCTAACACCTGCCAGGCCCCTGTGGGCACCAGCGCCTTTGACCCTTGCACGAAGGACTAGGGCTTCAGGAGGGGCCTACAGCACTCTCCCAGATCAGTGTCATATAGAGCAGCGCTTCTCAAAATTTAGCATGCACACAAATCCCTAGAGATCTTGTTTAAATGCAGTTCTGATTTCTTGGGTCCAGGTTGGGGCCAAAGAGGTCTGGATTGTTAATAGGCTCCCCCCGGGGGCCGTGGCCATGGGGCTGCCCTTTCAGTAGCAAGGTGAGGTGAGGGGGTCTCCTCCCATAGGTTCTGGTTTGCACACGTAATCATCAGGGCCTGCCAGCAACCCTCCGCTCCCCAGCATGCAGCCCGTCACTCCTGGTGTGCCATGTGGCACTCTCTGTGCTCCTGCACTGGGAATCTACCTGTAGTTCCTGCAGGCACTGCCCTTCGAGCTGGAGACGCGCATCATCCACACACCAGGCCAGACTGATGTGGAATGAAGGGGCCTGTGGAGAAACAGCAGGGAGGCAGCCAGTCACTTGGATACCTTGGCAGGTTCAGCCAGGATGGTAGGTCCTGACAGTTGTCACAGTATCCCTGCTGGAGGCCTGGTCCTCAGTGTTGATCAGTGTTGATTCCCAAGCACTTTCTACAGATAGATAAACTAGCTCTGGGTTGGCCCCGGCTCTGGACTGAATTGTGTCTGTAACCTGCTCCCCCCGCTGCCAGATGTGCTTGCTGAAGCCTCAATCCCCAGTGCAATGGTATTTGGAGATGGGGTCTCTGGGAGATAATTAGGTTTAGATGAGCTTATCCAAGGGGGGGCCCTTGTAATGGGATTCATGCCTTTATGAGAGACCACAGAAAGCTGGTTTCCTTCTTCCACCGTGTGAGGACACAGTGAGAAGACAGCTGCCCATGAGTCAGGAAACGAGTCTGCACCAGAAACTGACCATGATGGCACCTTGCTCTTGGGCTTCTAGGATCCAGAATTGTGAGCAAATAAACCCCTGTTGTCTAAACCACTCCATCTATGGTGTTTTGTTACAATGGATTCAGCTAAGACTGTCTGGCTTCCAGAAGCTTTCCTGTACACAGTCATTAAATCTGGGACCTGGATGAGAATGCAGGCTCCAGCTCTATTTTCTGATCTAGAACAATTCAATAGATGACATACTTTCTAAGATGAAACGAACAAAACCTAAAATGTCTAAAATTATGAGCAGTAATCTCCACTGAAATTCATACTCATATGCCTCAGCTTTTTTTAAGATTTTATTTATTCATTTATGAGACACACACACAGAGAGAGAGAGAGAGAGAGAGAAGCAGAGACATAGACAGAGGGAGAAGCAGGCTCCATGCAGGAAGCCCCATGTGGGACTTGATCCCAGGACTTGGGGATCACGCCCTGAGCCAAAGGCAGATGCTCAACCACTGAGCAACCCAGGTGTACCTCAGCTTGTTGTTGTTTTTTTTTTTTTAAGATTCTATTTATTGGGGGATCCCTGGGTGGCTCGGCGGTTTAGCGCCTGCCTTTGGCCCAGGGCACGATCCTGGAGTTCCAGGATCGAGTCCCATGTCGGGCTCCTGGCATGGAGCCTGCTTCTCCCTCCTCCTATGTCTCTGCCTCTCTCTCTCTCTCTCTTAGTCTATCATAAACAAAATAAAAATCAATCTTAAAAAAAAAAAAAAAAAAGAAAAAAAAAAAGAAAAAAAAAGATTCTATTTATTTATTCATGAGAGACACACACACACACACAGAGAGAGAGAGAGAGAGAGAGAGAGAGAGGCAGAGACACGGGCAGAGGGAGAAGCAGGCTCCATGCAGGGAGCCCGATGCGGGACTCGATCTCGGGACTCCAGGATCATGCCCTGGGCCAAAGGCAGGCACCAAACCGTTGAGCCACCCAGGGATCCCCCCTCAGCTTGCTTTTAAAAAGAATGTATCAAGCAAAACCAGGAGCCTTTCAAGGACCCAATATTCAGTCTGGAGTTTCAAATACCGCCAGAGGGCATGGCGTGAGGTGCAGGAAGGTATGTGGAGTTTTTACTAAAAAAAGATTGGGAGAACCACTACTTCTTAAAAAGTATGTGAACACGGATCCACATGGAGCAGAACGGGTAAATCTTATGTATACTGAAGATATAACAAAAGATTCCTATGAAGTGTCGGATTTTTCAATGGGCAGCACCTGACTACATCTTGGACTCCTCTCCTCCCCTCTCTCATGGAGGTGGGTGTCCTCAGAAGGCTGGCATTAGGGACACTTTGTGTGAGCAAGTTCTGGAGGGCTCTTAGGTTTGCTCTAAAAAGGCCTCCTTCGAGGATGGTTTTATTCCACTTTGAGATAGGCCAGTGGAGAGCAAGAGGCTGTTACCTGGTAGAAAGTGGTGAGGTCAAATTCCTCCATGACTCTGTCTACCTCCGAAACGAGGTCCAGGAACTGGGTGTGCCCTGAGGTGACCTCGAGCCCAATAAAGGTCCTGTGGAAGGCAGAAGTGGAGACAACATGGCATGAGATGCAGCCCCTGAGGATGTAAATCATCCAGGCTAGGGGTGGAGGAAGTGACCGGGAGCAGTCAGGTTGGGGCCTTGGGTTCTCGCCCTCTCTCCTGGTTGCCTGGCCTGTCCGCCCTCTGAGCCAGCTCTTTCCTCTGTCCATAAACCTTCCTTCCTCGGTTCTAACCACACATCTCTTCTCCTCCCAGGGGCTCAGACCTTCGACGAACTCCTTTACCTGCCCCTGCCACGTGTCTACAACACTCAAGCTTTTGTGGCCCCGCTCTCCAGCATGGCATTGCTCCAGAGTCTGGACCCTTTCTTGGGGACATGGCTCTCGGGTGCCAGCTACCCTCCCCTCAGCTGTCACACATACTCTCTCATCTTTATTTTTAAAGATTTTATTTATTTATTCATGAGAGACACACAGAGAGAGGCAGAGACATAGGCAGAGGGAGAAGCAGGCTCCATGCAGGAAGCCTGATATGGGGCTCAATCCCAGGATCCTGGAATCACAGCCCTGAGCCGAAGGTAGACACTCAACTACTGAGCCACCCAGGTGCCCCTCTACTTATTTTTCTTAATGAAAGGTTCCAATTTGGGAATAGCTGCTTTTATAGTCAGAGCACAAACAGAAAAGCACAAACAGAAAAAACTGGGGCAGACAAGGCTGGAAGCAAAACACCCTTTCAGTCTTTACTTCAAAGAATCTTCTGGAAGCAACTAGGGGCAGACAAGGAGACCCACCTGGTTTTCTCTTGATTGGTATAAATCTTTACCCGGTTGGCAGTAAAGAAGAATCTGGAATTTAGAAAAGTAGAGACCATGTTTCAGGAATAATAATAATAATTTTAATTCCAAAAAACATTTATATTAAAAAGGAGTACTTGTAAACAGTTAACTTATTTCACACTTCATTTTTTTACCCTGTTATATAGGTGATATAACTGAATCCTAAATATTAGGGCTGAACAAGGCCTTACCATAATCACCCAGTTGAAGTAACACAGAGCTTCACTGAGAGCCAGCAAAAGTTTTATTAATGGCAGTTCATCCCAATGAACATTTTGAGACTATTTCAATTTTACTGATGGGAACTGAGAAACTCATCAAGTAGATGATAGCAGATGAACATTTCCCACGTACCAGGCGCTGAGCTGAGGGCTTTGTGGGGATGAGCTAAGGGAATCCTCACACAACTCTGTGATGCAGGCACTCTACCATTTTACAGACACGGAAGCTGAGGTTAGGTGAAGTAGGATTTGGTGATCTACAATCTTAACTTCAGTCTGATTCCAAAGCCCTTGCTGTCACCTGTGATGCTATAATGAAGGAGGGGTGTGAAGATGGGGCAGAAATACCTGCCCACCCTCATACCCACCCATCTCTCAGATCAGTTACACAGGGCACGAGTTCAGCCAGGGAAGTGCCTTCATTCTGCCCAGTTCCGGCTATGTTCTCTGAGACACTAGGAGATCTCAGAGGGACTCACTGGCTTCATGCCCTTAGTGGACCAACTTGGCAAATACCATTGCAGGGAATGATCATTTACGGCCTCTGGGCCAGGTTTCCATGTGATGGGACACAACACCCTAGCACGCTGGGTAAAATCTCACAACTTGTCCGGGGCTTAGAGTCCGCCAGCTTTTGGCTTCCCCATCAGCCCTCAGCCTCCAAATGTATTCCTTTTGGGGAAAATATAAGGGACGACAGAACCAGCAGGAGCATGGTTAAGTGCAGCATTTCCAAAGAGTTCTGCAGGGACCTGACAAACGTCCTGAAGTGGACATTAGAGGTTTGTCCCCAACCATGAGGGTTCATTTTATGGGTCAACTTGATTGGGCTAAAGGATGCCCCAAGGGCTGGTAAAACATTATCTCTGGGTGTCTGTGAGGACGGTTCTGGAAAAGATTAGCATTTGAATTGGTGAACAGAATAAAGCAAATGGCCCTCCCCAGTGTGGAAGGGCATCATTCCATTCACTGAGGGCCTGGACAGAACAAAAATGGCAGAGGGAGGACAAAGTGGCGCTCCCACTCTCTGCTTGAGCAGAGACACTCACTTTCTCCTGCCCTTGGACACTAGACATCGCCTTTCTCAGGCTTTTAGGCTCTATGACTTATACCATAGAGTCATCTCCCTCTCCCCTAGCACCTCCCACCCCCCACCAGAATCTCAGGCTTTTGGACTCAGACTGAATGATACCATGGGCTTTCCTGGTTCCCCAGCTTGCAGATGGCAGATTGCAGGATTTCTTGACTTTTGTAACTGCGTGAGCCAATTCCTATAATAAATCTCTGTGTATTTCTAGCGCTGTCTCCATCTCTACCCTATTGGTTCTGTTTCTCTGGAGAACCCTCCACAGATTTTCGTACCAAAAGTGGTTCTAAACCAGGATTTTAAGGTTGAATTTTCTGAATTGGTTCTGAGGCTTCTGGTATTGGCTAACTTGATTGGATTCAAAGACACGGCTGACTTCTTTCTAGAAGTAAAGAGAGTGCTGGTAGTCCACATGGGAACTGATTATAGAGACATGTAAAAAATCTGCACTGCATAATCCCAGTCAACCATTTATTATAGAAGGAGCCAAATGACCCTCTGTATGAAACTTTCAAACAATTTGGGGGAGACTGTGGGATATAATGACATTGACTGGTTGCTCCTCCTGTCTCACTGGACAAAGTGGGAAAAGAAAAAGGTGAGCTGGGGACTTGAAATCCCAACTGAAGCAGCATAAAAGGACCTAGGAGCCTCTAGGTGTGCTCTGAGGGGAGGGCCTCCGTCCCCGTAGCCTCAGGGCTGGAACTGCTGAGAGCAAAGGTGGAACCACATCCTGTGATTGGCTGAACTATGACACAAGTTGGACTCCTAGCCCTGTAGGGTGTTACAGTTCCAATAAAGACACTGCCTGGGAAAGACTGGGATCCTGCAAGTTGGAATGCAGACACATGGGAAACCCTGCGGAAGCTGAAACACCAAGCCCCTAAATTCTTCCAAACTTTCTTCCTCCCCCCCAACAGTGGCCCCCCAACAGTGGCCTCCCACCTCAGTGGCCTCCCCCAATAGTGGCCCTCCACCAACAGTGGCCCCCCCTAGAGTTGCCCCCCAAACAGTGCTGTGGGCCTTTCGGCCTCCATCAGAGTGGATTCATCTGGCACCACCAGAGGACCAGGTAACTACCCCCCTGAGGCAGTTACCCTACAGGAGGCTGGCCAGTCTCCTCAGGACCCACCGTGGCCACCCCTCCTTGCTTCTAGGCCTGTAACGAAAGTCCTGGCAGACCCCTAAAGGGCAACAAAGCATGACTCGTGAGGAGATGTGCCATGCCCCAAATACTTGAGTTTTCGAAGCTACGGGAGCAGAAATCCAGGGGCTGTGTGTGGTAATGGATATTAAAGGTGTGGGTTAGTGGTTCAAGTGTCGTAAAGACAGATCAGGCTGGATTTCATGATGCGGGCTCACGAAGCAGAGACCAGGCATGAAGGCTGCACTCAGGGAGTGAGAAAGGGGATCTAACAGTTTGCTGGGACAGTTACCTGAAACATGGACCGAGAGGCAGCTCCAGAGACGAACAACCCCCCCAACCCTGAACTGAGAAGCTAGTGTAGTTACCATGGTAGGCAGCGCACCAGAGCAGCGATTGGGAGAGTCTGACTCAGCAGACCTAGGCACTGGCTAATTGTCGTGGTGTCCCTAGAAGTGAAATAAATGGGAAGCCTACTAAATTCTTACTTCATCTGTACAAACAGAAAAGTTCTACACAGGTGATCCACGTCTAACTCGAATAAAAAAAAAAAAATTACGGACCCTCAATTTCCAGACTTGAGCCAGTTTATGGACCTAAAACTCCTCGAATGAAGGGGAAGTTGGGTCCCTTTGAAGAAGGACCCTGGTACACTGTTAAAAATTTATACTATTCATCTTTTTCCTAGCCTTCTCGAAAGGGACCTATGGCCTTGTGGAGTAATTATGCATGAGAGAAAAGGAAATAATTAGACCTTTTGGGAACAACTGGCCCCTGGCTCTGAACTAATTCTGGGAGACCAAAACATCACTGTTGCCCTCCAGTCGGAGTAGGGTCTCATGGAAGCCAGATGGCCAATGGAGTTTCAGCTCAGCTCTGTCTTGGTGGGTCCCAAACCCCCCTGTGGTTACTCCTCCAGTTCTGAATGCATAATTAAAAGACACACTCAGTAGCTGGCAGAATCCCCACCTGACCTGTGGGCCAGGGTGATTATGGTTAGGAGAGCCAAGTGGAAGCCACCAGAACTGCCTCTACCTAAGAAAGTAGTAATTCAAAAGCAATACTCCATCCCTGGACGAACTGCAGAGATCGGTGTCACCACTAAGGACTTGAAAGATGAAGGGGGCAGGGGCAGGATTCCCACATCTCCATTCAATTCTATCTGGCCTGAACAGAAGACAGACGATCTTGGAGAATGACAGTGAGTTAGAACAAGCTTAACCAAGTGGTGACTCCACTTGCAGCTGGTGTTCCAGATGTGGTTTTATTGCTCAAGCATATCAACACGCTCCCGGTTCCTGGTATGTGGCTATCAGTCTAGCAAATGCATTTTTCTCCAGCCCTGTCCATGAGGCCCAAGGTCAGTGTGCTTTCAGCAGCTGATGCCAGCATACACCCCTTCACTGTCCTGCCTCTTGGGTATATCATCTCCAGCCCTATGCCATAATTGATCTTGCAGGTTCCATCACCCTGTGCTTACTTACACAAGACACTACATGGGACCATTACATTGATAATCTGTTGATAGAACCTGAATGAGTGAGAAGTAGCAACTACTCCAGACTTCAGAGAATCCAAAAACACCAAACAATACTCCATCTCCCAGGAATCCTGTATTGGACGGTTGCTCTCCTATTTTGTGCTGGTAGAGCGCTATCTAATGGGCTTGGCCAATCAGAACACAGCATTCCTTCAGGTGCAGCAACAGAATCACGTGCGCTGTCCACTCTTGGTCACAGGCTCAGACAGACAAATCTGAAGAGGCCACCTAGTCCGGCTTTATCCAGGCCACGGGGCAGGAAACACCATGCACTAGCAGGGGAGCATCGGGGGAGCCTACTCTGATCTAGATGCTATTCTCTGGTCCCAAATGGAGCAAGAAGATAAGCTTCATCTGTGCTCCCCAGGGACCATTATCTCTAGGAACGGCCCTGGGACACAGTGTCCAGAGGTTCCAGCAAGAGACTTGTCTGGTCAAAGAACCACTGCATGCAGAGAAGCCCAGAGCCATGGCCTCCTGCCAGAGGTTTCATTCACTCACAGTCTTTGCAGCCCAGATGCCTGCAGTGTATGACAAATCATTTGGGCCTAAAAAATGTGGCCCCAGACAGAGCTAACATTCCACATTTATCCAGAGAACAGAGCTGGAAGGAGGGTAACTGAAGCATTCTCATATAGAAGGGGAGAGGGTTTTGTTAACTCAACTGACAAAAGCAGAGCACGTTAGCCAAGGTAAACCAATCAAAGTTGTCCCCACAACTTTTGCTGAAGCTGTTAGAAGATGATTGTCTCCCCAGGCTGGCAGCCTCGAGTTGCTGGTGGCCTTCTTTGCCATTGTGAGAATGAAGCTCGCACCAAGAAGGGCAGGGGTAAGAGATGGTGAGAGTGTCAGGTACCATCTGACATCTGGTCACCCCAATCCACTCACTCATGAAGCTAGTGTTACTTCTGAACTTTTTAGTTATACCTATCAATTCCCCCTCAGTTTAAGCCACTCTGGGTTGGATTTCTGGTGTCTGTGACTAAGAGAGTCCTGATTAATACATATATTGCTCAGTAAATTTGGTAGTGGAGATTCAAAACAAAACAAAACAAAACAACACACAGGAGGGGAGAGGGAGAGGCTGAATGAGGTGGAGAGATAAGCGTTAGCCCTGATTCTCTGGTTGACTAAATTGGAGCAAATCCCTTCCTCCCCTGGCCCTTAGAAAGGGCTGAACCAAATGGGCAGGCAGTTCCCTACCTGGGCAGAGTGAGTCTATAGAATTCCTGGGCCTGAGGCTTCCTGGGCTGTGGGGGTAGGGCTTGCACCAGAAGACTTCTGTTCTTTTACACATCCACACTTCTAGGCTTTTGGGTAACACCTCATTTCAAGAAGGAGCTCTGCAAATAAAACCACCCCCTGGATGGCTTTTTAGGTTCCTTCTTCTGAAACCAACACTCTGGATCCCTCTCTCCTCCTGATCAATCATTCAAAAAATACCCATGTGATGCCTACAGTCAGCAAAGTAACTGGAGAAGACGTGTAGGGTATTCGGAGAGAAGGTGCATGCCTGGGCCTGCAGGCCCTTGGCTCCCAAGGGGGAAATGGACATGGGAAGGACTGGATATGAATGAAGTGAGCACAGGGGTATAGACAGCACAGCATGGGATAATTCCTGGGACTAAGGAATTCTGGGGGAGATGCCAAATCAGAGAGCTACAATGAAGGAGAAGGGCTTTGACCTGGCCAAGTACAGGAGAAAGGCACTCTGGTAGGAAGAAGAGATGTTAAAAGTTGAGGAAGGAAAAGTCTTAGGCTAGCAAACAAAATCAGAGGCTGGGTCCAATTCTGATCCTCCAAGTGCCACGCCAAGGCCTGCACGACCTCATTTCACTCTTGGAGTAAAGCTACCACTTTTTTCCACCCCCCCAGAAAACACACGTTTACCGGTACACTGCAGAGATGGCCCTGGCAGTCACAGTTCAAAGGCCCCTTTGCCCAACGAACCCCAAGCTCCAAGCTGTCCTGACCAAGGCAACCGGCCTGGGAAGTGTGGCACCAAAGGCAAGTAGAAGGCGGAGTGTGAGGGAGGACCAGGGCTGTTGCAAGATCAAAGATTGTGATGTTGGTGAGCGGGGGGCCATTGGCTCCAGGGCAAAGGCCACTGGACAGACCCAGAGAAGGGATGAAGATTTGGATGACTCAGGGAGTGGGGTGTGGAGGAGGGCGCCAAAGCAGCTCCCTGATCTGCCCATAGGTAAGGACGCAAGGCTTCCAGAGCTTATGTTGCATGTCCAAAGTTGCACAAAACGAGGTAAAGAGCAGGCGGCTCCAAGAGATGTTCACTGTTCTAAGCTTTAGGTCTGGTCTGCTGGCTGGGGTGGTACACCCACACCTACACCCCCACAGTAGCTTAGGACAGGAAGAGGAGCCATGCAGAGGAGATGAGAGGCAGAGGAAGCACTGGGCACTCACCGCTGGAAGGAGGCCATGCGGTCTTTCAGAGCCTGCACGAAGGGGAGGATCCAGTGATGCCGAAGAACCACACTCTGGGACAAGCTGAGGTGGAATGCTTCCATCTGGACCAGCCGGGGTACGTATGTCTGTGCGTGGGGCAGCAACACGTCAAGCAGGTCCAGGAACTCCTCCCTGGTTTCATCTGGAGAGAAGAGTGGATAGTGGGCCATTCTCTTAGCCAAGGTGGTGTGGCTGAATGAAGTATCCCAGAAGGCAGAGAAAGGATTTGTTACTCTGGGTTTTTTGGGGAAAATTACTTTGACAGCAGCCTAGCTGTATGTATCTTAGTACAATTTTATGATTATAGAAGTAACACACATATGCTCATTGTAGACAATTAAAAAAAAAAAAGGAAATAATAAAAGGAGAAAGCAGGGCCCCCGAGATCCTGTCACCTACAGCAGCAGTCTCCAAACTGTTGTGATCACCTGGGCCATTAGTCAAACAAACCTGCACGCACACCTCCATTAAACCAGTATTTATTTATAAATTACAAACATTCACGTTACAAAATTATACCCATTGCAAAATGCACACTCCTGAGAATGGACTTTTATTTGTTTACTTATTTAAAGTTTATTTATTTTATTTAAAGTTTATTTATTTTTGTAAAAGTTTATTTATTTTTTAATAATCTCCACACCCAATGTGGGACTCGAACTCATAACCCCAAGATCGAGTTGCACGCTCTTATGACTGAGCCAGCCAGGTGTCCCAAGAACAGAAACTTTAAAAAGATTTAGATAAAGAAGTTCTAATACTTTTCTTCCAGATGGATCATCTTAACCTCTTCCCCCGGGGGCATACACCCCACTTTCAGGATCACTGCTCTAGAGATCAAAACTGTCAGAAGTGGACACCTGTCTCGCCAGCCCCCTCTCAGTGCAGGTACTAGTATATACATTTTATTTACTGAAAATATGAGACTGTACCATTCGAACTGTTCTTCCACCAGCTTTCTTCATGTAACACTACATGCTGGATAATCTTCCTCTCAGGGCAGAGGGCAAGCTCATGATCACAGCTCCACAGTAATCCGTAACTTACAGTCTCCTCTTAGACATTTAGAATCTCCTGATAAACGTTTAGAATGCTCCCGACTTTTCAGAGAAAAAGAACTACAATGACCACCACTGTATGCTCATATATGCTGCTGCTGCTTCTTTTTTTTTTTTAACCAGACGTAGGACTGGAGCTGCGTGGTTAACAGTCTGCTCACACGCATCGTGAGTCACTTTTTCCAAATGTCCTGGTGAACAGGCAGTAGAGAGAATCACTCTCCTTCTGTGGATGGGGAAATGGGGGTTCTAAGAGTTGACCAGATCTAACATAAAGTACTAAGAGCCACCACCTGCTCTGTGCATTGTGCTTAGAGCTTGACATAAATGATCTGATTTAATCTTCACAAAAGTTCTAAGACATACAGATTTCTATAATCTCCATCTTAGAGGTAAGCAAAGTGAGGCTCTGGGAAGTCCAGTAACTTAATAAAGGGTGCTCAGAGTAGTGGGTGGCGAGGTCTGACCCTTAAGCTTCGACATTTTTTTGCCTGCCACTCACTCATGAGGGCTGGGGGCAGGGGGCGGGGGGCGGGAGGGGGACCTGGCCTCAGCATATCTAGCACATCTTAGAAAAAAACCTATTAGCCATTCTCACACTCCAGGATGGCCTTGACATTCTACTCTAGATCCTTCCCTAGTCACCCTCCTCATGAGTTGGAAAACACTATACCAAGGGTTAATAAAAAATATTTCAGGCAACGAATTTGAAACTGAAAACAAGTTTACAGAAAAATTCCCCAATTCCCTCTCTCTGTTAAGTCCATCTCTCTCCTACCCTCAACATCAGGGGTTTCTGGCTTCTTCCTCCTGATTGGGGCATCTATCAAGAGGCATCCCATCAGTCTCAGGCACTCGCCTTTTACATAGTACTCACAGGGCACATAGACGTGGGTGGCCCAGTTGCCCCGCTCATGGGGGAAGGTGCGGACCCGGCCTCCATGCTTTTCAGGGTCATCCACAGGCTCCTCCTCTGTGTCCAGGAACATGTGCAGCACGCTGTCGGGGACTGGCAACCTCTGGCTGGGAAGTGGGCTCTGGGCACTGCAAGAGAGAAAAAGAGAACGTTCAAATTTATCCTCCTCGCATCCTCTACCTTTGCACCTACAACAAAAGTCATAACCCTTTATCCAGGTGCCATAGGCACCTTCTAGATAACCACAAATCTCTTTCAGTGGTACCGTCTCACTGGGGTCTCCCAACAATCCCCCCGGAGGCCGACTTTAGCTGGGGGCGTGGTTCCCACAGGAAACAACTGGGCAGGCAGCAGTGTGTGGTTCAGAGGTCACATTCCCTAAGTGGACAAGCCTGAACTGGAGTAGAAGTGCTTTGGGGTCTTGAGCAAGTCACGTATACTCCGTGGGCCTCAGGGTCCTCGTCTGTAAAGTGTACTTGACAGAGCTATTGTGAGATGGCCCGGGTACTGCTGCTTGAAAGGCACTCCTCAAAGCACCAGGCGTGGCACCGGACGACTGAAGCTCCACGCAGTCCGACTTCCACGGCTTGGTTCACTGCCAGGTGTGCCAGCCCCAAGCCTGGCGCGGGGCGGGCGCTCCATGAGTATTTACTGGATGAATGAAAACACTCTCCAAGGGAGGAAACAGACCCAGAGCGGTGCCGTGGTGCTCGCCAGGAGATGCAGGCGGCCAGCGCTGGGGGCTGGACCCAAACCCACGTTTCCCGCCTCCTAGCCTTGGCCTAGCCAGGTGGGAGCACCTGGGGCCGTGTCCGGGGCTGTCCTCCGGATCCTCCTTCCCTGGCGGGCCGCCCCGCACCATCATCGCCCCTTTCCCCCCAGACCCTCGGGTCCCGTCGGGGCGTCGCGCAAACCAGCAAGCTCCCCAGGAAGACCTCCTCGCTCCTTACCGCCCGCAGCCTCCAGCACCCGGCTGCGCCTGGGCCCCGGCCCCCGCCCCGGCCTCATCCTCCGAGCCGCTGCTGCTGTAGCCCACCAGGGGCGCCGCGCTCATGGGGCCTCCTCCAGGACGACGCGCAGCGACCGCGAGCGCCCGCACCCGGAATTCCGCCGCGCCGGAAGTGCCCTCCGGGGGCGGGGCCCGGGCTGGCCCCGCCCCTGGGCGGGGCCTGGAGGGCGGGGCCCGCGGGACCCCGGCGGGACTCCCGCCCAGGCCGCGTCGTCTGCCGGCTCGCGGCGCCTCGACGGCTCCCTGCAGCCTCCCCGAAGCCCCCCCGCCTTCCCCCAGCCTCTGTGCGCCCATTTCACAGATCGCCCCGGGCCCTGACCTCTGTGCGCTGCTCTGTCAGCCATCCGGGACCAGACCCCCCTGGGTCAGCGGCCGGCGCCCTAGGCCCCGCGGAGACCCCTGCCCTCGAGGCCCGGGCGGGATCGGCGGCCCGGGAGTCCCCTCCTCAAGCCGGCCCAGGTCCGAGCTCCAGGGCCCGCGCTCCTAAGAGCAAGCCGAGCAATCAGAGGCGAGTCCGTTCCGGGCGCTCCGAGGCTCTGGGAGGCCCGCCTCGCAAGCTCGGGCGTCGGCCGCGGGTCGGGCCGCGGGACCCCTCCCCTAAGGCCGAGCAGGTGGGTCGGAGCCGGGCGCCCTCCCGGGTCCGCCGGCGCGTGCGGGCAGGGCCCCTGGAGAGCCACTCCGCGCGCCCGGCGGTCCGACCCGGCCCGGCCGCGGGGTCCCCGGCAGGGGGCGGCCTCGCTCCGCGCCGCCCGCTCCTCCCGCAGCCGCCGCCGCCCCGGCCGCCGCTCCTCCCCCGGCCCCGCCTCCCCGGCCCCCGCGCCGCCCGCCCGTCCGCCGGTCTCCGCAAGGCCGTCGGTCCGTCCGCCCGCCCTCCCGGCGCTCCTCCGCCCTGGCCCCGCTAGCCCGGCCGCGCACGTCGCCTCCTCGGTTCCGGCCGCCGCTCGCCCGTGCCCCGCCCCCGGGCCGGCCGCCGCCGCTACTCGAGGCCGGGGATTGGCAGTGCGCGTAGGCCGCGCCGCCGCCGCCGGAGCCGGAATAAAGGGGCGGCCGAGAACGCAGCCGGTCGCCCTCGCCCCGCGCCTGACCCCGCGGGCGGCCTGGAGCAGGTGAGCGGCGGGGCGCCCCGGGCTGCGGCGGGGGCCACTCCCGCGCCCGCCGCACCCCTTCCCCAGCCGGCCCGCCAGCCTCCACCACCACCTCCCCCCCTCCGGCCCGACCCGGCGGCCTCCTGAGCTCTGGGGCGGCCCAGGCCAGCCTGGGCGGGTAGCGACTAACCGGGCCCAGCCTGCGGCCCTGGGGCCTTCGTCGGGCCCAGTCGCCCGCGGGGCCGGCCCGAGCGCCGGAGAGGCCTGGCCATCACCGGGGAGGGCTGACAGCAGGCAGCCCCGCTGGGCCGCTGGCAGTGCCGGCGGGCGGTGATCGCCTTTCATTCGGTTTCCCCGGGGAGGAGGCAGGGCTGGAGGCAGGGCTGGCGTGCGGCGCAGGTGGGGGCCTCCCTTCGCCTCCCTCACCCTAGTCTCTCATTGCGGAATGGTCAGAGAGGTCTCCAGGCCGCACCTTCCTGGAGAGGGCAGGGGTGGGCGGCTGAGCTGGGCACCAGGATCTAGGACCCTGGTTCTGGTCTGGCAGCCATTCATGCCGCGGGGGGGAGGGGGGGAAATCACCTGGGTTGGCGCACCGGGACCTAGACTGTGCTCAAAGGAGCCCCTCTTCCTTCTTTCCTGGGGAGGCTTCCTACCTGCTTGCTCAAGCAACCTGCTGCATCTGCCCGGGGCAGCGGCGCCTTTCCTCCTTTCCTTCCTGGAGGATGCTGTGGATGACAGTTTTTTACCCGAGTCTTCGGTTTCTTTGGCAGAACAGTTAGAGGCAGGGCTGGCCTGTGAAGGCATCCCCTTTCCCCCCCTCTTTCCCTCAGGAGAAAACTTAGAAACTTTTCAGTGTTTGAGGCAGAGGAGCTGGAAACCTGAAAGTGGGTTGCATGTAATTCTAAAAGTTCCTCCCTCTCGCTGTCATTACCTTATGCTGCCACAAAGTGGTGAGTTAGAGATCTGCCTGGGCTGGGTGTTCTTTACCTTCCATCGATTACCCAAAATGTTGTAGAGTTTTGGAGCAAGGGAACAAGGGCATCTCTGGAAAGGTTGTCTTTTCCAGGTTGTCCTGGGAGCAGGAGGAATGCTCTGTGGTTAGCATGCTACTTGCCACATTGCCAAGGCAAACTCCTAATTGCCTACTTTTCCCTGCAGGGAATCTTCCTTGGCACGATCAGATTCAGAAGATTTAGGAGTTTTGGCTGCTCTGGGAGTTAACGAGAGTGGGGATATTCTGCTGTGGAGACCTCCAGCCTGGGTGGGTCTCTGGACCTATCATCCAACCCCCATCATACATTGGCTTGGGTCTCTGCAAGGCCATCCTAACTATTGTGTGGAGTGAGAAACAGGCACATAATCAGGATAGAGGGCCTGGGGATAGTTGAGAGGGATGTTGGTCACCCTTGACAAAGTAAGTTTTTTGAGATGGTCCTCATTTCCTGTAGTTGTTTTAAATATTGGCTGCCTGAGGCCTTTTGCTGTTTGGGCCCTCAGGTCTGGGAGGCCTGATTCTCTGGCCCAGCAGGCTCTTACCCTGAGCAGCGATGTGCTGGGTTGAGATTCAGGCAGCCAGGGGAGAGGAGCTGGAAGGCCTTGGGGAATCCTCCACCAATGCCTCTCTGCTTTTATCTAATAACGTATTGGGCTTCCAAGTCAGAATTTTATTTGCAAAAAAAGTCATGCTGCTGAAATTGGTTTGGACGCCATGGCCCTCTTTCTTCCTTTGGAGCATGAGCAGAATTTATGACTTCTTCGTATTATGGGCAGACCATCGCAGACCCTTATCTGTGAGATAGTTAACTAAAGAGAGCTGGCGGTAGGCTGGGAAGCTGGGAGGCTCCCTTTGCTGGAGGGGCTGAGCCACCAGCAGACTTCTTTGCTCGGGTATGAGGAGAGCTGGTCTTCCAGCCCTGAACCCCCCTCTCTTCCCTGATGTGGCAGTGGTGTGGGCCAAATGGAGAGGCCCAGGGACCAGCTGCATATCCCTGCCTCAAGCTCATGATTTTTCTCTTCTTTCCAGAACCAATCATCCCGGAAGGCAGAGCCCGTCTGGCATTGCTGGCACCTTGCCTCGGAGAGCTCTCCCATCCTGTAGGCAGAGCCTCGTAGTCTGTGTTGGTTAATGATTTGGGCCGTCTGACCCGTCACTCTTCTGTGCCTTGTCTGAGGTTCTGGTCCATACCTGATCCTGGGCAGCTTCTCTGTGGGTTGGATCACCTTAAGTGGGAAACTGAAGCCATTACTCTCCAAACACTGTTTCATCTTCCCAAGCATGTCCGAAAGCTGGCAGCAGCCGCCACAGACACAGCCACAGCAGCCACAGCCACCACAGCCTCAGCACCACGCAGAGCCACCTCCGGCCCTGGCTGAGCACACACTGCCCCCAGGCTCAGCGGAGAACCCCCTGGGCTGTGCCGTCTATGGCATCCTCCTGCAGCCAGACCCTGGCCTACAGCCCCCTCAGCATGCGCCCCTGCAGGCCGCAGGTGAGCCAGGCCCCAAGTGCGGTGTGTGTGGTCACGACCTGGCACACCTGTCCAGCCCACATGAGCACCAGTGCCTGGCGGGCCACGACCGCTCATTTCAGTGCACGCAGTGTCTCAAGATCTTCCATCAGGCTACTGACCTGCTGGAACACCAGTGTGTGCAGGCGGAACAGAAGCCTTTTGTCTGTGGTGTCTGCAAGATGGGCTTCTCGCTGCTCACCTCGCTGGCGCAGCACCACAGCGCGCACAGTGGCACGAGTGGCCTCGTGAAGTGTTCCATCTGTGAGAAGACCTACAAACCCGCTGAGGCGGCTGAGCCAGCCGCCACTGCTGCCACCTCCCTGCCCCCGGCGCCCCCGCCGGCTGCCGTTGCTCCTGCCACCGAGCAGGCCGACAAGCCCTACAGCTGCCCCATCTGCCAGAAGCCCTTCAAGCACCTGTCGGAGCTATCGCGGCATGAGCGGATCCACACTGGGGAGAAACCGTACAAGTGCACATTGTGCGACAAGAGCTTCAGCCAGTCGTCGCACCTGGTGCACCACAAGCGCACGCACAGCTCTGAGCGGCCCTACAAGTGTGCGGTCTGCGAGAAGACCTTCAAGCACCGCTCTCACCTGGTGCGCCACATGTACGCACACTCGGGTGAGCACCACCTGTTCCGCTGCAATGTGTGCGAGCTGCACTTTAAGGAGTCCTCGGAGCTGCTGCAGCACCCCTGCACGCCAAGCGGGGAGCGGCCCTTCCGCTGTGGCGAGTGCCAAAAGGCCTTCAAGCGGCCATCGGACCTGCGGCAGCACGAGCGCACACACAGTGCGGAGCGGCCCTTCAAGTGTGACCTGTGCCCCATGGGCTTCAAGCAGCAGTACGCGCTCATGCGGCACCGGCGCACACACAAGACGGAGGAGCCCTTTAAGTGCGGCCTCTGTGAGAAAGGCTTCGGGCAGCCTAGCCACCTGCTCTACCACCAGCACGTGCACACCCTCGAGACGCTCTTCAAGTGCCCTGTGTGCCACAAGGGCTTCGACCAGTCGGCTGAGCTGCTTCGGCACAAGTGCCTGCCAGGCGCGGCTGAGCGGCCCTTCAAGTGCCCCGTGTGCAACAAGGCCTATAAGCGGGCGTCGGCCCTGCAGAAGCACCAGCTGGCACACTGCTCGGCGGCCGAGAAGCCTCTGCGCTGCACCCTGTGCGAGCGCCGCTTCTTCTCGTCCTCAGAGTTCGTGCAGCACCGCTGCGACCCGGCGCGCGAGAAGCCGCTCAAGTGCCCGGACTGCGAGAAGCGCTTCAAGTACGCGTCCGACCTGCAGCGGCACCGGCGCGTGCACACGGGCGAGAAGCCCTACAAGTGCCCCAACTGCGACAAGGCCTTTAAGCAGCGGGAGCACCTCAACAAGCATCAGGGTGTGCATGCCCGGGAGCAGCAATTCAAGTGCGTGTGGTGTGGTGAGCGCTTCCTGGACGTGGCCCTGCTGCAGGAGCATAGCGCCCAGCACAGTGCGGCCGCAGCTGCTGCAGAGGGCGCCTACCAGGTGGCTGCCTGCCTGCCCTGAGGGTGGCCCTGAGTGCGCCAGCGCTAGGCTCCCCACCCCCACCCCCCATGGTCCCCGCTCCCGGGTCCACCCATTGAACCCTCCCCCTTCTTCCCACCCCTGTCCTCCCCAGCTCGGTGGTCTGAGGCCCTGGGCCTGAAGACAGTGGGTGTTGGGCTGGGCAGTTGCAAGGGTGTGGGTGCCTGGCATTCCTGGTTTTGGGCGGGAGGTGGTGGTTGGGTAGCTAGATTGCTGTGGCTGAACCTGATCCCAAAAACCTCTTTCCCTTTGTGGGATTCCTTTTCTTGAGAGCCATCAGCCTCCCTTGTCTCTGGGGGCAGGAAACCAGGCTGGAAGTCAAGTGGCCTCTCTTTACCCCACGGAGGAATGGGTGCTGGCCCAACCTTCCCAAATTCTTTAGCCTAACTAGGAACCAGATAGGTTAGGAAAGAAGACGATGGCCTGGGACAAGGGCTGGGTCCTATAGGTGGGCTGGATATAGGGCATCCTCCTTCAGGTTGCCATTTGATGAAGGCCAGCTTTGTGATGCAGTCCTGGGGACCACGAGGGCGGACGGTGAGCCACAGGCCTCTCTGCTCCAGCTAGGGGCAATTTGGCCTCCCGGGTTCCCACAGTGAGACATACAGGAGAGCTGCACAGCTGTGAGCTGGGGCTGCTTGGAGAGAATCGGCCCAGCCAGAAGGGAGGAGGCAGAGAAATTCTCCCGTGACACACTCAGCCAGGGACAGTGCCATCCACAGTGAAAGGACGAAAGGCAGCTTTTGTAACATTGCTGTTCAGAAAGTACCCCTCCTACCTTTGCAGCATGGTTCCAAGCTCTGGGGAATGTGTTCTCAGCCAGACAGAACCACTGTAGAAGAGATTGTTAGATGTTAGACCACCTTGGTGCCTGGGAGGAAGCAGGGCCAAGCCCACAATCTTACCAGTGGATGCACACAAGTGTCTTCCCCCTTGAATGTGTGAACCAAAGTGTCCAGGCCTGACCTCAAAAGCTTGCCCAGCTCTATTTCTGGGCCAAGACCAGGCCTGGGCACCCAGGGTGGGGAGGTGAATGAAAGGACTCTGAACCACAGTACTCTCCCTAGACCATGGTCTGGCTGCTGGCCTGGACCCCAGGGGTCTTGCACTGCCAAGATGCCCTGGATGACATCCAGTGACTTCCAAGGCTGGAGATTCTCTCTGGGGTCCTTCTGGGGTCCTTCTAGGTCTCTGCCTGCCCACTGGGACTCATGAAGTTGAGAGTGTCTGGGGCGATAGGGAGCAGGCCAGGGAAGAAGGCTGTGAAGAGAATCCATAGGTGCCTGGAGTTGAGGGAACTCGACTGGCCAGTGTGTGTGTGTGGGGGGGCATCCCTTGGGAAGCCCAGAGGACCTTTATTATTAAAATGATTCTTTTGAACCCAGCTGTGGCCCTGCCCTGCTCTCTTCCAGCCCTCCTTGGGCGTGGGTCTTGAAAGAAGACTTCAATCAGTGCTCGCACCAAGGGCCCGGAGGAGCAACGAGGCCTGTCTTGTCTGGCTCTCGCCTTGAGAAGGCTGAACAGCCCACATCCGCCTCCTCTATGGGACTGGACTCCCTTCCTGTGCCTGCAGAGAGGGGCTGGGCCTTCCCCTTGGTGCTGGCTCTCAGTTCACAATGCCTCAAAAGACACGGAACCCAGGCCGACAACAGGCCCCAACTGCTAATTTTTCCCTTTCCTTTTGCTTTCTAAAAGCAGTTGTTATACTGTTCATAACATTGTATAGTTTAATTTCATGTCATTTTGGATCTTATATAAAAATGTGAAAATTTGGATTTTTAAAAAGAATGACTCCATTTTAGATAGCCCCTTTTGATGTTAATATATAGTGAGTCCAATGTATGCTTTAGAAGTAAAGACATTGACCATCACAGACCAAAGCACTGCTTGTTCTGGTCATTCTTCCACTGGGGAATGATGGGGCATGGAGAAAGAGAGAAGTGCAGGCTAGGGTGGCAGGCTTGGGATTGGGACATAAGGCTGGGTTTGAATCCTGAGTTTCGAATGTTCTGGTCATATTGCTTTGGGTAAGTCACTCAACCTCTTGGGATTCAGTTGCCTCAATTGCCTTGCTTGGTTGCCGTGATAATTGATGGCATCATGTTTGGAGGCCCCGGTGGGGAAGCTGTGAAGGCGCTGACAGTACTCAGGGCCTTAGGGAATAGGCCAGCAGCCTCTTGACCTGCTAGGGGTCTAACTGCGGCCCATGCAGGGGGAGCTGGGCTGGGAGGGACAGGCAGCTTGTGGTCAGAAGCCGGGAACCTGGCCTGGTAAGTGTGAGCACTTGCTCTGCCCCGGTGGGAAGCCAGGGCTTCCCTGGAGCAACAGTAGCCTCAGCCAGATGCCCTGCCCCACGGGGTTGCCTGCCCTCGCCCCACTTGTACTCATGCTGTCACATGGCCATCCATCTGTGGGTCCAGCCAACTGCCTCCCTTCTTGGCCTTCCAACCCACCTTTCTTCTGTTCCCCTGCCCTAGTCCCCCAGTGGGTGAACTGTGACTCAGACTCCTTCCATTTCTCAAAAGCGGAGATGGGGAGAGAGGGAGAAACAGTCTCCCCAGGTCAGAACATCTGAGAGCCAGGGGAGGGTGCTTAGCAGGGTGGTCAACACCCTGGCCTGGAGATGAGGGGTGATGAGAGTAGAAAGTCAAGAGGACAAGAAGCTGCCCATGCCACAGGGAGCTCAAAATTAGGTGCAGACGGATAGTGGAAAGGGTAAGGGGGACCCTAGATGTGACCTGGACCCCACAGTCCCCTTCTTCCCTCTGTGTGAGCTCATGGGAGGACTTCCCTTGAGGATCTGTGTGTGGGTCCTTCCTACAGGCATCCACTTGTCAGCCAGGCTTCTTTTTTTTTTTTTTTTTAATATTTTAATATATTTATTCATGAGACACAGAGGCAGAGAGACACAAGCAGAAGGAGAAGCAGGCTCCCCACAGGGAGCCTCATGCAGGACTTGATCCCAGGACCCGGGGATCATGTTCTGAGCCAAAGGCAGATGTTTAACCACTGAGCCACCCAGGTGTCCTGTAGGCCAGGCTTCAATCCTGCCCTCTTTTCTAACTGAGTGACCTCAAGCAAGACCCACCCACCTTGCAGAGACTTCTGGAAAGCACTGGCATGTGTTTGGTACTCTAGGGCTTCAGGTTCCTTTCCTGAATGGACAATGGTCTAAGTGTGCCTGGGGCAGGAGGAGCCCAGGCCGGGCATGCTGAGCTCACATGGAGCCTGCAATGACTTTCTCTTGCTCTGTGCCCATCCTCACCTCTGCCTGCAAAGCAGTGGGGCTCCTACAGCCCCTACTTGGCCCTCAGGCTCTGGCCTCCAACCTGCACTAAAACCGGGGCAGTGAATGGAGCCTGAGAGCCTGGAGGTTCAGGTTCAAGTCCTAGTCATTTGATAAAAAGTGACCCCAGGCACTCTGGGGTCTTGGGGGCCTCCGTTCCCCATCTGAAGCAGAGGTCTTGACCCTGATCTCTAACGGTTCTTAGAGACCTGACACTCAGATTCTGGGAGGGTGACAGGATCAACCCTTGTCTCCTCTTCCTCTCCCAGCCCCTCCTGGCCTCCAGCCTGTGGTCTTCCTGTCTCAGTCTGGCTTCAGTTGTGATAGAAGGAGCACAGACTGGCATAAGCAGCTGTTGCCTGCAGCTGACTGCACCTCCCACCAGTCTGCCTGGGAGCCCTGCCATCTCCTGAGTCCCATAGCCGAAGTGAGCCTCCCTCTTGTAGAGCCTAGCATTTTCACGAGGGGACTTCAGACGTTGTGACGAGGGGTGTAGACTAGTATTACCTCCTTTAGTCTGGGGAATTGTTCCCTTTGTTCCAACCACTGACAAGATAGGAAGAAGGTAGTACCTTGGGTTGAGAGGTGACATCTATATGACAACCAGAGCTGGGAGGAGCAGGAGGGAGAGGCTGACATAAGCCTCCCAGTTTGGAGTTAGTAACTGGGGAGCGTGAGGGCACAGTGAAATGGCCTGTGTGAAGGGTTTGGCATGTAGTGGCCACTCAGGAGAGCAGAACTATCAGAGGTCGAAAGTGGGAGGGAGCCGGCCTAACTCTTCCCTCTGACAGTCAGGGCTCTCCCCACCCCACCCTGACACCCTATGCATAAGACCTTTCCCATCCACCAGCTGGTCAGAGCCTCATACCATCTCCAGGAACGGGCAGGGCAGACCTGAGTATTCCCTTCCGGCTGACCCTTGAGAAGCCCTGGTGCTGCCCAAAACCACGTAGTTGGTGACAAAAGATGCCTGCAATTTCGGGGGCTGGCCCGGTGGGAACAGACAGAGGGAAATGGGACAGCCCTTGGGTCTGAACCTCACAGGCCTCCAGGTCCGGCTGCTGAAGTCTGGGACTCTGGTTCCACCCCCACTCTTTGCGGGTCGGGAAGCTGGGCACAAGGGCTGGGACCCGTGCCGGCACACGGTCTGGCCAGGGGAGCAAGAGCGCTCTTCACCGGCTGGCAGAGGGGGCGGCCAGCCCTCTGGTGGGCCCTGGATTCCTTGAGGGATTAAAGCAGCCGTGCTCTGTCTCCCATCTGTGCAGAGGCAGCTTTGTAAAGAGCCTAGACCTCCTTAGACGCCTTTGGGAGTCTTCTGTCTCCAGCCCTCCATCCTCGCTTCTACCTCCCTGCCTCCTTCCTGCCTCCAGAGCAGGCCGCAGACAAGAAGACCGTGGGCTGCCCAGGCCTTGGACATCTGCCCAGGGCCTCCCAGCCTGGGCCAGGCTCTGCTGGTGATAAGCTCCACAACCCATCCTCAAACGGTTGCTTTCTTTGTTCCTTGAGGCTCAGGCCTCCAGGAAAAGCTTTGGCCGCATTGATTTTCACAAATCTACAAAGAACTCCGAGGCCCAGAATGCCCGATCCCCCTCAGGGCCCTGAGAAGGTGGTTGAGGAGAGGGGTGGAGATTGGGGGGCACCCGCAGGGTCTCCCTTTTCCCTGTGTGTGCATCCCCAACCTAAGTCTGCATTCCCGCCTTTGTTCCCCAAGGGCTGGTACTGCAGGGCACACAGCTAAAACTTCAGAGGAGAGAGCATTGAAGTTTTCATGTATCAAAAGGTAGGGTTAGAAAGGTCAGAGCTTCTGATTTGTAGCACAAAATATTACATGTGAGTCCTCCCTGACCCTCACCCCACCCCTGACCCATCCCCATTGCCAGCCCCAGACCCTGGGTGAGGATGTGTTTTGTGTGTTACTTTGTAACGAACATAGCCATTGCTTTGTAGAAGTTGTTTCATTTAGTCTAGATCTGTGTGTTGGTTCTGGGTGGTCTCAGGCCCCATTCTTGAGCCCTGCTGTTCACTCAAAGAGATAAAAAAGAGCCTCCAAGTGCAGTATTTCCTTAGAGACAACTGTGGGCCAGAGGCTAGGAATTGTTCTGTAGGCCTGGGGAAAATCGGTGGGGGGAGGAGAAGGGAGTGCTTGAGAGAGGCCTGCCTGGAAGAAGTGGCAGGATTTGGGTAGGAATAGATGAGGAAAGTATTTCTGGTGGGAGGAAGGCTTTGAACAAAGGTGGGGAGGCAGACAAGAGCCTGTTCAGAACAGCAAGGAGGCTGATGGTGAGGTTTGTGTTGGGGGAATACATTGAGGCTCAGGGCCAAGGAAGTGGACTGGGGGACTGACCAGGAAGACCTGTGGGTGAGCCCATGGAGGCTGGACTGCTCCCAAGGTAGTGGGCCATAGGGAGGATTTCTAATGTGATCTATTTATGATGAGTCAAGAGCTCCTGAGGCTGAGGGGACTCCAAGGCCAGGAAACAGTGGCCCAGGCTTGGTGGGAATGGGGCTTCTGCCCATCTCTTGGCCTCCAGTTTGATCTCTTGGCCTCCCTGTCCCTATCCCCAGGAAGCCCCGTCTGGTTTCCTCTCCACTCTTGACTCGAATCTCTCTCACAGCTGGAAGCCAGTGGAATGTGGTGGCTGCAAGTTCAAGGGTCAGGTAGGCTGGCTTCAATTCCCAGCTCTCCAATCACCAGCAGTGTGACCTTGGGCCAGTCACTTAACCTCCCTGAGTCCATTTCATCATCCATAAAAGGGGTCTGAAATTATCCACCTCACGGTGTCTGTAAAATGCTTAATTCATTACCTTGGCTTAAAAAATAGAAAGTGCAGGGGTGCCTGGCTGGCTCAGTTGAAAGAGTATGTGACTCTTGATCTTGGGGTCTTGAGTTCGAGCCCCATGTTGGGTATAGAGATTACTTAAAAATAACAAGAAAAAGTGAGTACTTAATAAGCCTTATTAACACTCATCTACTCTGCATTTCCTTTATTCTTGGGCACACATTTTTAGGTCTGTGGAATCAGGATTCAATGTACAACTGGTCACAAGAACCCAATTAAATTGCTGGTGCAGGTTACCATTCACAGTGTCTCGGGTTTGAGGAACATGGTCACCCATATTCTCACCTTCCACTTTCATATTTGAATCAGTGTGGCCTGCCTTCCTCTTCCTGGACTGGAAGCACCTCACAGGCAGGGATGGCATCTGGTCCGTGTCCTTCCTGCAGCCAGCATGGGGCCAGGCAAGGCCTCAAATGTCTGCGGGGCCAAATTCCTGGAGGGCCTTGCCCCATCATTTGGTGTCAAGAAGGCAGGGCCAGGAAAAAGCTCCCAGGCCCTTGATTCCCTCTGGCATACTGAAGTGTGCTCTTTGGCTGCCCCCAGTCCCACACGGGCCAGGACTCCAGCATCCCTGCCATGATGTGAGCCTTGGGCAATTCTATCTTTTCTCTGAGCTGTTGTGTTGGAGGAGGCACTCAGGTTTGCAGAGTGTGGCTCTGGCACCCCAAAGGGTTCTGTCAGTGGCTTCCCAAGGTTCAAGCCTGGTGGACCGCCCACTGGGCTGGGACGAAAGGGTTTCTTCCTGCATGAAATGGCAGGAGGCTGAGTACCTTCCCAATAGGCCCCCAAAGGAGAAGGGTTTCTGTGATCTGTTTACCTGTCTGCTCTGCCCCCAATGCTTCTTCTTTTTTTTTTTTTAAGATTTTATTTATTCATGAGAGAGAGAGAGAGAGAGAGAGAGAGAGAGAGGCAGAGACACAGGCAGAGGGAGGAGCAGGCTCCATGCAGGGAGCCCGATGTGGGACTTGATCCCAGGACCCCGGGATCACGCCCTGAGCCAAAGGCAGACGCTCAACCGCTGAGCCACCCAGGCATCCCACTCCCCCAAGCTTCTGCTCTATTGTCAGCAGAATCCCACACTTGAGGACAGAGACAGACACCCTGGTCCCTCACCTCAGTATAAGGATAGTAACCATCACCTCCACCCCTAAAAGAAATTAAAATCAGCCTAGAGTCTGTAAGGCAGGCTCTCTCTGCATTTTCAGATGACAATAATATAATTCACCTCCTTGTTTTTTTACCCGAGAAACAAAAGACCTCCCATTCTGGGAAATAATTTATTCTACAATATTGAGTATAAACTATAAGTGACCATTGTGTCAAGTGCCAGGACTTGCTTTGAGTCCTGAGTTGTGGGTTTGGCTGAAGTGAACTACTTCCCAATCTGGGCCTCAATTTTCTTATCTGTGATATAGGATAGCATTCATTCTGGTCACTTTTCAGAGTTTTTATGGGGCTCACAGCCAAAAAGTGATAATGAGTCACATGACAATGTATTCTGAATAGTGTAACATAGAGTCCAGAAATAAAAGGATAGTATTGTTCTTCAAATCCCTTCCACTGGAGACCTGGCTTGCATACAGTAGTTGCTCAGTAAATATTAGTGGAAGGGGCTGGGGAGGGTATAAGTCAGGGTTTCCTAACCTTTGTGGGCACAGACTATCCTGAGAATCAGATGAAAAGGAGCCTCTCCATGGGGAAATGTATGTGTGGGGGGGACAAGTTTCATTTTTTTAATAAAGATTTTATTTATTTATGAGACACACAGAGAGGAGAGACATAGGCAGAGGGAGAAACAGGCTTCCTGCAGGGAACCCGATGCAGAACTTGACCCGGGATCCCAGGATCATGGCCTGAGCCAAAGGCTCAATCACTGAGCCACCCAGGTGCCCCAGGACACACAGTGTTGCTCATAATTTCCAAAGGTTCGTGGGTCCCTGAGGCCCCAGATCCTAGCAGCAGGGGTCTTGTCCAAATAGTCATAGAGCTTGGTGGCTATATGTCTTTGCAGACTGCCCACAAGCAGGATGCAGGTGGGATGTCTGGAAAGTCTGGGAGCTATGCATTGATCCTGGCTCTCTAATCCCCCAACCATGCCAGAGAAACTCTTCCTTAGCCCTTTGAGTGGCATCATTCTGGACCTGGCCCAGGAGTGCCGATGGCTGTCGCCAGGACATCATGCTTTCCTTTCTGTAGTGCAGTGGACAGATGTAAGGGCTAGTCCTGAAGCTATGTGGATAGAATAGACAATTCTTGCTCCATGCCCAGAGATGCATCTAGCTCCCCAGAGCCTGCCAGGCCGAGGGAAGTCCCCCAGATTATACTGGTCTGCTGAAAGCTTCCCAGAGAGGTATCTAAAATCCCTTTCAAACTTCCTCTTTTCTCCTTAGGGACCAAGTTCAGAGCCTGAGGTGGAGGGGGCTTGGTCGTGGGGCTGCAAGCAGCTAACAAGGGCACAGGGGAAATGCAATTCCCAGGCTGCCTCTACACCTCACTACCAGCTGAGTCTTGGGGTGCAGACCCTGGATCTCTACTTGGGGTCATGAGACATCTTTTTCTAGCCTCCGTACTGTCCTCCAGGAGTTGGCAGGGGGCAGGTACAGGTAAGATACCATCATCTTTTCCCAGTCCCTGCAACACATGTGTGCATGCACACACAAACATAGACATGGGCCTGGCCTATTATTACTAGGTTTATTTTCAGTCAGGCTGAACTCTTAGGGAGATGAGTGATGCCACCATATACCCTCCGTCCTGCTGGAGAACCTGAGATGACATAGTCCAGCAGCCTGAGGCTTGGCTTCCTTTTCACAGATTAATGCCAAGGGGTCTGGTAGTTGACACGGCTGTGGAAAGAAGGAGGGCTGATGCAGGGGCCTCCAGGGTGTCCTGGGGAAAATCAGGCTGTCCTTCTGCAGGCCTGCCCCCCACCCCACCTTCCTGTCCTCAAGGCTCCAAAAACACAGCTTCTATCCTGCCTCTCCTGGCTCAAGAGCCTTCAACAGCTCCCTATTTCATTTTATTTATATAATTTCTAAGACTCTGCTTGACTTTCAAGTCCCCTCCCCTTCCAGTTTGCCTCATCTTTGTTTCTCATTGATCCCCAGTCCTGCCCTGCTTTACTTATTTTTCAAACTTTTAGTGCACTTACTCTGGCAGGCATTATATCATAGTAAAATATCAGAAAGTGTTCCCCTGTGTGTGCACAGGGTGGGTGAGAGAAGGTAAGCTTTCCATCAGTAACTATAATGCAATACTCTGCATCCTTATCAGATAGGGATGCACCTGTGGTGGCCCACCTTGAGGGTTTGAGCTGCAGGGGCGGGGTAGAGGGGCAGGGAAGGCTTGAAGGAGGATGGGACATCTAGGCTGGGCTTTCAAGAATGAGGAGGAAATTTCCAGGCAGAGAAGGAAGGATCATCTAGGCCCTGAAACAGCACCAGCAAAGGCCTGGTGTACTTGGGTGTACTGGTACTTTGGGTGACACCAAGGAATGTGGTACTGCTGTGGTGCAGGAAAGAGGGCTAGGTAGGTGGGAGATGGCCAAATGACCAAGATGCCTAACACCTTGCACTGTCCTGCTGGGAACAGGAGCCTCAGCCTCTCCCACCTACCCCCATTCTGGAAGGTGGACTTTAAGTTCTCTCTATCATGTTTCTTATATGTCTGTTTACTTCTCCGGCCCCTGATCTCCACCCGGTAAGCCCTCTCCTTTTGGCCCAGCCTGAGCCAAATTGGGTGGGACATGCATTCTGCTCCCATCTCTCAGTAGGCCACACCTTGGGCAGGTGCAGATCTCCCTGGAGGGAAGCAGCTCGGCACCCCCATATCACCCAGGAGGTACCAATCCTTGGGTGAAGTGGAGTGGAGAGGGGTCTGAGAATGGCCTGAGCCCCGAGGCTATCTGGGCACCGCCCCTTGGGGAGTGGCTGGGTGTGGAGCGGGGCGGGGTCATTCCCCTACCTGTAGATAGAGCCAAAGCGTCGGAAAGCGTTCCTGTGGAAGAAGAGGAAGGTGAGCCCGAGGTGGGGGCGACCCTCTCCGGGAACCTCATTCCCATCTCGGGAGGCGCCATCCCACCGGGAGGATTACATTCCACCCTTGTCCCACCTAAGGCCTCTACTCCGAAAGGGTGGGGTTGCCAGGGACTGGACGACAGGATGCACCGTTTGATGAGAATTAAACATCTATCCATTTTGAAACTGCTGTTTTCTTGTGGTGTATTGGAACCAAGCAGTTTTCCCGGGTCTCACATATTCAAGGGTCCCTAAATGTGCTCTGAGGAAAGTGGCCAAGCCCTCATCCTCCCTCCTCCAGGTATGGGGTCCCAGGGCTTGTGGTGTCACTTACAGGGAGTCAAAAGGCAGGGGCTTCTGTCCGTAGCGGTCCAGGCTGGGGTTCTGGTTGAGACAGTACTGGCGCGGGCCAGAGAAATGGGGGGGCAGTGAGCCGAGGGGGACACTGGCCCCCTCCCCGGCCCCCACAGCCCTCTCTGCCAGAGATCTTGGCCCTGGGGCCTGGAAAACTCTGCTCCGGGTGACCTCTCCCCTACCCCGCTCCGCGTGCTGGCCTCTCCTCCCCTACCTCCTGGTCCCCAGGGACAGGTCAGCGCGCAGATCTTCCTTACCCGCCAGTTCTGGGTCACCTCCGGCTTCAAGTACCGCACCGCGTAGCCGCTGAAACTCTCGCCTGCGGGGGGACCGCCAGCCTCCAGCGCCCAGCCCGCCCCGCCCCGCCCCGCCCCCGCCCCCCCCCCGCCCCTACTAGGCCCGCCCCCGGCCCAAACCACGCCCACACCTGTGGGAGAGCCAGTCCTGCCCCCACTGCCCCGCCGGGACCCGCCGCGCCCCGCGCCCCTGCTCCCCCGGACCGGAACGCGCCCCGCGCTCGGCCTCCTCCCAGGGGGCTCCCTCCGGCGGGACCTGGCCCCTGCCCCCCCCCAGGACGAGCCCCATCTCTGTCCCTCTTCCCATCGCGGTCCTGCCCGCTCCAAGCGCCCCAGCTGCTCCTCCGCTTCCCCGCGGTCCTTGTCGCAGCCCACCCGATGCCCCCCGCCGCAGCTGGAGCTCCGGGTCTCCCCCAGCCCCTCCCCGAGGGCATCCTCCGGGCCCAGGAGACTGACCCTTCCTGCTCCGGCAGGGCAGCTTGAACTCGCCGGCGGCGGACACGAAGCGGGACCAGTCCTCAATGGCGCGTGTGAAGCAGGGCCAGTCCAGCCGGTTGATGCCTGGAGCAATGGGTACCAGCTTTCCCTCGCGGTACCTGTTGCGGAGTTTCTGGCCAGTCGCCGTGATGTCCTGCCGGGGCCAGGGGAGTCAGGAACGCGTGGGTAGGTGCAGAAGCTTGGCGGGGGGGGGGGGGGGGGGGGGGGGGGCGACCCAGTCCATCCTATAGACCGCAACTGACATCTTGGCCCGTCTGACCTAGGTGCCTGGCCTAGACCCCGAGAAGCCCCCTAAAGGACATGGGAAGGGGGGAAGGGGCCCAAGCAGGCGGCTGAAGAACCCGAGGCACTCTGGGGCTGGGCGCACGCAGGACCTTCACATCCTCTCTCCTGAGCAAACCCAGGGAGGTCCAGGAGCAAAGGACACTTACCAAGCAATGCAGGGGTTTGTTGGGGACACCCAAAAGTGTGAAGTGGGCATTGTCAAAATCATCTGAAAAAGAGAAAGAAGAGATGTCTCCTCCATCAGCCCGTTGTGCACCCATTCAGGAGATCTTTGGCCCACACTGCTTCAAAAGTTTTTGGGAGTTTTTGGCAACTTAAAAAAAAAAAAACAAGATTAGATTTTACTTTTTTTAAAAAAAGATTTTATTTATTCATGAGAGACACAGAGAGAGAGAGGCAGAGACATAGACAGAAGGAGAAGCAGGAGAACTCTGGGATCACGCCCTGAGCCAAAAGCAGACACTCAACTGCTGAGCCACCCAGGTGTCCCTAGATTTTTACTTTTACAGCTGATAAACTCCAAGTAGTTCAAAGATTTCAATGTAAAAGAATGAAACCATGAAAGTACTAGAGGAAAACATGTAAATTCCCTTATAACCTTGGGGTGGGGAAGGCCATACCAACTCACCCACAATCCAATAGCCAAAAAGGAAAGATTGATGACTTTGACTACATAAACATAAACTTCTGCTCAGCAAAACTGACAAGAATCAAAGGACAAATGGGGAAAAAATATTCCCGTTTAGTTTACAGATGGAGCAATTGCCCTAAGAATTGCTAGAAATCGAGACAAGAAAAGAAAAATGAGCAAGCCATATGCATAGGTGGTTCACACACAAACACAAGGAGTGCAGATGGTCCCTAAAACATGTGAAAAGACACTCAGCCTCATTCACAATAAGATGAATGCATATTCAAACTACATTAAGATGCCAGTATTTGCCTATCAGATTGGAAACAATCCAAAAGTTAGTGCAGTTATCGGAAACAGTGACACTGCCCTAACATTGCCAGAGGAGGTATAAATTGATTCCAGCCTATGGAAAGCAACTGGCATTATCTATCAGGAGTATGTGAGTATAAATTCATATACCTTTGGACTTAATAGTCCTACTTCTGGGAATTTATCCCACATTACTGGTGTATGACTGGCAAATGATGTGGGTAAAAGATCTGCCCATTTCAGCATTGTTTGTAGCAGAGAATGATGAAACAGCTCAAGTGTCTGTCATTAAAGGACTCATTAAATACCCTATGATACCTCCTTACTAGGCAGCTACTTAAAATAGAGGAAGTTCTCCATACGAGACCCTCCAAGATGCATGAGAATATATGCTGTATGCTATCTTTTGCTTGAAAGCCTAAAACTGAGATGATGGAGGCAGAGAAGAATATACATTCAGGTCACCACCTTAACCAAGTCATCAGACTTTGCATCATGAATAGTGGGCTAATAGCATTACCTGTCTCCTGCTGAAGCATTAGGGCAAACATGGCATCCGTCACCTGTGCAAGATTCTGGCCAGCAATGTTTTACCTGGCTAACCAAGCCTGTACACCTAGTTTCTAGTTTACAGAAAACAATTATGGTAAACAACATTGTAAGGAAACAATCACTCAAATTCACAACGTAGGACTGTATACAACATAACTGTTTTGAACTCTAAAGAGGGAAATATTAGGGAAAAATGGAAAGTGGGTGGACTATTTCAGACCACAAAGGATACATAACCACCAGTTGCAGTGCACAATCCTAGATTGCAGCCTGGTTCCAGAAAGATTTTAAAGCTATAAGACATCTTTAGTGGTCATTTGGGACATTTTAATATGGAGCAAAGAGTAGGTGCTATTATTGTTAACTTTCTTAGATGTGAAAATGGTATTATGTCATATAGGAGGTTGTTGTCACTGGGAACTGCTTGCTGAAGTGTGTGTGAGTGTGTGTGTGTGTGTGTGTGTGTGTGTGTGTTACAGATGAACCAAATAAAGTAATAGATTAACTGGAGAAGGTGGAAGGCACTGGGTGTCCATAATATTATCCTTTCAACTTTTCTCTATGTTGGAACATATTTATAACAAAAAGTTGGGGAGCAAAAGAATATATGTTTGTATTCATATTGGTAAATAGTGTAAGGGTATGTTAGAAACGGTGGTTACCTGTAAGCGCAGGTGGGTTGCAGTGGAGGGAGATGTACATTGTTACAACATTTTGAATTTTGAACCTGTGACTCTATTACTTTTTAAAAGGATTTTGTTTATTTGAGAAAGGAAGAGCACGAGTGCAGGGGGTGGAGGGCGGAGGGAAAGGGAGAAGCAGACTCCCTGATGAGCAGGGAGCCTGACTCAGGACTCGATCCCAGGACCCTGAGATCATGACTTGAGCCGAAGGCAGACACTTAACTGACTGAGCCACCCTATTACTATTTATTTATTTATTTTTCCTCTATCACTTTCTTAAAAAGCATATGCTTGCAATAAAATACATATCTAAATCAAGAGCTTTCCCTAGAAATCTAGATTCCTGACTTCCAAGAGAAGCCAGGAAATTGGAAGAAACGTGCTGAGCCTTCCCACGCAGCAGTCATCGGGAGCCCCATGGCTGTTCCCCCTTAGAGGGCCAGGTGTGGGGGCTCCACTTCACCTTTCATCCCTCCCTCCTCACTGCTTCCCCACCCACCTCCAGCACTTCCCATGTTGGCCCCCCAGGGCTCTGCATGGGACCTCTAGAGATCTCCATGCAGTCTATGATACATTTGCCGCATTTGTCACCTGAGCTGGAAACTGGGTATGGTTCCAGACTTCCTACTCTTGCCCCTCATCCACGCTGCTACCAAATCCTGTCTTTATCTCCTAAATACCTTCCCGAGCCCTCTCCAGTGGCCAACACACTGTCACTCCTTCCTGAAGACTGTGGTCGCTCCCTGTCATACTACCCAGCCCCTATTCATCTTTGGTCCCTTTGGGCCATCCTCTACCTCTCCACCCCCAGATTGCTCAGACCTCATTCCTACTTCAAGTCTTCAGAACTTCCCCTGTGCCTCCAAGGTCCAGGCCTCTGAGCTTAGCAACAGTTCCCTCATCCCCAACCTTGGCTCTTGCTGCCGCTCCAAACTTGTCCTTTGACCCTACCAAACCCCTCAAGGTCCCCCAACACTTGGGGCAGGTTTTGCCTTCCAGGTCCCCCCACCCACACTGACCCCTCTAGCTAGGATACCTTTGTTTCCCTGCTTCCCCAGGAACATCAGGCACAAAGCAAGTGCTTAATAAATGTGCTGAAAATGAAAATGTATTCATTCACCCATCCATCCATTCATTCATTCACTCACAGGCACCCGCACCTCTACACCCAAGCTCCTCAATCGATGAAGGGCTCTTCCTCGGGTGCATGCAGCCTTTTCATCCCAAAGGCTCTTCTCTACTGTCCACAGCTCATTCATGGCAAGTGTGAGGAGGGTCTTTTTCTTCCCTTTCCACACAGACAGCACATCAGACAGAAGACCTCACTATCACTTTATGATCATCCCTAGCACCCCGACTACTGACTTCACACTTCTCTCTCCAAGAGTAACCACCATTATAGTATTGTTGAGCAGGTACTATATGCTTGGCACAACTTTAAGTGCTTCTCTTAGCTTGTTTATTTTTAAATTTAAATTCAATTAATTAACATATAGTATATTATTAGCTTCAGAGGTAGAGGTCAGTGATTCATTGGTTGTATGTACCACCCAGTGCTCATTCCATCACACCCTCCCCTCCACCAACCCTCAGTGTGTTTCCTACGATTAAGAGTCTCTTATGGTTTGTCTCCTTCTATGATTTTATCTCTTTTTATTTTCCCCTCCTGTCCCCTATTCTCTTAGCTTGTTTCAATCTCACCATAATATGAGGCAGGCCCTGTTATCCCATTTTCCTAATAAGAAAGCAGAGGCTCAGGCCTGGGCAGGTCCCCTCTCCTACCTCCCTAACCCCTCACCCTCCCACCGTGCTTCCGGGTGTTCCCTCCACCAGGGCTCTCCCCCGAAATCACCCACCCCTTCCCCCAAGGCCCAGAGGCAGCCAGGTGGCTGGACCTTTGCGGCAGTAGGTGGTGGACTGGCAGTGCTCGTCGGAAAGGCAGGCCCTGACCGAGTCCATGTCCATGCGGCGCAGGCTGGGCAGGGCCGGGTGGTAGAGCTGCTGCTTCACGCCAGCCAACTGGTTGCGTGTCCGCTCCACAGGCAGCAGAATGGCCGGGGAGGCATACATGTGCGTGGAGCCATCATCCCAGGGCACCAGGTCGATGATGCGGGCCATGGCTGGGGAGCAGAGACACCCCGACCCCAACATCCTTCTATAGGGTAGCACAACCCTGGCCCTGCAGATTTGTTTTCTTGTCCAACACGACTACCCAGAGCTGGGGGCTCCCATGCGATGTTGGGGGCATTCAGACTCACGCCCACCCATGCACACACGATTTGCTAAGGGCTCTGATGGGTCAGTACAGGGGCTATGTGGTTGGGGATGGTCTAAAAGAGGATGCATGGGAGTCTATTCTTAATTCGTGAACAGCAAGTGGTTTCAGGATTTAGCTCAGTTTGCCTCTGGGTAGCTAATTATGGACTTCTGGCCTTAGCTAAAGTATCTGGCATTTACTCAAAATTCTACAGGGAGGCATAGGAAAGTTTTAAATCAGGGGCGAGGCATGAGAGATAGGGACTAGAAAAACATTGCTGGTTACTCAGCACCTCCCTTTAAAGAGTGGCTATTCCCATGGCTTTTCAGTCATTGAAACTTCAGTGAGAATTTGTTGAGTCAGCTTGCTTTCTGCCTGACCCAGTTAGACGTGTGAGACGGAGGTGAGTGGTAGGTGGGTGGGAGGAGCGAGGACCTCAGATGGTGGAAGAGCAGGGAGAGGGCAAGGTGACTGGCCCTGGGGAAGCTGTCTTAGGGTGCGGGCCTGCCTGGGGGGGACGGGAAGTGGGGCAGGGACAAGAGGACACAAAGGACTCCTTGCTCCTCACCCTCTGACGGTGGCTACCTGGTTTGCAGGTACACAGGTCTGTGAGGGTTCTCTGCTCTTCCAACTGCTCAGTGGGGAGAAGAGGCAGGGAGATGGGCTGGCCCCAGCACCTCATACAGTAGGAGAATAAAGGAACATTCTGCAGAGAGACAATGCCCATTGCCACCTGATTGTGAGGGCGCCTCCTCTTCCTCGGCAACCCTGGCAATGGTAGGCTCCCAGGAGAGGAGCCAGCTACCTGGGGTGTTGTGCACTGGCTCCCACTTTTGGCTTTCCTGAAGGTTGCTGTCTTCTAGGCCTTAGCTCAAGCCAGGTGTGTTGAAAAATGTCAGACAGGAAGCAGGCCTCCCTGGAGGTGGCCCTGCCAGGGCGAGCCAGGGCATGCTGTGTGATCCCGGGCTAGTCGCTATCTCTCTCAGGGCCTCACACGGCTCTATGTCAGGCAAGATCCTAGGCCCTGGCATGCAGGGTGACTGTGAGCCCTCCTGCAGACTTGAGAGCAGAGGGTACTGCCCTGCCTGCCAGCCCTTGGGTCTCCAGGGGTGGTGATTAGCAGTAGTCAGTATCCAGGGTCAGCATAAAGGGATCAGAGAGAGTGGTGGCCTCAGCAGGCTAGGGATTAACAGGTGATATCCTAGCCCTGGCCCCTTGCAGGCCTAGAGCCTGCCTCCCTCCTTCTTAGGAAAGAGAGGTCATGAGTGCCTAAGCCCGGCACGAAAGCCCTGGGACCTGCCCACCACCCCAGTCACAATTATTGGCAATGGACCTCAAGGGTGAAGAGACCCTGGGGAAAGTCTAGCTTATTTGCCTGTATTGGTATATGCTCCGCAGACACCTGCCCAGGTGCTGAGGCTGCTGGGTCCTGGAAGACACCCCTTGTGAGGGTCACCCAGGATCTGGCTTCCTAGGGGCTCTACCTCCAGGACTGCATACAGCTCCAGACAGCATCCTCAAGCCCCACCCCTTAGAGAAAAGTTTCCCAGGATTGCCTCTATTCACCACCCCACTCCCAATTTGTTTTTGGTTCTTTAAAAGTTATAAAATACAACAAATGCAGCAAGTGCATAAGTATATAATGTAACTAATAATTTATAAAGTGAGAGTTCAGATCAAGACAAGAGGTACTACTTTGCAAAACAGATTAGCAGATTAGCAGTTTCTGGCACATAAAATTACTACACAACACAGCAATTTTACCCCTAGGAATCTTCCCAAGAGAACTGAAAATGTCCACACAAAGACTGGCATGCAAATGTTCATGCCAATTATTTCAAATAGCCAGTAGGTGGGAACAACCCAAGTGGCCATTGACTGGTGAGTAGATAAACAGACTGTGGTATATCTCTTCCATGGGTTACTCAGGAATTGAAAAGAATGAAGTACTAATACATGGTACCCTGTGGGTGATCCTCAAAAACGTTATGCTTAATGAAAGAAATCAGACACAAAAAACACTACACATGTTGTATGATCCATTTATATAAAATGTCCAGAAAAGGCCAATCTGGGGGGCGGTGCAGATTGGCAGCTGTCTAGAGCTGTGGCTGAGGATGGGAGTGATGCCCATCAAGCATAAAGGGCCTCATCGGGGCGATGACAATGTTCTCAAACAGGATGCCTAGCTCGGTCAATATTAAAAATATAAATTATACCTCGGGAATTTGTTTTTAAAAAATTTTTAAATTGATGTCAGCTAAAGAAAGCAAGAAACAGGGAGGGCCCTGCTGCCTCCTAGAAGCTCCCACACACCCCTTATCCATCCCAACCCCCTGCAAGAGGTAACTGCTCTCTGGCTGTAAAACATCATCACTGCTTTTCTTGGTCATCTTACTACCCATGTTTGCAGCCATGGACAAAACAGGCTAATTTTGCCCCTTTTGAGCTTTGTATATTGGGATCATCGGAGTCTTGAGTCTGACCCCTTTCCCTCATGTACATGAGGGTCATCCAAACTGATGTGCGGCCAAAGTATGTTCATTTCCTTTCCCTAGAGCCACTTACTCTTCCCCCAAGGCACATCTGACTTTGCCTGCTCTCCAGGGGCTCCGCTGCCTCCAGGTTGATCAGCCTAGAGAGAGGGGCACAGGCCAAGCCTCACTCATGCAGGGTTCCATATAATCACCCCTTCCCAAGCACCTCACTCCCCTTGGCTTGCAGCACCCTCACTTCCTGCTCCTCCTCCTCTTCTCAGCCTCAAAATGTGCTACAGGATTCTGTGTCCCCTTCTCTTTAGCTGCATTGCATTTCCCAGGGGTTCTCAATCTGTCCTGGGGCTTTAAACAGCATCTACTGCTGAGCTAATAGGTCTAACATTTCCATCTTCCCAAACTTCAGACAGATGCACAGACACACACACACACACACACACACACACACACACACACACAACTCTGCCACCTACTGCACATTCCCATTTGGAAGTCTCTTCAGACATCTTACTAGAGTTCGTGAGTTCCCCTGCCCCCCAAAACTCTTCCCCCCACCTCGCAGCCCCAGCCTTCCTCTTTTAGGTAAACGGCATCATCTGCCACCCAGTTGCCTGAGCTATACCCTCAACACCTCCTGGTCTCTGTTCCCCTGTCCCCACCCGCTGCCATCTCTGCATGGGCCTCTGTCAAGCCGGGGGCAAGGGTGATTATCACTGAGGACATAGGCCATTGCCTGCAGGCCGGGCAGAGCTGAAGAGCTTGCTGTTCACAGGTACCATGAACTTGCAGGCCACAGGTACTTGCAGGCCACAGGTACCGTGGGAGGAGCCCTCATCCCCTGCAACCTGATGTATTTACAGAGGAGGCGCAGGGCCAGCTTGAGCTCTGCCATTGGTGTTCGGCCTTGCTGGCAGAAAGAACATTCTCCCATGCCAGCTACCTTGGGAAGTTGCAGAAGACTCAGGGCCGGAGAGACTCTGCTTGAGTCCTGGCTCTGGAGCTGGAGGCTGGGGTGCCTCCGGCCACTGATGATTGAGAGTTGACAAGCCCTTGCCACCTAGAATCTCCCAGGATCACGTGGGGACATGAAGCTCTTATTCTTCCACTGGCCATTCTGTGGCTTGCCCAAAGTATGTGGGACACTGGATCCCTGGAACCTGGAGAGGTCCCCTGGCAACTCATGGTGTCCCAGTGAGGGCCACATGGGGCTCCTTCCCTGGGGCCTAGATCCCTGTTGGCCCCTGGAAGGTTGCTGCTGGCTGCCTGGCCATCGAGCTCCTGTCTTCCACCGCCACCTCCCCACCCCTGTTGGGCACCTGCTAATCCTTTGCACACGGCCCCTGTCCCGCTGCTGCCAGTTAATCCCCCCTGTGTCTGAGAGATGAGCTGCAAGTGACAGGGAGAAGGCAATTCTTGGCTGGTGGTCGGCATCTGAGCAAGTAAGTCAGGATGATGTGGTGGCTCAGTGGGACCTCTGGTGGGACGCCCATGCTCTCCTTCTAGCAAGGCATTTAGATGTGGAGAATAGGGAAAAGCTGGAAACCTGGAGCTTCCCTCTCCACCTGTGGTGCTCAAACCTTAGCAAATCCTCAAGGCAGCTTGTGACATGCAGATTCCAGGCTCCACAGAGGGTTGAGAGGAGCAGAGGAATCTGTGTTTTCACTAGCTTCCCAGAAGATTCTGAAAGGCTGGTGTCCCAGCACCATGGTTACCCTGGGCTTTCAGCTCCCCCTTCCCACCTTTGCCCGCCCTTATCACTGTGGAGTCAGTAGGGACATGCAAATATGTCTTTGCCAGAGGAAATGGCTGGGTCAGGGGGAAGAAGAAAAATTGGGAGTGGGGAGGGCTTCCCTGGTCATTTCCAGAAGGTTCAGAAACACAAACAGAACTGCTGCCCATTGGGAAAGGGTCTGTAGGACTGGCCTGCGGCAGCCAGCCCTGAACATATATCAATACCATGGAGAGTAGATGTGGGGCATCTGGAGTTCAGCAAACCTGAGTGTGGCTCAGCTTGGTTGCTTGCCGACTGTGTCACTTCGGGCAAGTCTACCAATCGCTCCATGCCTCTGTTTCCTTAGCTGTAAAGTGGTAGCCCTTAACTTCCTGAGGCTGGTGGCCGGTGGGGACAATGAGGATGAGTGTGATCTGGGGTAAAGGACACTTAGCTTCATTTGGGCTCTTGGGGCTATTTGGGGTTGGCCACATCGGTGGAATCCACCATCCTAAACATAGGGTCTTGGGCTCTCCTAGCCTTGGAAATCCCTGTGTCTGCGCCCCAACCCAACAAAGACACGGCAGACCGGAAGGGCTAATGTCTGGCTCAGGTTCACCTTTTTTTTGTTTTTTTTTTTAAAGATTTTTTATTTATTTATTCATGAGATACACACACACACACACACACACACACACACACACACACAGAAACAGAGGCAGAGACACAGGCAGAGGGAAAAGCAGGCTCCTTGCAGGGAGCCCAACATGGGACTTGATCCCGGGTCTCCAGGATCAGGCCCTGGGTCGAAGGCAGCGCTAAACCGCTGAGCCACCTGGGCTGCCCAGGTTCACCTTTTCGGATGCTGAGTCAGGGATCTGATTTTCCCACCCGGAGGTCTGCCCCTCACCATGGCCTCTCCTAGGGGAGCTGGACTGCTGAGGCCAGAGCAGGGACAGAAGTCAGGGCTGTGAGTAGAAGGGCAGGTGTGGGGACTGGCGGACTGGGGCAGGGATCCTGGGCCCTCTGCCTGTCATTTTCAGCGTGGGGTCAGGGTCTCTGGCAGAGGAGAGACAGAGACACCTTCTATCATGTTGGGCATCGCCTTTGAAGAGCCTTTCGAGGGTGTAAGTTTGCACATACTGACCTGTGTGGTGCTCGCTGGGCCAGGCCTGTCCATAGGGATTTAGTAGTGAGTGCAGAGCCCCCCCCCGCACTGTCTCCAGAAGGGAAATGACGCCAGAAACTGAACCCGTATAAGGTAAGGCTGAAATACCCCAGTACATCTTGAAAAGGGATTTGACTATCATTTTATCTTAAACATTTTTAAATCATGAAAATAGGTTAACATTTATGTTAAAATATTTTCCATTCATATGCTGTTCATAATGTATTTTTAAAAATACATTAAATTAAATACACGATATTCTAAAATTGATGTTTTTGCTTGACACCAAATAATGATTACAGCCAGCACTTTATTAAGTTCTCAGTGTGTGCCAGTCACGTTTGTATCACGTTATTTTATCCTCACAATCCTCTCCACAAGATAGGTTCTGTAACATCCCTGCTTTACAGACAAGCACACCAAGGCTCAGAGAGTTCACCTGACTTGGTCATGACTAGAATCCAGAGCATGTACATCTTTTCGTGTTAGTTCAAATAGATCTACGTTTTTATGGCTCCATAATATTCCATCATTGGATGTATTATAATTTATTTAATATGTATCCCTCTTACAGATGAAAATTTAGGTTTTTTCCAATAATCTGGGTCCTACTGATGAATATTTGGATGTTTTTTTATCTCTTGCTATAACACTGTGGTGACCAACCTCTTTATACATGTGTTTTTGGCTTGAGTATTTCTTTTCTTTTTTCTCTTCTTTTCTTTTTTGCCTGAGTATTTCTATCAGGTGAATACCTGGAGGTATCACTTGTAAAAAATGTTTTGAAAGATTTACTGAGAGAAAAGGGAAATGTGTGACCCACAGAAGTGGCCCCCAAGTGGCAGGGCAAGGGTGCACACTCTGCGGAGGCCTAAGGACTCTGTGTCTTACAGGTGTCGGGATGTTGAGCTGGGTCCAGAGGGTGCTGCCTCAGCCCCCAGGGACCCCTCAGAAGACCAAGGTAGAGGAGGAGGGAGGCACAGACCCAGAGCCAGAGCCAGAGGTGAAGCAGGAACCAGAGCTGGAGCCTGAAACAGCCCTTGAGGAGGCCGAGCAAGGGGACTCCCTGGTAAGAGAATGAGCCTGAGGGAACAAATTCCTAGCTGGGGTCAGCTGCCCCCCAGGAGCTTCCATGGGGTGACTCCAGCACATCCACAGTTGCCAGTTCTGCATCCCATCCATTCAGGGGCCTGATGATGACAACTAATTCAGAAGCTCAATTCTATAGATTTGATTTAGTTTCTAATTGATGCCAGGCCTGTACCCTGAGCTGGGGAGCATGATGATGAGTGAGGCTTTGTCCCCGGGGGGCAGCAGACAAGTACCAGCCAGATCATCCTATCAGAAGACAGAAGTGATGAGGAAATGCAGGGATCTTCAACATCGGGCTCAGCTCTACCTTCCATGGAGGGCCGAGCAAGTTCATCACACAGAACTATGGGAGCTCAGAGGAGAGAGAGAATCATCTTAACTCTGGAGAGTGGAGGGGGAGTGCTTCCCAGACATGGAGGGCTGGGCCCAGTGTGATGGGAGATGAAGAGCTGGGGTGTGCCTGGCAGAGGAAAGGCTAGTTCTTGGCAGCACAGGGTACACTGAGGAAACAGTGACTACCCAGGTATAGGGTTTGTGTGTATAGTGTTTGCATGTGCACACAAGTGTACATGTATGTGCATGCCCTGTGTCCTTCGTGGTATGTCTGCACATACATATGCACTAGCACACCGTGTACACATGAACACACATATTTACATGGATTTCTGTGCACGCACGTACTCGTATATGTGCACGTGTGTGCACACATGCATTGATATGTCTGTAGTTCCACGTGCCTGAGGCATGCTGTAAGCATGTCAGTGTGTATATGCATATGTTTCTGAGTCTGTGAATGTATTCATGTGTTTGTGTATGCACATGTTTGTGTATTTGTGCATGTATGTGTGTACAGACATCTCTGGCATGTGTCTGCATGTTTGTATATATACATATTTGTACATCTGTGCACATATATGTGTGTTCAGATGCAGAACTTTGTGTGTGCAGGTATACATGCATATGTATGTGTACAGACATATGCTTATATGTTTGCCTATGTGTGTATTTGATTATGTGTTGATGCACATATGAAAGGATGTGTTCATGAATACACATTTGTGTCCATGAGTGTATCTGTGTATGTGTCTATGTCTGTGTGACTAAGCATATAAATGTGCATATGTGTATACATAAATATCTGTGTCTGTATATATATGCAAATATATGTGTGTACATATGTACATGTGTGTGCATATGTGTATGTATATTTGCAGGTATCTGCATTTGTGTGCATCTGGATATGTGCATATATATATGAATATGTGTGCATGTGCCTGTATGCACATGCATGTGTGGTGGGGCACACATGCACACACAAATGTATATGCACGTGTGCTTGAGTCTTGCATGTACATATGCAGGGGTGGGCAGATACATTTGTTTTTGTGTCTATTCATGTGTGTATACACACATCTCTGTGTTACTGTATTACACATATGTGTACTTATGCATGTATGCATCTGGACTCATATGGAAATTTATGTGTGCTCATACATTTACATGTCACAGTGAGTGTGCACATGTTAGCATCCCTGTGTGCACATGCATGTTTGTACACACACATATGTGCATGCAGTGGTAGGAGCTGCAGCTCGGAGGCAGATGAGAGGCAGGTGGTGGGTGCTGAGTGCCCCCCAGTTGCTGGAGGAGAATGGAAGGTTTGGCCCAGAGGAGAGGAAGAGCTCTGGCTGCGGGGGAGGTATGTAGGGGGGCTCTCACCTCCTTCTCCCCCTCAGTTTGCTCCAACATTTCTCCCTATTCTCAGGCCAGTGGAGTGGGGCAGCTTCCTGGGGAGTATGATAGGCCCAGAGCCTACCTTGGTGGGGGGCACTCAGGGCCCTATCCTGGATGAGGGACCCCTGGGATTGGGAGGAAGGGAGTGTTCCAGGCTGAAGGTGAAGCTGCCAGGATTTACAGGGACGATTGTGAGAACAGAGCTACTAGGTCCTGTAGGGTAGGGGGTCTTATGCAGGTGGTTTTAGGGGCTGCTCCTGCCTGAACCAGGCTGGTCTCACAGAGGGCTTATGTGGTCCTGTTTGAACCTTGCAGCCACCTGAAGAGCCATTGGAGGAAGTGGCTGCAGCTGACCCAGGCCCTCAGGGTGAGTGCCGGAAGCCCAGGGCCAGGCTGCGGGGTGGAGTGTATTCTCCCTCAGGACCTTGCCACATCCACAGACTGGCAAGCCCATTTCACAGATGAAGAAACTGAAGCTCAGAGAAGTTGAGTGTCTGGGTTCAGACACTTTAGCTGAACTGAGCTGGAGCCTTGGCCTTCTGACTCCCTTGGAGCTCTCCTCTTTTCCCTGCCTCTGACTTGACTTTCCTAGCAGGAGAGAAATGGGCCACTTTGAGGCTCCAGATCTGAAGTATGAGGGTCTCTTTTCCAGAAATCCAGGAGGCTGTCCTGAGTCCGCCTACATCCCTCCAGGCCCAGATCACTGTGGCTCCTGAAGTGAACAGGTACCACACCACCCTGCCCTCTCCTCAGGGGCCCCCAGTCTAGGGAGCCACTTGGGGGTGGGGACCAGCATTGCTCTTAGGTCTCTACTCATTCCCGGGCAACCGCCCCAAGCATCTTGGGAAGGGAGCCTCGGGCAGGGGTCAGGGATCTCCTAGGCCAAATGGACAATGTGACCAAGAGAAACAGTGAGTAGGGTCCAGAGTGTTCTCAGTGCTTGGGGGAAATGCAGATCCATGTGGTTAGAGTTTCCAATTTTCCTAACAGAGCCAGAAATCCAGACTATTGCATGATAACTCAAAGTTGGCTCATTTTAGACCATTAGCACTTATCCAAGTGGGCATGCCTGTGGGGGTTGAGGCTCAGGCAGTGTCTGCGACCCTCACACTGAGACTGTCCAGCCTCAGCCACAAGAAAACACCCCATAGGAAACCCTCAACCCTTCTAGAGCACAGGACGTGTGCCAAGTATAGATAGGATGGGACCCCCTGGGACCAGGCTAAGGGGGAAGCAGGATGACAGAACTTGGCTGCTTTGTGCCTAGCATCCAATGGGAATGGGCTCAGGATGGCACACCTCTCTAAGGGTCGGTGTCCCCCATTTTCCAGAGCTGGACACAGGACTTGGGGGGAGGTGGCAAATCTGAAGTCTCACAGTGAGGAGATAGACATTGGGATTCAAGCCAAGTTCATCAAGACACTGTGAATGAAGTACCACTGGGATTGGGGTGGGGCAGGGGACCTTGAGGATGGGTCGGTACCTCTGTCCCTCAGCAGTTCCAACGACTGGGTGCTGACATGGCTTAAGAAGAGCGTGGAGAAGGTGGTCCCACAGCCTGTCCCCAGCAGCAGGCTGACCCAGAGCACCACTGCTGGCGGGGAGGGCCCTGCTCAGGTATTTCTGAGGCCAGAAGCTGAGGGAGGCAGGGTGGGAGGCCACTGCCTCTGGGTTCTCTGTCCTCATCTGTCTGTCTGTCCTGGCAGGCAGGAGCACAGGTGTCTGGGCAATGCAGCACTGGGAGCTCAGGTGAGGCCAGCTTTGCAGGATGGGACCGCAGGACTTGGGATGGGCCCTGCCGCTGCAGAGAGCCCACAGGCAGGGGACGCTTATGTGACTGGCCCTGGGTTGCAGCCTGGGTTTGAGTGAAGCTGATGGGAGGAGGGGGTCTGGGCAGGCCTCTTGATGCTCACCACCCTCCTTTCTTCTCAGATGGACTTGGTGAGGCTGCTGGGGACACCGGGTGAGTCCTCATCCCTGAGTACTGGTTTGGGAGCCCCTGCGCCTCCTGCGGAGTGTGTGTGGTGGGGGGAGCAGTGTGCCCAGAGCTGAGGGTCTTGGGTTCAGGAGCAAGGTACACCACCACCTCAGTGTGTGGCATTGGACTCACCTTTCATCTCTTCTGCATGCTCCAGTTTGCAATCTCTGCTGGAATCCCAGAGTTATGCATTCATCTTTATTCACCCCATTCATTCATTCCTTTCCTTATTCACTTGTTAGACTGTTGAATTCTTGAGTGCAGAGGCTTTTGTCTCATCACTGCTGGTATCCAACACAGTGCCTACCATAAGGAGGACTCAGCACAGAGGGGATGAATGAATGAATGTATTCATTCATTCACTCATTATTCCAGCTCACTGTCTGTTTCTTTTTGTCTCCTGGAGGCTGCCCAGGTCAGGGGTCCCCAGGGCCACTCAGCTGACTCATGAGACCAGTAAAGCAATTTAGGATGAAGGCCCCCAGGGGACTTGTTAGCTTTCTTTTGGGTTATACCTGAGAGAGGGGTTCCCTTGGGAACACGGAGCTTCCCTGAAGAGAGAGCAGCTGCCTGGAGGCCATGGTCTGGGGGCCATTTGCCCCAAGACCAGCTATGTAATTTGTGGGGCCCAGTGCAAGATTAAAATGCAAGACTCCTTTAAAAAATTAATAAGAGTTTGGGGCACTTGGGTGGTACAGTTGGTTGAGCATCTGACTCCTGGTTTTGGCTCAGGTCATGATCTCAGGGTTGTGAGATCGAGGCCCACATCAGGCTCCGTGCTCAGCAGAGAGTTTGCTTGATATTCTCTCTCTGCCTCTCATTCTTGTGGTTTTAAATAAATAAATCTTTTAAAAATTTAAGTTTAAGATTGAGTTTAGGATTGTGCCAACAGCATGAAACCAAAAATGAGCCCTTCTAAGTATTGGGCCCCGTATGACTGCCCTTCTCCCAGGCCAGTGGAGCCAGACCTATCTGTGCCAGGCACGGGGAGCCCCCCATGCTGCATTCAGGTTCCCAAGCAGCCCCTGGTTCTTACCTGCTTCCCCGGGTGGCCATGGCTGGGTCTGTTGTTCTGGGCCTGGCCCAGCCAGAGGTAAGAATTTGAGGCTGGCAAAAGTTGCCCCCCTGACCTGAGGCCCTTCGGAGTAGCCAATGCAGGGTCCCCACTGTGCAGATGAGGCTAGAGGCAAGGAAGGGCTAGCTGGGGGCTGGGACTCCAGTAGACGTTAAGGTCGCTGTGACCTGGCTGTGCCACTGACCACTGGCCCCTGTGCAGGTCTGGGCCCTGGCTGCTCAGGTGGCTTGAGCAGAATCTGGAGAAAGTTCTGCCTCAACCCCCCAAAACCTCTAAGGTAAGTCAAAGAAAAGGAGGAGTGGGCAGATGACCACCTGGGAGGGTTTCTGGGCCCCCAGGAAGGACCCAGCAGGCTATCCCACCCCCGGGTTACATAAAACCTACTGGCGGGTTCTCCATGGGGAGGTGTGACTGCAAAACAGCAAGGGAGCTCATCGGGAAGGATGGGGGCCCCTTGCCGCCTGCCCTGGGTACGGCTGGCCAAGGGAGGGAATGCTCAGGGCTTGCTTTATTCCACAACTCCACGTCCTTTTCTTTTTTTAAATTTAAATTTAATTTGCCAACATACAGTACATCATAAGTTTCAGATGTAGTTTTTGATATGACCCCACTTCCTGTTTCTGATCTAGGACCAGAGAGATGAAATTGCAGATGCTGTCTTGGACACAGGTACAGGGAGGGGACCTGGGAAAGGCTGCTCAGCATGGTCACAGGCAGGGCTGGGGGTGCAACGGGGCCTGAGAGAACCCGCGGGAGGCCCTTAGCCATCAGCTGGGGTATGGAGGGGCTCGGGGCTGGCAGGGAGTGGTGGGCCTCAGAACCCCTCCTTGGTCCAGGCTGTGAGGTCTTGGACAAGTCCCTTGAACTTCCCAGGTCTCACTTCCACATCTGACTGATGAGACGGGTAGTGGAGTGGGCCCAAGGGGCTCCTAACTCCATCATATTGGTGCCTCAAATCTGGTCCCCAGTGCCCATGAGGGGTCCCGTGGAGCCCTGTCTTGTCATCTTTAGATGTGCTCTCCTTGCTTCTTAGAGCCCCCTGGGCCCACCCTGGAAACAGAGCCCGTGCTGCAGGCCCCAGAGAGCTCCTGCGTGCCCACTGCTGGCCCCTTGGAGCCCCAGGAGGAGCCGCCTTCAGAGCCCCAGCTCAGCCCTCAGGCTTCCTCCTTGCTGCTCCCCAGTGACCCTGCCAGGTGAGCCCCCCAATTGCTACCTCTTTCATGGCAGAACCAGTACTTGGCCTCAGCCCAATGCCCAACACTTCACCAAACTAGTTTTTTTATTTTTTATATATTTTTTAAACTAGTTTTTTTAAAATTTAAAAGTATCATATCGCTCCGGGAGAAAATGTTCAAGGGACTCCCCAGGGCCCTTCCCAGGGCAGCCACATCAGCCATCATCCTTCCACGCCTCCTGGAAGCATGGACAAGCTCGGGAGTCTGCTTCTCCTTGAAAGAAACACACCTACCAGCCAATGGCAAAATCTATATACTTTTCTGCATCTTGCTTTTTATTTTATTTTATTTTTTTTACCAAAAAGTCTATCTTAGGGTGGTTTTATGTACATTGGCCTACTTCATTCTTTCAACAGCTGCGGAATGCCCGTTGTACGGCCATACCGCTTTTCTGTGGCCATTTGCTGGCCATTAGGTTTATTTCCACTCTTTTGCTACCATCGGTGGCCTTGTACAAGCATCATTTATTTTGCTTGTGTGGATTACCTGTAGGGTAAATCCAAGGAACTGGAGTTACTGAGCCAAAGGATGCATGCTTTTGAAATCAGGTTAGGTGTTGCTGGCAGTGTGGGAGAGGCCTGCATGCACCCTCAGGGCGGGGCGGGGGGCTGCTGGGGTCTGAGCGGTAGGTCCCCAGAGGCTGGCCCAGGGAGGCCAGGCAGGAGGGCAGCAGGCCTTGGGGCTAGAGACCTGGGTTCAGGTCTGCCTTCTGGTGAGTTTGCTGTCTGCCTTGGGAGGGACCCAACTCTGATCTCAGTTTCCCCAGGGGCCCTGCTGCATGGACATGGCCTGTTCTCTTTCACTTGCAGGTTGATGGCTTGGCTCCTGCACAGGCTGGAGATGGCCCTGCCGCAGCCGGTGCTCCATGGGAAGGCCAAGGAGCAGGTCTGTTCTGGGCAGGGGGGGTGGGGCCTAGGTAGTTGTGGGAAGGGTCTTGGGATGGAAGGTCTGAGGGCGAGATACAGAAGAAAGAAGGGAACCTGGAGCAGGAGCCCACCCCATGCAGCCTGCCCATCTTCTCAGCTCACACTCATTCCATGTGCACTCTCTGAGGCACCTTGGCCACAGGGCTGAAAGGGGCTGGCCCAGCCTTGCTAACCAGGAGGTCACAGTCTGTGGGGGAGGTGCTTCCATGGGGGAAGCAGAGAGGACGTGGGGTGAAGAGGAGGAGGGTTTCCAGGAGCATGAAGGAAGGCTTCCTGATGGAGGTGGCTTTCAAGCCAGAGACCTGAGGGAGAAGTAGAATGGGGGAGGGTAAATGAAGGGGCCGGTGTAGGGAGAGCCCTTTAGGCAAAGGAGCAGCATATGCAAAGGTCCAGAAACAAGAGAAACCTGGAATGTTCTAGAAAGGAGTGGGGCTTGCAGGAAAGCAGAGGGCTGTGTGTGCATTTCTGAGAACCTAGGATTCCAACATAGGTGGGTGGGGGAGCAAGGCCTCTGTCACCTTTTCCTCTCCTTCTCCAAGAACCTGGCACCTAGGGGTGCCTGGGTAGCTCAGTTGGTTAATCGTCTGACTCTTGATTTCAGCTCAGGTGGGTCATGATGTCAGGGGCATGGGATTGAGGCCCACTTCGTGCTCTATGCTCAGCAGGGAGTCTGCTTCAGATTCTCACTTTCCCGCTGCCCCTTGCCTTGCTTGTGCATGTTCTCTCTCTAAATAAATACATGAAATTGTTTACAAAGTTAAAATAAAAAAATTAAAAAAAAAATTAAAATAAAAAAGAACCTGGTACCTGGCCCCTCTCTCTTGGGAACAATTGTGTATCTTGACAGCAGCTGGAGCTGGGAGGCAGGAGGCCTGGGTCCCAGTCCTGGCTGCAATAGGAGGTGGACAAGAAACCTCAGGTGGGGGAGACACCCTTCCCTGCAGGCCGAGCCCTCAGGCTCTGAGTCCATATGGCTTCTGTCGGCAGCAGAGGAAATGCAGCTTTGGACTTTTCCAAGAGGAGGGGAGAGAGGCCTGGTGGCAGGAACAACATGTCCTCCTCACAGACAGGAGGGGCCCCTGGGGATGGGGCTGGGGCCAGGGAAGGTGTGGTGCTGGAGGGGGAGAGGCCTCCCTGGCAGATAGAGCTTGGAGAAAACCCCCCAGGGAAGGCTGGGAGAGGGGGAGGTAGGCGGGCATCTCAGGCAGGTGGCCCCACCTGGGCAAAGGAGCTGAGGAGGGAGCCGGTGGTGATCCAGGGAGGAGAGAGCCTGCGGGCTCTGAGGCAGGAGGAGAGAAGCAGGCCAGAGAGGAGCCAGGAGCAACTGGGTCTTCCGCGTGTCCTCCTTGGGGATGAGGAAAACCCTCAAGTTCCTGCGTGTGCTGGGAGGGGCAGTGGAGACAAGGGGGCTGATGAGGAGACACAGCATTTTTCCCCTTTCTCCCCATGCAGGAGCCTGACTCCCCTGTGACCTGTGACGTGCAGACCAGTAAGTGCCTCCTTGGTGGGTTTTCATGTGCATCTCCAGTGCAGTTGCTTGGCCTGAGGGCACTAGGCCAGGCCCTGAGAGAGCCCAGGTCCTGCAAGCTTCCCCTCAGGTCAGCCTGGCCAGGTAGTCAGAGCCTGGCCCGAGCCAAATGGTGGCTGGAGGCCCCTCCGAGGAGCTGGAGAGAGGTGGGGGCGGGGGGCTGGCTTGCCTTCCAGTTTCTATCCAAGTTGGAGGGACCCCCTTCCTCTGGGAACACCTACAGAGAGCTCTGCACTACTCCCCTGGGCCAGGGTGTTTGGCTAAGCAGAGTCCCTGGTTATGGCCAGAGGTGTAAGCGGAGAGGCATGGGGTCTCCTGGAGGAACTAGCTCCCATAAACCCCAGCTCTCTTGAGCCAGGAGGGTTCCCCTCGTCAATAGGTGGTGGGGGCGGGGGGGGGGGAGGGTAGCAGGGGGGAGGTGTGTGCTGCCTTTTATCCCAGCCCCGCACAAGGATTGGGGGACGTATAAGGGCAGGAGGGGACAGCTCGGGTCCAAAATCTGCTCCTCCTTTCATGTCATGGCCTCAGTTTGAGAAACATGTGGTTATAGGGCATTTCTTCATTCGCAAAGGTCACAGAGGGCCTGCTATGTACCGGCTGTGATAAGTACTAGAGGTGAGCAAAGCAGAGCTCAGGGCCTGTGGGCAGTGGCCCTCCTGACCCTGGACACAGGCCCTCAGACCATGGGCCTCAGGTGTCCAGAGGCGGTCATCCGTAGCTCCACGAGGCTGATAGTGGTCTTTATGAGCACTGCAAGGGTGAGGCTGGCCACCACAGCCTGCAGCACAGACGGGCCAGCCAGCTGCGGCGTGGGATTGTCTGGCAGAGTGGCTGTGGGAAGAGGTGGGGTTTGTAGAGTGGTGATGATGCTGTGAGGGCAGGCCTCAGAGCAGGCCTTGCTCAGTCTCGTGGAGTCCCTGTGTAGAGCAGTGACCCTGTATGGCTGTTGGGGCGGGCAGAGGCACAGAGATGTGCCCAAGTCACCGAGTGAGTTGTCACAGAGCAGCGACTAGCATCCCCTTGGCCTGGCGGCAGTTGTCAAGATTGAAGGAACAGACAACGTTCCCTGGAGCAGAGACCCTGGAGCAGGGGCCCTGGGGAGCTCTGAAAACGGAGCCCCTGGCGCCCTCTCCTCCTCTTCTCTGCTCCTCTGGAAGGAGGCAGGGTGCTCAGCCAGCTGTAGCCGGGCACAAGCCGGGAGTGTGCGGGTCGTGGGTGGGCGCAGGGCACCAGGCCCAGGCACCGGGTGTGTTAGCTCCCCAGGGCTGCTGAGCCAAAGAACCAGAAACCGGGCGCCTTCAGACAGCAGGAATGTACTCCCTCACAGCTCACGATCCAGAGCTCTAACTTGAAGTGTTGGTGGGGTTGGCTCCTCCTGGTGCTCTGAGGGGGAAGCCATCCCACACCTCTCTCGGGGCTTCTGGTGGCTGCTGGCACTCCTTGGAGTCCGATAGGCTTCCGGCTGGCCTCCAACCTCTGCCTTTTCCTCTGTGTCCCAATCTCCTCTCCTTTCTCTTGTAAAGACACCAGTCACCGATATAAGGCCCTTCCTAAAACCAGGATGAATTCACCTTGAGATCCTTAACTGATGACACCTACAGAGACTTTTCTTTTCTTTTCTTTCTTTTCTTTTCTTTTCTTTTTTTCTTTTTCTCTTCTTTCTTTCTTTCCTTTCTTTCTTCTTTCCTTTTTTCCTTCCTTCCTTCCTTCCTTCCTTCCTTCCTTCCTTCCTTCCTTCCTTCCTTCCTTCCTTCCTGATTTTATTATTTGTGAGAGACACACAGAGAGAGGCAGAGACACAGGCAGAGAGGGAGAAGCAGGCTTCCTGTGGGGACCCCGATGTGGAACTCAATCCCAAGACCCTGGTATCAGCCCTGAGCCGAGGGCAGACACTCAACCACTGAGCCGCTCAGGTGTCCCGCAAAGACTATTTCTAAATGAGGTCACATTCACAGGTCACAGGGATTAGAACTGAGTATATGTTTTGGGGGGCACTACACTCTTCAACCCACTTAGCAGGGTGACCCACAGGGTGGGGGGATGAGTTCCCTCCCGTGCTGCTGGCTCTGCTTCCAGTCTCCCTGCCCATTCACTCCTCACACACCTGCTCATTCATTCCTTCCGCCTGCCCACCCAGCCACCCACCCTTCTGTCTTGTTTCAGGCATGGCGACAGCAGGAGGCCTCTGAAACAAGAGAGAAGGGATCCTGGGAGAGCACGGATGGACAAACGGATGGTCGGATGGAAGGAAAGAAGGGTGCCCTGAAGACCTGCAGGGGAGGGGAAGGAGTGGCTGTCCACCTGGCACCCTCCTCGAACAGTGACACCCCTGCCACTCTGCACGCTCCCAGGCAGGGCGAGGGGAACCAATCCCAGAACTGCCCCTTTCCATGGAAGCAAGAAGGGCAGCCGAGGGCAGCCTGTGGGACTCAGGCTAGACAGCAGGAAAACTTCCCAACAGAAGGCTGCAGGAAAGCCCATGGAGGACTCTCTTTGAGAGCTGGCCTGCACAGCCTTCAGCATGGGGCCCGGCACACAGTTGGTGCCCTCACAGGATGCATTTTTTCCCAGAAGAGGATCCCCTTAGGCTTGGCTGTGTTCTTTCCCTTGAAGAGTTAGGGTCCAGCAATGGACAGCAACACATGCCTTCAGTGACATTAAAAACCATAAATTAGCACATCAAAGCTGTGATTGCATGATATCCTTGCTTCAGAGGAAGTTAATCTGGGTACTTAGGTTTGAAGGATGGGTAGGTTAAGGTGGCCTGTGGTCTGGGGGAAGCAGGAAGGAGGAGCTTGCCAGGGATCCTGAACCAGTTGCCCTGGGCTCCAGCTGGTCCACAGATGTCTGTGTTTGGGGCAAGAAATGATTTTAAACATTAGAATTAGTTGCCAATATCTAAAGATGAGGGGACATTGCACAGGAAAAGTCTGGCTTCTCTCAAAAACTAGGAATATCCGCACAGTGCTTGTAAGGACAGTGTGAGCAACAGCTGCCCCCTGAAGGCAGGTAACATGCTCCCCTTCACCCACATAAACCATCTCCCTGGCTACATAGGTCTTTGACTTTGAGACCCCTGAGGTCCCAAACTGGCGGCAAGTGAAGGGCAGCCTGGGAGAGGGAATAAAGTGAGCAACTGCCTAGAGGTGAGAGAGGGAGAGTGGTGGGTACTTCACTGAAACCCGAGTTCCTGATGTAGAAAATAAAACCAGAAAAGCTGGGGCCTCATTTTAGGAGACTAGACTTTAGCAATGGAGAGCCACCGAAAGTGATTGAGCAGAGGAGTGACTTCACAAAGATGACTCTGAGACTGAGCAAGCATTGGAGGCAGAGAAAGAAATTGAAGCAAAGGTTCTTGAACTTTGGGCCACTTCCGAAGCATCTAGGACCCAAGTGTGCCAGAGAGGATGTGCCTGAGCTTGGGCTTTGCCAGAAATCCAGGGTCTGGTGGGGACCTAGACCTAGAATCCATGCCCTTAGCCTCCTTGTTTGCTGATCCTGGAAATAGGAGCTCCCTCCCCAGATTCACCTGATGACCTTCTCTGCTGGAGGCAGCCCATTCAGTTGCCCTGAGGGCCATCCTAGGCTGGCAGAGAGGCTGCTGGCCAGGAGGTGGTATGCCAGTGAGGGACTCCAGGAGCCGAGTTTCAGCCCCACATGGCACCAGGGGTGTCCGTGTGAGCTTGAGCACCCGCAGTGCTTCAGTGGCCCCATGTGCCACCCAGGGATGGGGCCCTGGAAAAGCCAGCAGAGCTGAGAATCGGATGCCTACAGAGAGGGTCTCAGAACCGCACCCCTGGGTCAGTGTGGCCAAGTACCCCATGCCTGGGCCCTGCCCACCTGGTACCTTGGCCGCCATCCTCTTCTCAGAGCCACAGAATCTTTGGCTGTAACATGGGGACTATATAGGGCATGGCTCACAAGACTGACACAGCAATCGAAGGAGGAAAAGCTTGCAAAATGTTTACTCACTAAAGAGTACTGAAAAAGAAAGCAAGGACATAAACAAAGATGGCATCGACTCTTTAGGACACCAAACGCTGGGCTCACCCAGTGCCCATTACAGAGAGGCCACCCATGCCAGGGAGACACTCATGGGACATATTCATCGCCTGGGATAGCACACTAGGGAATTGGCAGTCAGGAGACCTGGCAATGCCTCCGACATCCTGTGTGGCCTTAGACAAGTCACTCAACCTCTCTGAGCTGGCTCTGTGGTTTATCAAATGGTGAGAGTAATGTTCTCCCCATGTAGAGTTGCTATGAAAGTTAATGAGCTCATGGGCCAGAGGTTGTTCTGTGACATAGCAGGATGCCCCCTGCTATGTCAGGGGGGGACTTGCACCCCAAGTGGCTGCTCAGGGGAGAGATGCTACACCATGACTGGACGTTGGTCGAGAATGACGTTTATGATGCGACCCACCACTGGATTAGGGCCACGCTTAGAAGAGCCTCCCTGGTTAGACCCCAGGGCTGTTTGTGGGGCTGAGGAGCCAGGACTGCGTGGAAGCCTAGCTAGTTCAGGATGCCTGTGGGGAACTTCCCCGGGGGCAGGCTTATCCTCTCTCTGAGAGGCAGGATGATGTCTGTACTCGGGAGCCAGGAGAGGGAGCAGGAAGGAGCAGCTCCCAGAAAGCAGACAGCCCTGAGCCTGGGACATGGGAAGCACCCTGTACGAGAAGGTGTTAACCTGAGTCTCAGTTTGCTCATCTGTAAAATGGGGAATAACATAAAAGAGGGAAAATAAAATGGGGGGTAACAATTATTCCCACCTCAAAGGTTGGTGTGAGGATCATTGAATTAATTCATGTATATCACTAGGTCAGGCACATTGGAAGTGCTCAATAAATGCAACTGCCATTATATTATTATTAGTATTACTTTTCTGCACCATGAACAATAATTTCCAAAGTCACAGAATAAGACTTGGAGCGAACTCCCATTTACAGTCACTGTTAGGGGAGCTTGGGTGGCTCAGTCAGTTGATCATCTGCCTTTGGCTTTGGTCATGATCCCGCGGTCCTGAGACTAAACCCCGTGTCAGGCTCCCTTCTCAGTGGGGAGCCTGCTTCTCCCTCTCCCTCTGCTTGCTGCTCCCCCTGCTTGTGCTTTCTCTCTTTCAGTCAAATAAATAAATAAAATCTTAAATAAATAAATAAATAAATAAATAAATAAATAAATAAAGTAATTGTTAGGGTACCTGGGTGGCTCAGTCAGTTGGGCATCTGCCTTTGGCTCAGATCATGATCCCAGGGTCCTGAAATCGAGCCCCACGTTAGGCTCCCTGCTCAGTGGGGAGCCTGCTTCTCCTTCTCCCCTCTGCAGCTCCCCCCTCCTTGTGCTGAATCTCTCTGTCAAATAAATAAATAAAAATATTTAAAAAAATAAAGTCACTGTTAGTAATTCATGCTTGGCTGAAGGGCCATCAGGATGCCAGAGCTTTGAGAGAACACCTGAGAGTCAGGCAATGTCTCCCCTTTTCCCCTTTTTCTTGCTTGTTGGGGGTTCCTGATGGGATTCCCTTATCCTCCTTCTGCCCCACACTGTTTGCAGTGTCAGGGACCTGGGTACATGGAAAAAATAGTGAAAACAACCGATTCCCATCTGAAGGTGAGATCACCTCTACCAGGAGGTCAATCCCGTCAGAGTCTCTAGGCCCAGGAGGGAAAGACTCCTGGAAGCGGGTGCTGAGGTTAGGAGCATGTAGTATGCTGTCACCAGTGGGTGGGTGGCGTCTAGAGAATAGGCGTGGGGGGGGAAGGGTTGGGAAGGGGGCAAGCTCTCTCTGCATCCCTGGGGACAGTCTAGGCCACCCTGCATCTGCACATGCCAAAGCGGACCCCAAGCCTGGATCTTTCATATCACCTGTGATGCTGTGGTTCTGCTTTTGCATAAGCCTCCAAGAAGGCGGCCCAAGGGGACACAAAGGCTAACTGCTATCTAAGCTCTATCTCAGGAGGAAAAAGAAGGGGAAGACGACTAGAAGGAGACTGGGTGAATGAATGATCATGGGCTTCAGCACTGGTCTGGTTGCTGAAGTTTCCCAGATGATGGTGCTCTTTCTGCTGCTTGGCTGGGAGCTGGCCCATGGCTGGCGAAGTCCAAGGCCCCCCATGTGGTCCCTGGGACTCAGAGGCCCAAGCCCACTCTCCCCTGTGCCCTGTGTCCCCTGCAGTCTGCATCCTCCCTGGAGGCCAAGAGGAGCCCGATCTCGTCCTAGAAGAGGTTGACCCCCACTGGGAGGAGGATGAGCATCAGGATGGTGGCGCCAGCCCACAGGACTCAGAGGCAGCTCCAGCTTATGAAGAGGAGAATGAAGCTGTAGAGGAGATGCCCAGGTGGGAGCCAGAGAAAGCCCCAGAAAAAATGACTGTTTGAGAAGATAACAGGTACACAGTACAGAATCCCAAAGGTACCAAAGGGCATAGAACAGGAACCAAACCTGCCTCTGCTTCTTCCTCCTCCCTCCCCCAGACATCCATCCCTCTCTCTGGGAACAGAAACTGCAGGTCTCTTTTCTGCCAGTTCGGGGAGCACCTGAGCATTTACAGGCATAGCTCCCCACCTCCTTTTTTTTTTTTTTTTTTTTTTGCACAGAAGATAGCATATCACATGCACCTACCTAGATTAAAAAATCTTAAAAAAAATAAAGTCACTGTTAGTAATTCATGCTTGGCTGAAGGGCCATCAGGATGCCAGAGCTTTGAGGGAACACCTGAGAGTCAGGCAATGTCTCCCCTTTTCCCCTTTTTCTTGCTTGTTGGGGGTTCCTGATGAGACTCCCTTATCCTCCTTCTGCCCCACACTGTTTGCAGTGTCAGGGACCTGGGTACATGGAAAAAATAGTGAAAACAACTGATTCCTATCTGAAGGTGGGATCACCTCTACCAGGAGGTCAATATCTTGTTGCTCTATTCATTCAACGAGATACTTCTCCACCTTCAGAGCTTAGAGAGATCACCCACAGCATTTTTTGTTGTTGTTTACAACGGCATAGTATTGTGTTGTATGGATGAAGAGTAGAAGTTATCTACTCTGCCCGCTATGGATGGACATTTATGATTCTGAAATTTTCTTTTTTTTAAAAGATTTTATTTATTTATTTGAGCAAGACAGTACAAGCAGGGGGAGAGTCAGAGGGAGAAGCAGGCTCCCTGCTGAGCAAGGAGCCCGAAGTGGGGCTCAATCCCAGGATCCCAGGATTATGACCCGAGCCGAAGGCAGACGCTTAACTGACTGAGCCACCTGGGTGCCCCTGAAATTCTGTTATTATAAATATTTTTCAACAAACACTCTTGCACATATGTCCTAATACATGCACGTGAGTAGGTGTGCAGGATAAGTTTCCAGAACGGGGGCTGCCCCTCCATAGGGACATCACAATCATTGTTCCCACTAGTTGTCTTGGAGATAGCCTCTTGAGCTGGGAGGTCTCAGGTCCACAGGCCTCTGACCTACGTTGTCAAGGTGGGGAAACTGAGGCCCAGAGAGGCTCAGGGGCTGGCCTAGAGTTGCCACTAGAACGGCAGGAGTTGAGTCAGGCCCCTCATGCCGTGAAGTGGCCTTGCTGCTGGAGAGAGCCTGAGGATGCTTAGGTGGGGTTCCCTAGATCAAGTCTTGGTTGAGAAGTCCAGGTCTGGTCTCAGAGGTCACAGGACATCTTCCTGAAAACGGGGACAGGAGGTGGACTTGGGGTGGTGCTGCAGGTGGGCTCACCTCCTGCTTCTGACCTCAACTCAGGAAGCTGACCTGGATTCAAGAGGAGAGAGAAGATGAGGAGGAGGATGGAGAGGAGGAGGGAGAAGATGAGGAGGAGGCAAAGTAAGGTGCTTGTGTGTTCTCCATCCTTTCCACAAGGGCGACTAAGGGAGGGGTTACAGGGAGGGGCAGTGGGGCTTCTGGGGTGCTGGAGCTCTTTCCTTGTTCTGTGCTGTGTGCTGCTGGGCACTGAGCAGAGAGGCTGGGGAAGCTGGGGGTCCCCCCACTGTGCTCATTATGATCTGGACCTCTTATTGTCCACTGCTGAAACTCTCACACACCTGTATACACGCATGAACACTAGAATGCAGCCTCCTTGGGGGTGGGGGTTTGTCCATTGTGCTCACTCCCATGTCCCTAGAGCCTAGGCACCAAATAATGCCAGCTGAGTGCATGGATGGATGGGGGAAGGGGCCCACACAGTGGGTTCGCAGCCCCTGTCATGAGCCAAACCAAAGCATAGGGCTGTGTCCCCATCCACGCTGCCCACAACGGTCCCATGGGTGCCTTTGACACTGAAGGTCTGTCCCAGATTCTGTTCTATGGCCCATTAATGGTTGATTCTCCACCCACATCCATAAAGATTTCCACAGGAACACATAGAGAAAGCAGTTAAAATAATGGTTAAAGAATGGCAGTCAGAAACCACTAAAAGTTACAATCATCAAAACTGCTGAGAGACTAGATCTTAGGTATTTCCAGCCACTAACAAGGAATGACCATCATGTGACATGGTCGAGGTGCTAATTAGCACCGCAGTGGCAATCATATTATAATATAGAAACGCACCAAATCAATGTGCCATACACCCAAAATTTACACAATGTTATGTCAAACACATTTCAATGATAAAAAAAAGACCACCAAGAGGGAGAATTTTAGCAGTGTGGGATGGACAGGACAGATGGAGATGGGGACACAGGAGGAGATGGGTAGCAGGTGGCGGGGCCCAAGTGGAGTTGGGGGTGAGGGGTTGGAGTGTAAAGTCAGGATGTGTAGACAGAGTTGGAAACCACAGGGCTGGAGGAGATGCTGGGGGAGCTGGCATGGTGAAGGAGAGGCCCAGACGCCACATCAGAGCCACGGAGATTCGAGAACCCAGAAAGGCCTGAGGAGGAGGTGCCTGTGAGGGGGGTGGGAGACGAAAGGAGTGTGGAGCCCAGGGGTTCAAAGAGGGAGTGTTTTGCTGCCTCAGAAGCAGCCCGTTGTCCAGGGGCCAGTGACAATGCAGCTGGTGGACATGGGGAGAGAGGATGCATCAGAGGTGGGGGGCCAGATTGTGAAGGCCTTGTGCTTGCTTTCCTGGGAGCACTGGGGAGCCATTGAAGGTTCGTGAGTAGGGGAGGGGGTGATCTGGCAGCTGTAGTGTGGGGATACTGAGGCAGGAAGAGCTGTGAGGAGGCTGCTATCATGGGGCAGGCCAGACGGATTTAATCCGTCCCTTGCATTAGTGCCTGTTCCCTCCATGGTGCCCCAGCCCACACCTTCCTCCCTGACCTGTGCCCCTGGCCCTGGCTCCAGACTTGGGCTCTGCTCCTCCTGGAAGAGTGACCTGAGCACGTGCGCATGGCATGGAGCTTCTGCCTCTATGTCTATGGAACAAGGGTACCAACAGCCCCTGCAGAGTAGATACAGGGCCAGCTGTGTAGCCGGTATATTAGGGTCTGGCCCGCGGTGGGTGCCCCATCAAAGGTGGTCAATGTTCTCATCCCCACTGAGGGTCACTTACCATCCCAGTCAGGAAATAGTCATACCATGAGACCAGCACAGGACTTCCGGGCTGAAGACCTGCTCAGTGGCATCTGCCTTTATTCCACTTTCCCTAGTTTGCATATAACTTTTTCATCATTGGGAGGAGACCACATAGCCACTTGCTTGCCTCCAGCGATGGGGAGCTCACGACCTCTTGAGGGACATCCATCCCATCTTTATACACCTCTGACTTATGAAATTATTTCTTCCATCAAAAATGAGCATGTTTCCCTATGGTTTCTGTAACCCAGTCCGAATTCTGCCCTCTGGGACCCCAGAGCCGGGGTGCTCTCACTTACAGGTGACAGCCCTTCTCCTGGGTGAAGGCTTAGGTGTGGCCCAGCCTTATTCATGCAGCCCCATCTGCTGTCTGCTTTTCACCTTGAAGGCCAGCGAGTTAGTGTACTCACACGCAGGCACCGACTATGCACGTGTTCTCAGTGCACAGTACACACTGGTACACGCAAGTATTGCACTATGCGTACACACCAACACATACATACAGACACACACATTGGGTTGGGCACACACCTATATGTGCAGGTATGCACACAGTTACACCCGCACATAATCCGCACACATGCACAAGCACACACACACACACTCACCTATGTGTCCACACACACGTGCACACGCAGGCACGCAGATGCACACTTGCACGCTCTGCCCTGCGCTCATGCACATAAGCCACACACATGTGCACACGCAGGCACGCAGATGCACACTTGCACGCTCTGCCCTGTGCTCATGCTCATGCACATAAGCCTGTGTTTATAGTTACCCACAAACACTGCAGACACATATGTAATCACACACATTTACCCAGAGTTTCAAACTTGGGGAACTTTAGGGCCCGGGGCCCTGGATGGAGACGAGAGTGCAAGTGATCCCAGGGCCAGGGCCAGAGGGTGTCAGGTGTGGGCAAGCGGCTGGGGCTGTCCTGGCTGGGGGAGGATGCTCTCTCCAGCTTTGCAGAGGCACAGGGGTTACTGATGACGCGCGCAGGCCCTGGTAACAGGCAGACAGTCGCCTAGCGACCTGGTCTCTGCCGGCAACAGCTCGGCTCTTCCTAGCAACCGCAGTCTTTTGGTCCCCACCTAGTCTCCCTGGGGGCATTTCGGCAGAGTTCCCTGCACCCCCCCCTCAATCTGATTAGAAGCAGGAAGGATCAGTGGCTCATCCGCCACCCGAGCCACACTGGCTCCAGCGTTGGCCTGGCAGGCCTGGGGCTGTGCCGGGGCTCCCCCAGCTGTCTACCTGTGTGCACTCGACCCGGGGCTCGGGATGAATGTCACCGCCCCCAGCTGAACTCCTGCATCATGGGCCCTCTTGTCGGCAAAGACAGCGAGACCCAAGTAGGTGGCTACTTCTTCCTAGGGGTTCCCCTTCTTCCTTTCAGGGTTGGGGTGCCTGGTGAGGAGTGTGCTGAAGACCTTGGCTTAGGGGCATAGCCTGCCAGGTGCTGCTGGGGAAGAGGAGCAGGGGTGGCCAGCATTGGCTTCTCCCTGCACCTCTACCTTCGATAGCCAGCTGGGGAGCCCCTCTGGATGCCCACCTCAGCCAGTTTGTCTGATTCTCTGCTTGGAAATTGCTAGGATTGGGGAGGTTTCTAGAAGTTGATGGCCTACTGCTTCTGGGCCAGGCAAGGAGGGGGCCTGGGCCCATTGTGGGCCAGGGGCAATGTGACTTTGGGTACATAGCTCCCAAAACAGCCCCTGGAGGTGCTGACAGGGCCACAGTAGGGCTTGTTAGGTGTCTTGATAGCTGGAGATGTTTGTGCAAGATGTTTCCAATCCACGTGGGTGACTCATAACCCTGCAGGATGCTACCTCCCCTACGATTAGTAATAATAACGATGAAAACAATCACGACAACAGCTGCCATCTGAGTAACACTTGGTGTCCATGCCAGACTCTGGGCACTGATTATTCATCCCATTTCACAGAGGACGGAACTGGGGCTCACAGTCCTCTCCATGTCCAAGGGGTGCACTGCCAGCAAGTGCAGAGCTGGGACCATAGCAAACAGTTGGTTTGCTTGGCCAACACACAAGGAAATTGCTTATCAGTGTTGAGAGATGGGGGATGAAGAATGACACCAGGCATGGGAAGTCTTTTTTGACTTTTTCATGAGATTCTCACTGGCCCTTCTGACCTTACTCAAATAAGTCAGGCTGGACAGGCTGAGTAAGTCCTACTCGTTTGACAGATGGGCAAACAGAGGCAGACGGAGGCCATCCAGTGATTTCCTGGCCTGATTCTGGAATGAGCAACACCCCAGGCAGCCCTTGACTGGACCGTGAATGCTCGTGTCCTGGGCCTTTCTGCTTGGAGAACTGGGCAGGGCATAGTTCCCACAATGCTTTTAGGGGCCTTCAAGCACATTTTAATTTCTTTTGACATCAGACCCCAATATGAACTTTTCAGTGGAAGAGAATGTTCAAATATATAATGGTAACATATAGATCTTCATATAAATGTAATCACAAAATAGAATTTTTCTTTTTAAGGACAAAGGGGCCCACGAGAGCTAAAGTGCCCAGGCCCCAGGAAAGTCATCAGGTGCTTTTGCTTTTGTGATTTGAATCTCTTTAAGAAAATCTGTCTCTTCCTGGGCAGGGTGGGGAGTATGACCCTGATAGCTGAGGCCCCTTACAATGGAAATAGTTATGTGCTGATGAAGGGAAATGAAGTGAGTTAGGTGATCGGATCCTCAGGACAGACACTTGCCTCACTCCTCCATGTCACACGGGGCCGTGTAGACGCTCAGAGGCAGGCAGCCAAGTATTGAGGACATGGCCTTGGGGTCAGAGGTGCCTGTGTTTTATCCAGGCTTGCCTTGTGCCAGCTGTGTGACCGTGGATGGGCCATCTGCCCTCTCTGTGCCTTCCATTGCTGAGCTGGAATGGGACCAGTCACAGCCCCAGCCTCTCAGGGTGGTTTGGGTGAGAATGCAGGGAGCCAGAGCCCATGGGGACTGCTGTGGCGATGTGATCACTGATTGATTCCTGCCCCCAGGCTACTGGCTGCAAACAGACTGGGGTTGCAATTCTGTCCCCACCCGCTCACCCACCTCGGGAGAACTGAGGCTCAGCCCTCTGGGCAGCAGATGGTGAACCCGGGTTTTCCGGATGGCAGACATTACAGAGCACCCTCTGTGAGCCCTTGCTGACAGAGGTCTGTGAGGTAGGGTGAGCCACTAGAAACCAGGATCTGATTCTAACTACAAAAGTCCCATTGGCGCCTGGTTCTGAGTCACCACTTCAACCCAGAGGCTGTGCACGGGCATCGAAAGGCCCAATTTAGCCCATAGACAGGCTCTTTTGTTTATCTACATATTACCATGAGTATACTAATTTGGATTAATTATCAGCAACTAAAGATTGGAGATCCCACCTTCGAAACATGTAGTTCAGGCTCCTCTTGAAAATCGGAAGATTTTTCAAGCCAAGTGGGATTGCTGACTCGGATGGGTACACGTTCTCTGCACCCCTGGTCCCCGTCAGCCTGGGCCAGGGACCCCTGAAAGCTTCAGCGGCCGAAGTGTAGCTCTGATCTCATGCCTGGAAAGAAGTAGGGCTTGCATTCAAGGTTTGTGTGGTGTCCAACAATGTGATTTTGGGCAGGTTAGATCACCTCCCTGGGCCTCACTTTCCTCATATTCCCTGCTTGCCTGCATCACCAACATCACCTGGAGACCTGCAGAGGGGAAATGCTGGGAGTATATTTTGAACACTATACAGTGCCATTGGTCCCACCCCCAGAGGACAGTTTCTCAAATCATCCACCACATTTTTCTTTGCACATGCTGTTCCCTCTTCCTGGACACCCTTCCTTACCCATTCCTCATGATCAACTCATTGTTCCTGAGATCCAGCTCCGAGGCCACCTCCTCTGGGCAGGCCTCCTTCCTAGGCACAATTGTGGTCTGCTTGGCCTGTGCAGGGATCCTCGTGAGGGTGAGGACCTATTTGTGGGCATCTTGGTGCACCAGCTCCCAACACAGTGGCTGGCTCTCAGCAGGGCTCAGGAAATGTCTAATGTCCCTAACGCTAGCCCTTTCCTCCTCCCCCGTGGGGTCACAGTGTCCTGCTGGATAGCTGTCTGGAGGCGCAGGCTGGCGAGGACCTGACTGGAGTAGACAGAAGCCAGCCCCAGAGGGCCTCCCAGCAGGTACGGAGCGGCACCGGGCCTGGTACCGACCACCTCTGAGGCCTGGGTGGGCGTCAGCAGAAGTGGCTGCAGCTTTGTCTACTTTGTTTACAGGGGGATTTTCAGCTGGTGAGATGCTGACTGGACAGAGGGAACCAGGGTGGTGGCTACAGCAGGGCCTTGCTAATTATACCAAGGGTCCTGTGGTACCAGGGGGGGCCTGGGATGACACGGCCATGGTGGGGAACAGTGGTCCTGCATGCCGGTCCTCATGTGTCTGAGTGACTCTGGACGAGTCGCCTCCCCACTCTGAGGCTCAGTGTCGCCTCCCCACTCTGAGCCTCAGTGGCCACCTTTGTAAAACGGAGCTAAGGACCCCTCTCTAGGGCGTCACGTGCAGTCATACACTGTGAAGTGTAGTGCCCGGGGGGAGACTGTGGTGGCTGCTTTAGCCGCTCGAGGCCCGCATGCACAGGGCTGTGTGAGAAGACCTCCCTCCTCATCTGCGCCAACTCCAGGCACTGGGGCCCAGGGCTCCCGTGTGCCCTCCCCTCTCCAGGGTGGAGGTTGCCTCCCTGGATGCCCCAGCAGGTGGGGTGGCAGGGCCTGACCCGTGAGGCAGAGCTAGGAGTGGAATCGGGGCCCCTGAGGATTCTAACAGGGTCTGGGCTGGCCTGGGGCTAGGAGGAGGCTTGGAGGTCTCAGCTTCTGTTTCCCCTTCATTGTCTGCAGGAGCTGCAGGAGGAGGCCGTGACCACCAGCCCAGAAGGTAGGTGTGCCCTGGGGTCGGGGGGAACACGGAATGTTACAGATGTTTTCAGGCCAGGGGGCAGCCTAGGCACAAGGGCACGCACCCCCTCTCCCTCCATCTCTGCCGTCCCTACGCCTGTCCCATCCTTGGGCAAAGCCCATCCTCTGCGTCTTGGGGCCACATTATTGAGCTTCGTGATGTATTTCAAAGGCCCCAGGAGAATCACTGAAGGCTCCCGGGACTCCAGCAGGCCTGCGGAAACCCCACTCCCGGTCAGCCCCTCCAGCCCCCCGCCTCACTGGGAACGCCGTTCTCTGGACCACCAGCTAGAGAGGGATTGGCTGAAATGTAGCCTCTCTGAGTGAAAGTCGGGACCCCAGCTTGCAAAGGGCCCGGCCTAGACTCCACGTGTCATGATGACACTGGCATCTGTCATGACAGATTACTTACTGCTTAGTACTGCTCAGTGTTACTGCTCAGATCCCCAGGCCACGCCCAGCACATGCACTTTGCTGTTATTTACCGCCCTCACCCCCAAACCCGAGAACTCCAGGGAGGTGCGGCAGAGTCCAGGGGAGCCGAGGATAGCTAGGCTGGGGAGCCCGAGACAGATGGACATGAGCCCTGGCCTTACAAGCCTCCGGGTCCCTCGAGCCGCCAGTGCTCTAGCCACACTGTGAGGCAGACAGACCATTAGAGGATGTGGCTGAGCGGTCAAGGGCACAGACCTGCACGTCACTGTTGGCTCCTCCCTCCCGTGGCTGTGTGACCTGGAGCCGGGTGTGTGACCTCTCCTAACTGTGGCTCCCCACAAGGAAGACAGGGCAATAGTAGTACCCGCCTCCTAAGGCAGGTGGGCAGGACGGGGGGATAGTGTGTTGCAGGTACCCAACCCTGTGTGGCGCTGAGGCAGGAGGCCACATGGGGACCACGAGGCCTGTGTCCCAGCCAGCCAAAGACTGACCTGGGACTGGACGCAGGTGTCCTGACCCCAGGCATCCTGAGCTTGCTCCCCACCTGATCTCTGAAAAGCACCTTCTATTGACTTGAACATGTTATCGGTAAGAAACCTACTAAGTCTGAACCCCACACAGATGAATAAGACCAGGGTTGCCCTGCTGCAGACTCAGGTTCTGAGGGCCTTGTTCTGCCTCCTTCTCCGGGTCATCTGGAAGCAGGTGGCCTGGGAACCACGCTCAGAAACAAAGGCAGTGCCATTTGTCTGCTGCTCCTCAAAAGTGTGGACCTGGAACCAGCAGCTTTGGTGTTACCTGGGAGCTGGTTGGAAATACAGAATCCCAGGCCCCACCCCAGATCTGCTGAACCAGAATTGCATTATAACCAGATCCCTGGTGGTTTTTTGCACAATAGTGTTTGAGAGGCAATGGCCTCGAGCCCTGGTTCTCAAACATGTCTGCGCACCAAAATCATTTGGGGAGATTTTAAAAATCAGACATTTCTGAGTGTCCCCAGGTGATTCCGATGTAAAGCCTACAGAACATTCCTGCTTCTGGGTGGAAGAGAAATTCATTCAGCTCCAGGGTTTCTTTGGAATGGAACATCCTACCTGGTTGAGAATGCTTCAGTCCAGGATATGTGGGTTCTTTGATTCTAACATTTTCTGTCTGAGTTGGAAAATGCCACCAGTGGTTGGTTAACAGAGAGAGCACAAAAAGTTGGGGGGCCCGGTGCTGTCCCTCAGAGCTGTCAAGTAGACCAGCCACATGACATGACTTGATGACGCTTCTGACGTTGACTCCAGGGACACAGACGATGTTCCAGGCTTTGGGTGCAGCTGCTACAAGTGCAGGAGGGTACTGGCTGACCCACGTTGGCGCTGGTGGGCAGGAGCCTACCTGCCCTGCCTCCCCCAACCCTTGTTCCTGGTTGCAGTCCCCAGGGTCCCACCTCCACCTGAGCACCCCGGCCCCAGCACCATGACCAAACCAGGCCAGGACGTGGAGCTCAATCACCTGGTCCAGGACCAGCCACCCGGCCAGGTGGCTCCAGGGCTTGCTCCCCCAGCCCTGGTGGAGCACCTCCCCAATGTGCCCAGCTACCACCCCCCAATCACCCGCATCCCTGTCCTCATCTCCCGGAGGACGGCCTTGTCCAACTCCAACTTCGCCAAGGAGACCAGGAGTTCCATCCGTCGCCTAGGTAGTGTGATCTCATGCACCTAGCATGCTTGTGCCTCAGTGTGCTTCTGCATGGCTCGGGCTGTTCCCTGCATGGGTGCCGTGGCAAGGTATAGGATTGCCAGTTGAATTCATGGAAAACCACCCCCTCCTCTGTTGACCAATGCCTTCATCTTGCTTTGTGGTGACTTAAGAAGTATTAGTCCCCTTATCTCTGTGCCTCAAATCCCACAATTAGCAGTTAAGTTCTTTGGGTTAAACATTGCATTCTGCAGATCATCTTTTTTTTTTTTTTTTTTTTTTTTTTTACAGATAGTCAATCACACCCCAGTTTAAACAAATTACTAAGCTCTCTAGGCCAAGAAACTTGGGTGGGGGAAGAAAATAAATTGAGGGGATTGGGGCAAAAGAGGAAGGTGGGGACCCATTTCAGACAGAGTCTTACTGACCTTGATGATTTTCTGGGAGCTGGACTTTCTAAGAATTGTTGATACCGCCCAGAAAATTCCATTTCAGGAAAGGAGAGGCCCCCAGGTGTCTGCAGGCAGACCAGGAGTAGAAGCATCCTGGGGGCCAGCGAAGGAGGGCTGTTTGGATCTGTTTAATTGTAACAAGGTCCCTGCAACAGCCTTTGGGCTCCTGCTGCTTGCTTCTTGGTGACCAAGTGCTCAGGAAAATCCTGGAGCCTCTGGACTAATCCCTATCACTCTGCTTTAACTGGAGCCAGACCTGCCCACTTTCCCTTTTAATTGACTTATTTTTGAGTGATAGTGTGCAAGGTTGCCTGTGAGGTCAGTAGGCAGGTAGAACTGAACATTTCCTGAGAATAGATCCAGTTCTGTCTTTTTTTCCTGGCTCGTGGTGGGCATAGGATGGGGATGAGGTGGCACGGGGATTGGCCCACCAGGCTCAGTCTTCTGGGCAAGCCCTACATCTACTCACTCCAGAGCATCTTCCAATTTCTACCCCCACGGATCCCTTCTCAATTTATGCTACATTCTGTACTGGTTCTACATTTATTTGCTTGGTATTTTTATTTCGGTAGATTCATTTTTTAAATTTCGTTAAGTTTATTTAATCAGGAACTTTTACAATACTATTCCAGTAAGAAACCAACATCATGTGCCATAAATAGAAGGCATACATCGAAATAACAAATAAGAAAACAAAGTCATGCTAATTGTTCTAGCCAAGTGCAATGACCTGCTGAAGGCTCCCAGGGGAGCCCTGCTCTCTTAGCCACGAAGAGGAATTAGGATGTGTCCGAGAGGCATCAAGGCTATGGTAGCACCACGCTGAGACTTCTCTGTGCGCGTTCAGGGTCTAGAGAGAATGGGAATGGGAGGAATGTTCTCATTCTATGTTTCCTTTGCCTCATCTGTGTCATCTTAAATCATCTTGTGTCTTCCCTGGTCCCTGGGAGCCCCACACTTGGGGAAATAGTCCCACTGTCACGTTGGGACAGTGGACTGATCCAGCTGTGGGGGTACGACCAGAGATGATTTGAGATGTTGAGGATAAGGTGTGGCAGCACGTAGTAAGATTATCCCTATTTCAGGGATGCTGCTTGGCACACAGTGAGGCTTTGTTTAAACAGAGGCCTCTATGTGTGCTGGTCACCTGCCTCGGGATGGAGGAAGAGGCTCAGAGCCAGGCTGCCTGAGTCCAAATCCTGGCTCTGCAGCCAGGTCCTTAACTTTTCTGTGCTTCAGTTTATCCACAAAACAGGGACCATGATAACAGCAGCCTTCTAGAAGGGCTGGGAAGGGGGAAAGAATTAATATATGTAAAGCACATAGAATTTAGTAAAATAAATGCCTGGCAGGCACATCGGAAGTGCTTCACAGTAAATATGAACTATTCTCTAAACTAATTTAATCATGCCATATTATTCTTTCTTTTTTTTTTCCACAATATTATTCTCATTCTATAAAAATAAAATACCAGGCTTAGGGGTTTTTCTCCTTTCCTGGGGGTGATGGAGGTTGCAGAGCCTTGCTCAGCAAGACTGCCCCCCACCTCCCAGGCTCCCGGAGACGGCCTCACAGAGGGGCTACGCCGGGAAGTCTGGGGCCCTGAGCATTTTGGACAGGCTGCCCTGGGTCCGGCTGCTGCCCCAGCCCGCTCCACCCCCCACCCGCCCCCAGCTCACCCAGCCGGGAAGCAGGCCCAGGTACCTGTACCTCACTCCCTCTCCTGCTTTCTACAGCCCAGGGTATCTCTTGTTAGTCCGGCAAAACTTCCTCCTTAAATCTTTAGAAACATCTCCACCCCCACTCATCCTCTTCCTCTGAGGGCTGAAGGCTTAGTAGAACAGATGCTAAAAGGCCTTGCTTAGATCCCTCCGTCAAAGTCCACAAAGCTGGCTTTTCTCATGGTGGCCATTTCAAACGAAAATTTTGTCTCCGAGGGTTTCAAAATGCTCCCTCTCCCCATTTTGGTAGTATGTGCCCTCCTAGCTGGTACTGGGCTTGCGCCTGGCTGCTAGCCAGTGGTCCCACCCAGGTGTGGCTGGGAGACACCCCCCCCCCCGCCCGGCCTGCTCTGGCCCCCTCAGCATCCTCCGAACTTCACCTCAGGCAGGGGTGCCCACAGCCCTCGGGGTGGGCGATGAAGCCTGAGGCAGGGCCACCCCCTGCCTTCCCAGGGAGGCCCCAGTTCTTGGGATGTGGGACACGGCACCAGACCTGTCAGAGGTCAGGAGGGAGGAATTGGGCTGATGAGTTCCAGGGGCTTCTGGCACACCCAAAAACAAGGAGATACCAAAACAGATTCCCAAACAGGGGTGACACATCGACCGGGACAAGCTGCTATCTTGAATTGCAAGAAAATTCCCAATGTCTCCACGTGAGGCCCTTCAGGAGTATGAGGCCATGTGCCTTTATCATCCCTACGTTGGGATGGGGAAACTGAGGCCCAGAGAGGGGAAGCAGCTGAGGCTGTGTGAGGCCAGGCCCTGGGACTTGGGCTCTCCCAGCCTCTCCCTGACCTTTCTGGGTGCTGCCGCCCAGCACCCCCACCCCACTCCCACCAAGCCCCAGGTCCTTGATGCTTCTCTGGGCCTGGGGAAACCAGCCTGAGCTTGGGAGAGCTAGACTCCAGGCAGTGCTCAGGAGCTTCTGTGCTTCTATGGTGTGGTGGCTCCTTTTGCAGTTCCTGGGCCGGTGTCTGGGGTGGCCAGGCCCTCAGAGGCCCCCGGAGCTCTATGTTCTTGCACTCTCTGCATGGAGCTCTCCTGTGGGCCCCACTGGGGGGTGAGGCTGCCAGAGGCCCCTCCAAACATGCTTTCTGTGGCTTTACTCAAGAACAGAGCAAGGCCCTTGGGACCCGGCTTCTCTCTGTCTCTCTTTTTCTGACTGTCCTCTCCTGCCTCTCTCCAAGTGCCTGCTACAAAAGAGCACCCGGAAGTGCAGGTGGAAGATGTTGATGCGGACAGCCATCCCCTGATCGTGGAAAATACCCCCTCACCTGAGCTGCCACCACCTTCTCCTGCCAAAGCCGACACCCTCACTGTCCCAGGATCTGCCGCAGGAACAGAAAGGTCACCTTTTACGCTTCCCTTGGGCTTTTCAGTCACTCAGTGCTTTGGTGTCAGGACTGGGACTATGGCCCTACTCCCTGGTCCTAAATCCTGGTTTAGGACTCTATAAAGGATTCTCCAAGGAAGTCCTGTCCCAAGTATAGAAGGGGATAATAAATGTGATAAGGCTAATCTCCACTCCCTCATTTTATTATGAAAACAATGGAATGGAGATATCAAAAAACACTAGAAAAATAAGCATCCTCATCCCACCACACTAGATAGTGATTTCATTTTACTGCCTTCTCTTCTGTATCTGGTCTATGGGCCCTTGCTTGTGTGTGGTTTTAACTGGAGGAGTGATTTGGGTCACATCTCATCCAAGATCACATCTGACATTCCTGCAGTTCCATGTGCCAGAATAAACTTCATAAATATATTCTCACTGGGCACTCTCCATAATGGAGCTAAGAACATCTCTTTGGGTTTCTTCTCTCTGTCCTTGGGCTCCTTTCTCAAAAGTGGAGCTCCTGGTCAAGGCTGTACACGTTTTTATGCCTCTTGATATAAATTTGTTGTATGATTAGAGTTGGTTTTGGACAACCTGAGCCAGGTAACAGAGGTCTTGCATACAGCTGTAGATAAACTGTGAAGTGCTTTGCAGTACTTTGTGAATAACTGTATTTAAACTGCAGGGAGTGCCAGCTGCTTCTCCTTTAGTGGTTGGATTGGGAGATAGCTTCCTTTTCTTGATTAGTCTTTACTCTCCTCTAAGGGGCCTTGAGTACTTTCTCAGCCAAGGTAAAAAGCTTGCTGTAACAGAGATGGCTAGATGTGACCAACTGAGGGCTCTCTGATTTTAATGTAAAGAAAAGAGTTGTAATCTCATCTAGCCTTGGATCACAGCCCACTGTCCTGTCAGTCTTCTTGTTTCATTCTTTGAACTATACACAAAACACACATAACAGGAAATGGAGCCAACACTGTTGCAGACATCTGGTCTACCTCTCTCTGCTCTCATCATACAGGCTGGGTTGGGGGTAGATATCTGGGCACAGCGAGGGGAGTAGGCTCATCTGAGGATAAAATCCAAGCCCTCTGCCTTCTGTTTATGGGCTAGGCCTGGGAGTCTCCTCTTGTCCTTAGCACTCACTCACTCACTCACTCACTCATTCATTCACAAACATTTATTGAACATCTTTATATATCAGGCTCTGCTCTGGGGTGCTGGGGATGCATCAAGGAGGAGCCTGACAGGGGTCTGCTGTCACAGAGCTGATGTTCTAGGGGGGCTGGGATAGACTATGAACAGACAAGACTGCTCCAGAGAGCACTAAGTTGAACATGACTCTGAGAAACCAGGAGAACCTCTCTTGAGCCTCTGCCTGAGCATGGCCCTGAGAAGGGAAAATTCTGATACCTGACTTGAGAGGTCAGTGGTGCCTATGTCAGAGATGGAAGGAGCATTGTGGGCAATTGATAGGCACTAAAACGCCACAGGAACCACAGAGGCTGATGGAGGGGCACACAGGCAAGGCCATGCCTCATAGCTTAAAGCCTGGTTTTGGGGTGAATCCCAGCTCATCACTCACTGATGTGAGGCTCAAGGCAAGCAGTTAACATTCCTGGTCTTCCTGGTCTTCCTGTAAGATGGGGATAAACACACCACCAGTTACTAGATTGCTGGAAGAATTCAATGAGTTAATTCATGCCAGGTGCTTAGTATAGGGCTTGGGGGAGCCTAGCTGCTGACTCAATTCCACACTCTGGGGTCTCGGGCAGCATGTGCTCTCCTGGCTCAGGAGAGAACACCAGGCTGGGTGCAAGAGTACCAAGTTTGGGTCCCCCCTGTGCAAACTCTGGCCTCAGTGCCCTCGAATGTGAATTTTATTTAGAGTTGAAAGAAGTGAACCCATGAGTGCTGCCTTCCTTGGGGAGGTAGCAGAGGGCAAATGGATAGTTCCAGAGTTTCTAGAATAAAGGCAAGTGCTGCACATCCCCGCAGGCTGTATCCTTCTAAAATGTCTGGGATCCTGAGTCCTGGTGGTTGGGGATGGGAAGAAAGACAGGTGGGTTTGAACCCAGACACCATCAGCCAGGACTCCAATGGCTCCAAGTGCAGTTGCCATAGACATGGCCCAAATGACAGGGGACCCTGGGGAGGCTTGGTGTTCCTTCCTCAGACAGGGAGCCTGGAAGAGGTGCGCTGGGGATGCATTCCCTATAGACTGGGAGGGGACGCAGGCCCTGTAGACTGGGAGGGGACGCAGCCCCTGTAGACTGGGAGGGGACGTGGACCCTGTAGACTGGGAGGGGACACAAGCCCTGTAGACTGGGAGGGGACACAGCTCCTATAGATTGGGAGGGGATGAGGGACGCAGCTCCTATAGATTGGGAGGGGACGCAGGCCCTGTAGACTGGGAGGGGACGCAGGCTGTGTAGACTGGGAGGGGAGGCAGAAGAACATTTAAGCTGAGGTCCCAGTGAGTCCTAAGTAACTCATTCTACCCCCTGCCCCATTCCCCCTGCCCAGGGTTCAGCTCTAGGTTATCTGCAGGCGTCAAAGTCGGTTCATTTCCCTGAGGCCCCTGCCCTTGCTGAAGGCCTCTTCTATGTCTGTGTCCTTGCAGGAAGAGGCTGCCCTCCCAAGATGATGAGGCTGAAGAGCTCAGGGCACTGTCACCAGCTGAGTCCCCCATGGTCGCCTGGTCAGACCCATCCAGCCCACAAGGCACTGAGTGAGTGGGGATCACCTCCAGGGTCTCAGAGGTTGGAAGTATGGATAGGGATGAGCAGGCAAGGGGAGGTGAATGGGGTGGCAGAGAGCACAGAACCCTGTACCATGAATTTGCAGCACCATCTGAGCCGTAAGACAGGGCTCTGTCTCCTGTCCAGGCTGCTTTTGGCTGGCCTAGGAGTTCTGTAAAGTCTGCAGAATAGGGACGCCTGGGTGGCTCAGTGGTTGAGCATCTGCCTTTGGCTCAGGGCATGATCCCGGGGTCCTGAGATCGAGTCCCACATCGTTCTCCCTGCATGGTTCCTGCTTCTCCCTCTGCCTGTGTCTCTGCCTCTCTCTGTGTCTCTCATGAGTAAATAAATAAAATCTTTAAAAAATCCGCAGAATACACTCTGTCTTTGCACAGAGGTTTTGTTGTGAAAGAGAGTCTCCTGGCCCACAGGCAGAGGTTGGTTCCTGGCACTAAACCCCTGAGAGGGTCAGCAGGTGGAGTGAGGACCACAACGATCTTCCAGGGTCTGAACCCAGGGAGCTTGTTAAAAATACAGATTGCCAGCCCCTGCCCAGACCTGCTGGATCAGAACCTCAGACAGTGGGCCCTGGGGCATTCACATTTTTATAAGCCTCCAGGTGGTCTGTGGGACAATATTTAGAGGCCACAGTGAGGGCATTGGAACCTGGGTCTCTGACATCTACCTATTCCAAGGACTGGGCCAACAGAAGATGTTTTTCTGAAGAGTCTGAGATGTCTGGTTGATGGTGAATCCCCTGGCTGCAGGCTCTGGTCTGAGATCCCCAACCTATTTCCAGCCACAGCTCCAGGAGTGGCCACAGGAGGCACTAGACATTCCTCCCAGCCTTTTTTTTTTTTTTTTTTTTTTTTACCTATAATTTATGGAGTTTGTTTTACAGAGTTGTGGAAAGTTCAGAAATGTTAGAGGAGCAGGAAAAAAAATCCAAACTTCACCCCTAGTTCACTGGTCCATTTGAGTATACGGTGGAGTCCCATCTTATGCAGTAGGGTTGGGACAGGGTCAGAGTTTAGTAGCAGAAAACAATACCGAAATCAGTTATAATAATAAAAGTTACCCTTGAAGCCTCTTAGGGGGTTCAGCGTGGGGATCCATGCGCTAGCGAGGTGGGCTCAGCCTCTGTAACAAATAGACCCCACAGATTCAGTGGCTTAAGCAACAAGATGTCTCATTTATCATAAACATGTCACTAGATCAGTGGAGGGTTCTGCTCCATTAAGTCAGTTTAGGGACCCCGCTGACAGCAGCTCTGCCACCTTCATGTGGCTTCCAAGACCCCCACAGGTCACCCCTAGAAGGGGAGAACACCAGGCAAGGGGTTCAGGGATGCATGTAATGTAGTATGTCCCTTCATGTTCCCCTGGTGGGAGCTCGCCTGGCCACACGCAGGACCTGCAGCCCCTCGCTGGGTGTCTGCGGCCCAGCGACCTCTCCCACGGGAGCCGATGTGGGTGAGCAGCTGGCGTCTCCACCACCCCTTTGTGCTGTCTCTTGTTAAGGCCCCTGGATTGCTTTTCTCCAGCCTGCCTCATCCAGTGAGCACGGGGAGAGGAGCTGGCTTGCATTCTGGTTACCCTTGTGGATGAAAACAAATAGATGTGAAAATACTAGTATTACACTCAGCTCAGCACAATGGTCCCAGTGAGGCTGCTCAAAGGACAGCCGATTTGCAGCCTGTCTCAGCTCACTCCAGGCACTTGCCCCATGCTGAGTGGAGTGGTGGGCAGACTCGCACTCTCTCTCTTGCTGTCTCTCTGTCCATCTGTCTCTCTTGCTGCAAGTGCATGCAGTTTAAATTCCTTTTAGTTAAAAGGAAACAATTTTTAAAAAGATTTTATTGATTTATTCATCACACACACACACACAGAGGGAGAGAGGCAGAGACATAGGCAGAGAGAGAAGCAGGCTCCCTGAGGGGAATCTGATGTGGGACTTGATCCCAGGACCTGGGATCACACCCTGAGCCAAAGGCAGACACTCAACCATTGAGCCACCCAGGCGCCCCAAAAGGTTACATAATATATCCACAATATTCTTTTCCACCAGCTATTTCCTGAGCCAAAAGTGTAGCCCCGTCCCTTCTTTGATCTGTCCCAGACACGAATTTCATGTGAACCCTGAATTGGGACCGACAGCCCTGATCTAAGTTCTAAGCTTTGCTGCCTAAATCTCAAGTGGGATCAAAGTTTTCTCAGAACTCTCCATCTGAATCAGATCCCACGTGGTACATTTTCTAAAAGCTGGGCCCCCGGTGTTAGCCCCAGACTGAATTTCCTCCTTGGAGCTATTAAAGTGGATTTGATATTTCTGGTGTCAGAAGGAAACCAGGACAGCTTTTACCTCCTTAGGGCCAGGTGGAATACAGATGCCATTCAGCTCTTGCCCGGGGGCACAGGGGTCCCTTCCCCTCCAGCCCACTCACTTCGGGTGGTGTGTCCACAGTGGCCAGGATCGTGCAACCTCCACGGCCAGCCAGAACAGCGCCATCATCAATGACCGGCTCCAGGAGCTGGTGAAGCTTTTCAAGGAGCGGACGGAAAAGGTGAAAGAGAAGCTCATCGACCCTGATGTCACCTCCGACGAGGAGAGCCCAAAGCCCTGTGAGTCCAGAGCTCGGATGATTCACCCTATCAGAAACGGAGCCCCTAAAGTCCTTGTAAACTCCTGGTGAGGGCACCCCCAAGGAAATGGTTGAGGTGCTTGAGAAAGGCCTACGTCCCCACTGTCTGGATTTTGGGGTCCTGTATGTACAGGTTTAGCTATGTACCCAGGGGACAAAATAAGGTCAAGTTCTGACCAATGATCCAGTTGTACTTGGCTCTCTCTGGGCAAAGTATCCTCATTGGCCCTTCTGGCCCTTTCCCTCTGGCAGGCAAGTGGTTCAGCCTGGGAGGCATCTCGTGGACTTACACACAGAGGGTGTCCACACCCCACTCTGGAACCAGGCAGTCTTATTTTTTGGAGGCCTCATTTGGAATAGTCTCATGGGGCTACCTGAAAGTTTCCTGTTTTCAAGATTCCAGAGGGAAATGAGAGGTTTTCCAGGTCTTTCCAAAGGAGGACTGTGCCCCAGGTCTCAACAATGGACCTAGCAGGGCCTGGATCCAGAGTCCTAGAGCTAGAAATGCAACCATATTGAACCTACAAAATTCAACCTCTAGGTCACCAACAACATTGCCTTCAATGCACAGGGAGGCTCTGGTTCCCTTCAGTGTCCTATTTCAGAAATAAAGGAGCTAGGTTCTTGTTCTGTAAAACCCAGAGCAAGGTTTCCCTGACTTCTGGCCCTGGGTCATAGGAATCTGGGTACGAAACGCCCCCAGCCCTCCAGAGAGAACTGAGGGGGTCTAAACACAGATGCACAAACAGACTTTTTCAAACATCCAAGTTGTCCAGAAACATCTCATTCTGGACAGCCCCTAAGAAGCAGCTCCATACTGGTATCTGATAAGAGTGTCAGGGCAGGTGCTGTGGGGTTTGCTGCAGGAGAGCACCCCGGCTTCTGCATGCAGGGCTGACAGCAGGTTGTGAGGTGGCGCCAGGTTCCCTCGGATCCAGATCCAGAATCTGGGGTTGGGAGCCCTCTCCCTGTATCCTCTGCCCGAGCCTCAGGGCAGGGTCAGATGGTCATTGGTGTCATCCCACAGCCCCGGCCAAGAAAGCCCCAGAGCCTGCCCCAGTCGTGAAGCCGGCTGAGGTGGGGCAGGTGGAGGAGGAGCACTATTGTGACATGCTCTGCTGCAAGTTCAAGCGCCGCCCCTGGAAGACGTACCGCTTTCCCCAGAGCATCGACCCGCTGACCAGTGAGTCCTGGGTGGGCCTGGGCCTTGCCACGGCATACTGTGTGAGGGCAGAACAAGAGGGAGAAGCCGGGGGAGTGCAAGCCCCGAATAGGAACCTACTATCACACCCACCGCACAGACAAGGAAACTGAGGCACGACTAGTTAGTCAGACCCGGGAGCCCTGACCCTTGGCCAAGTCTGCTTTCTACTCTGCTCGTGCTGGCCCCTTCCTGGATCTATTACTCTGAGCAGGAAAGGGCAGAAATTCTTCTACATCTAAAGTGAATTCCCCTCATGTCCCTCTTAGCCCACGTTCTATTCCTCAGGAATGACAACCCTTCATATGGGCACGGCGCTTTACAGTTTACGAAGAACCTCCCAGCCTTTCTCAGCTGACCTCTCCTTGGGGCTTCCCTGGGGAGGCAGGGTGGGTGCCAGAGAGAGACCCTCCCATGGTCTCATCTGTGTCCTGGGGGCACAGGGCCCCTGGTGTCCACCGGGCCTTGGAAATGACCACATGACTACGATCCATCCATCCATCCACCTGTCCATGTGTCCGTCTTCTATCCATTATTTACTATTGTGTATTTACTAAAGCAGGAAATACATTTTTGGAAATATTTCAATAGGAAACAGAGCGTAAGTGTTTTCTAGTTAGCTGCCTATTATCTAATAATGCCCCCATAGCCTCTCTTCGAGTATTCTGGTTTACTAGGGCCTAGCAGTGATTTATTTTTGAATCAAAGATAGTTTTATACACACACCCCCCACACACACACGCCAGTCACAGAAGTGCCGCATCTAGGAACAGACAAGTGGAAAGAAGGAAGGCCCTTCCCTAATCCTACTGTGGAGGAGCCCTCCTCCAGCTGACATCTAGCATGTTCCTGTCCCTCCACTCCCTGCAGACCTGATGTACATCCTGTGGCTGTTCTTTGTGGTGCTGGCATGGAACTGGAACTGTTGGCTGATCCCCGTGCGCTGGGCCTTCCCTTACCAGACACCAAACAACATCCACCTCTGGCTGCTGATGGATTATCTATGTGATCTCATCTACCTCCTGGACATCACCGTGTTCCAGCTGCGCCTGCAGTTTGTCAGAGGGGGAGACATCATTGTGAGTCCCGGGCAAGTGGAGGCGGGCAGGGCGGGGGCAGACCCTGCAGCCAGGGCCTTCGGGAGCCTGCCCCCTGTTGCTGCTGCTGCTGCGATAGACGAGACAAATGAACAGGATCTCGGGAACATCTGCCCGTGCCAGGATCTCCGTAACATTTGCCTGTGCTATTTCAAATTACACGCACCAAATACTGTTCAGGGGAGAAATGGTTCCTGGACCATCTGATGGAATGAAAGATGGAAAGTGGACCAGAGAAGGACCTTTAGGTGGATCTGATTCGAATCCCAGCACTACCATAACTAGATGCAGCCCCCCTGCCACCTCTGAGCCCCAGTTTTCTCATCTGTGAAATGGGGATAGTAATTGTTCCCGCTTCATAGTGCTGCTGTGAGGGCAGATTGAGATGATGTCTGTAGAGCGGCCAGCGTGGGGGAACTGCTGGCCAACAATGCTTCCTGGGGGTCCTGCAAAGAGCATGCTGCTTGGACCCATGTGAGACCCTGTGCCCTGGTACAGGCCCTGCTTACTGGGGAGGAAACTGAGTCCTGGTTTTGACTTGGCAGTTGTCCAAGCCCACCCCAGCTAGATTCCCATCTCCTAGCTGGACATTCAGTTTTAGGCTCATGCTCTTAGCACATGGGTCTAAGGAATGTCCACGCTGCTCCCACGCGGTCAGGGATGAGGCTCTCCGGCCATCTCACGGTCGGTCGGTATTCTGTTTCTTTTAGACAGACAAGAAGGAGATGCGGGACAACTACCTGAAATCTCGTCGCTTTAAGGTGCGTGCTGGGGGGGGTGGGAGCAGGCGAGCTTCTGCTGGGTCTTGGGAGGCAGTGTGTCTGGGGACCCTGGGTGCTGTGGGGCTGGGGCGGGTGTGATGTGGTTCCCACCAGGATCACTCTGGGTGGGCAAACACCGGCTTGTTGGTGGAGTGCTCTGTGCCCCCTCCTGGGACATTCTGACTGCACTTTTCCCCTGAAGGTAGAGACCTGTCATTCCCCGTCCCCCCAACCCCTGGGGCGGCCCATTTCATACACTGTGGTGTCCCACTGGGATTTCAGATGGACATGCTCTGCCTCCTGCCCTTGGACTTCCTGTATTTGAAGTTTGGCGTGAATCCCCTCCTGCGCTTGCCCCGCTGTTTGAAGGTAGGCTTCCCACCGGAGACCTCGGCTCCCCCAGGCTCTGCACTGGCCCTGCCATCTTGAGCTCTGCCCTGAGCAGCACTGGGGAGCAGGGAGGGTGGGGGGCACTTCAGCGTGTGTGTGGGGGGGGCGGGATGAGAAGTTCCCTAAAAGTGTTAGCGCTTCTCACTTGTGCTGCGTGTTAGGTATTATTCCCAAAGCTTTACGAGTACTTACTCCTCCACCCTGTGAGATGAGTGTTTAGTACCAGCATTTTACCAGAGAGGTTCAGTAACTTGCCCTAGGTCACACAGGTCGGAAGGAATGGAGTCCGGATTTGAACCCAGGCAGCCTGCCTCCACTGTCTATGCTTGCATTAATTATTAAGAAACAACAGGGGGACTTCTGCTTTTTTGATGGTGTGCATCTGAAAGATGGGGACACTGAGGCTTGGAAAGCTTGGGTCACTTGCTCAAGGTCACAGGAGCCAGGAAGTACCCAGGAGAGATTTGGATGTGCAGCCCAATACCTGTTTCTTCTTTTAATTTTTTAAAAGATTTTATTTATCTATTTGAAAGAGAGAGAGAGAGAGAGAACACAAGTGGGGAGGTGGGGAGAGAGAGAAGCAGGCTCCCAAATGGATTTTTCTGGCAGATCAATTAAATTCATCTCTCTCCTTACGCGATACTGTTGCCTCTTCTCCAAAACGCTAATGAGGGAATTCACAAAAAGAGGCAAACACAATACCCTGAATAACTTGGAGAAACAGGACAGAGGAAAATAGGAAGCAGGCAAGGACCCTGAAGAGAAGACAGCACATCGTGTTGGAATTGAGCGCAGATCCTACCGCTGGGCTCCCCGGCTGCCCAAGAGGCAGGGCGAGCCTGGAAGCAGCACCGGTCTTATCCGACATGACATGTGCCAGCCCCCTGGGGGCTACAGAGGTAGGTTTCTTTAGAGCCAAAGTGCAGAGCAAGCAGAGGTTTACTCCCCACATAGTGGTGGGATCCACGTCTGGGTTCACGTGGTGGTGGTGAGCGTGTATGACTTATGTGTCTGATGTTTAGCACGACCCCAGGACAAAATTCTAAGGGTAGCCTAAGGGGAGAGAGATCCAAGCCCCCAGCCCCCAGCATCCCCCCCCCCAAACTCTGGGGGGACTTTAGAATGACTGCCTGGAGGATGACCAGTACATGGCTCAGGGCATTTCCCTCACCGTTGCTCTCAAATGTCAAGCAATACATGTGCCAGGTGTTGCTGTTATGAGTATGCTCTGGGCTCAAATCCTGCCTCTGTCACTTAGCAGCTGTGTACTCTGGGCAGGTGACTCAACTTCACGAAGTGCCAATTTCCTCTCTGTAAAAGGAGCATGATACCACATAGCTCACGTGTAAATAAATAAGGAGGCCGTGTATAAAAAGCAGAGGTGTTCGTGAAGAAGAGCAGTCACTACTATAATTGTATTATTATAAACAAGCCTTTGAAGGATCTAGGTGAGGGGTGGTAGGGATGGTGTTTCTTTGTAAAATGGTTTCCTTTATAAATAGACGTTGAAAACAGGGTCCTAAACCTGAGATGCATGTCCCCCTGAAGATGTCACGATGGGCTTCGGATGGTCTCGGAGCCCCCCTGACACAAATGCAAACTGTGAGAACAGGATGGGATGTAATTGCTGTGGGAAGAGGGGGGGGTCACAGTTTCCAGCGGATTAGTAAATGGGGTTCCTGGCCACCACCCATGGGAGGGCTAAGGACCTCTGATTTGTGAGTGTCACTGCCCAGCCTCCTGGGGGGACGCTGCAGAAAGAGGCCTCCGTTCTGGGAAACAGGCTGGAGAGGGGAGGGTAGCACACCCCCCATGGACGGCGGGCTGTCCTCATGCTTTGCTCTTCTTCCCAGTACATGGCCTTCTTCGAATTTAACAGCCGCCTGGAATCCATCCTCAGCAAAGCCTATGTTTACAGGTGAGACACACACGCATACACACGTGCGTGTACACTGGCCGTTTGCAGCAACAATGGAGCAAGGCATTCTCTACTCGTATTTCTTCCCCTTTCAAGCTCCCCTGGCCCTGCAGGCCCAGTGCTACCGGAAGCCAGGCCTCTTCCTGGCCCTTCTCTAAAGGGATGTTTGTTTTTTTAGAGAACCAAGAATGTCCCATTTCCCCCAATTGTGAGGAGAGCGCACAGAGGTTCCTATGTACAGCTCGCCACTGTTTCCAGGGAGCCGGGCCTCATTTTGATCTCAGCTCAGGGAACTGGGTGCCTCAACCTGGCTCGAACATAGGGGGGCTGTGTGTAAGGACGGCGGGCCAACTCTCGTCGGGGGCACTAGACCAGCCGGCCACACTCAGGGACAAAGCTCCTCCACGTTGCTCTCGAGTGGCGCTTCTCTACACTCATCTGTCCCTTCTCTGGCCCTCTCCAAGGATACACCCCCTCTGTCCTTCCTGCCCCCAGAACCATCTGCACATGGAACTCAGGGCCATTCCAGCCCCTGGCCTTGACGATTTGCCATTCACAGGCCACCATCCCTAACTGTCCAAGTCTCAAAACAGCATCCAGTTGGCCCAGTCTGGCACCGGCTGGTTCCCATCAGCCAGGTGTCCATCCTGGCAGGCCAAGGGACAGGGCCATGAAGCTCCAGCAGGGAGATGTCTGAGGCGGGTGTCAGGGGAGGTGAAGGTGGGCTTGTTTCCCACAGTCCCCCTGGGTGACAGATCATGGCCACCCTTCCCGTTGCTGTGTTCACACCTTCCCTTCTCCCGCAGGGTCATCAGGACCACGGCCTACCTGCTCTACAGTCTGCATGTCAACTCCTGTCTGTATTACTGGGCATCCGCCTATCAGGGCCTCGGCTCCACTCACTGGGTTTACGATGGCGTGGGAAACAGGTGAGCCAGTCACCCTCCTGGGGCTCTAATCCACAGAGAGTCCTGGAAAGAGGTCCCATTGCTGCCATGAGAAAGTATGAGGACCATGTGTCTGTGTCCTCACTGAGCTCACGTTTCCCGAGCACCTGCCATGTGCTAGGCAGAGTGAGGCACAGAAAGAAACTAGACCTGCTAGAAAGATCCTTTCAGCCTCCTAAAGCCTAGTAGAGTTGGCAAATGCACCTCACGTGTGCGCCTACTTCTCTACTCCATGGACACAGCCAAGTGGGAAGGAGGCCAAAGCACACTTCCCAACATAGCTCCCTGGGCGTCGCTAGCCATGCGGGAGCTGGCAAACAAGGTGAAACCTGCTTGCCAGACCAGAGAGCTGCCATACGTTGTGGGACGTGTTCAAACAATGACGATGTCAATGGTACTTCTACTAACCCGAGCAGCGAGCCCTTACAGCAGAGAATGCTTATTCTGTACCAGCCCTGGTTCAAGTACTTAGCAAAGTAACTCATTGAATCCTTCTAGGAATCACATGTGATAGGTACATCATTCCCATCTTACAGATGAGAAATGACTTCCCAAGGTCGCACAGTTCGTTCATAAGTTCCAGAGCTGGGATTTGAACCTGGGCAGTGTGTCTGCAGTCTTAACCAGCACACCATCTGCCTGGTGCCAGAGAAGCATGGGGAACGTGGCACAGGACAGTCAGTTCCAAAAAGCTGCATTTGATTTTGGCCTTGGTAGGTGGAGGGAAGGGGCAGAGAAGCCCTGGGGGAGGGAGCAGCAGAACAAAGGTGCAGAGTTGCAAAATGGTGGAGTCAGGGCTCTGGGAGCCCTCTTGTGTGGTGGCAGGGGCTACCCAATATCATGGCCACTAGCCACCAGGGGCCACCAAATATTTAAAACGCAGCGTGACTAAGATGTGAAATACACACGGGTTCAGAAGATATGAAGAAACACGTCAACTGCCTTATTACTAATGCCCAAAACTGGGATCCCTGGGTGGCGCAGCGGTTTGACGCCTGCCTTTGGCACAGGGCGCGATCCTGGAGACCCGGGATCGAATCCCACGTCGGGCTCCCGGTGCATGGAGCCTGCTTCTCCCTCCGCCTGTGTCTCTGCCTCTCTCTCTCTCTCTCTGTGACTATCATAAAAAAAAAAAAAAAAAAAAAAAAAACTAATGCCCAAAACTTTGGTTATGCATTGAAATGATATTCATTTTGATACTTTGGGTCACTAAAAAATGTTATTGAAATTAATTTCACCTGTTTCATTTTACTTTGAGGAAATGTAGCAACTGGAAAAAGTTTTAAATTCTGTATGTGGGTCTCATCATATTTTAATGGGATAGTGTGGTTCTGAGCCATGGGGACCCCAGTATGGGGTTCTTCTTTGCTGTTCTTCATTTCATATAGATTTATTCTGATTATTAAAGAAAGATCAGGAATATTCTTTACTCTATTTCTTGCATTCTAAGATGTAGTCCATTCTGTGATGCATTTTTGAGTCAATACAGCTTTCTGCAAAAAAAAAAAAAAATTACAACAAACGTACCCATAGATTTTAAGAGACATCCCAGTTTTAGAAATGTGAAAATGTGGAAAAATATGTCACCCACAGGGATATAGAATAGCATAATATCATGCATATCTGTCCATCGTTAATTTTTTTTAAACCACAATAGTAATATCTCTGCCGTGCAGAGAGGCCAGTGTTTATTTGACTATGCCCTCATCGTTGGGCTCTGGAGGTATGCCTCCAGTTCTTCTGCCTGACCCGGGATGCTGGAGTGAGCATCTTTGTCCTCTGACCTGAGTGTTTCCTCATAATAAATTCCTGAAGGGGGAATGGCACGGCCAAGGATATGAACATTTCTAAGATTAAAAATATATATATTATTTTTGTAGTTAGTACACTATGTTTTTTAGAGCAGTTCCAGGTTTAACAGAAGAGCCGATGGGGAAGTACAGGGAGTTCCCGTGTGCGGCCACATTTGTAATGGTCAGATGGATGTGGAAAGCTACCCGGGCTACCCTCTCACCTCTTGCCTCAAAACCTTGGAAGCAGGAAGATGACAGGGCCCAGGGGGATCTCAGAAAGATGACTCTGATGGTGATGGTTGAGGGGAGGATGGACCAACAAGATAGGCAGGAAGCCCAGGGACCTGATAGGAGGAGCAACAAAAGGCCCTGACAAAGGGTTGGTATGATCAGGGGGAGGGAGGGCCATGTGGGAAGGTAAGCAGGAACACTTGGAGTCCAGATCGGATGTGTGAGCCTGGAGAGCCTGGGCACAGACTTTAGGAGTCCAGGGAAGGGAAGAACAGAAGCTATTCGTTAAAACTCGTTCTGTGACCTTGGTGGAGGCCCCTCCCTTCCTGAGACTCAGTTTCTCTTCTACAACTTGAAGATGGTGTTACATTCAGATTTCTTCTTTTTAAAAAAGACTTTATTTATTTATTCATGAGACACACACACAGAGAGAGAGAGAGGCAGAGATACAGGCAGAGGGAGCAGCAGGCTCCATGCAGGGAGCCTGATACAGGACTCGATCCCAGGCCCCAGGGATCACGACCTGAGCCAAAGGCAGGCGCTCCACCACTGAGCCACTCAGGCGTCCCTACATTGAGATTTCTTGTGGGGAATGATAAACTAATGTGTGCAGCATGTCCAGGTCATGCCTGGACAGGAGTCAGTGGCCATTTTCTAGCTACAGTCATTCTTACAGGGAAGCTGGCATACCAGGAGAGAGGTTCCTAACTCGGATCCAGACACGTAGAGGGTGGCCCCACCACCACCCTCCTGGAAATTGGAGCTAAATTTTGAGGACATGCTGGCTTCCTGAAGGAGAAGGTTGCTAGCTTTCCTTAGATTCACAAAGGGGTTTGTGCTCCAACAAGCTAAAAACCTAGGTCCCAGGATTGAGCCTGGCACACCTATCATGGGCAGGCCTGGGATGGAATGGCAAGCAGAGAAGGGGAAGACAGGGGACAGCTATCAGGGACTTCCTCCTGCAGGGACCTTAGAAGGGACACTCTGTCTTGGCAGCACTGCTTTTCTCCAAACAAAATCCTACAGGGAACCCCCAATATGTGCAAAAAAGCACAAATAGTGAAGGATCCCTCCAAAAGTCCAATATCATGGGTAAATTACCTTCAAAGTAGTGACCGTTTGTTGAGTGTCTGCTCTGGCCCAGGGGCTTGAGGACCCAAGCTCACACCTATGGGGGTCTCCCATCCTGCTCTGCTTCTGCCTGGCCTGGAGCACGCAGGGGTCCCCACAGGCCCAGTAGCAGGGAAGATGCCAGGACTTCAAGCCCCTGAGATGGGCCACGCCAGTAGAAGTTTTCTCCAACCAGAAAGCGTTTGGGGAGAGGCTTGGGGACCTTGCTCCCATGCCTTTCTGTTGGTGGCCTAGGGGCACTCCCTGAGCTCCCAGACAGGCGCTCCCCTCCTTCTCTGCTTAAGGCTGCTTTGCACGCCCTCTGGTGGCCGGGGGACGGTATGACCGGGGCTTTACTGGGGAGACCCTTGCTCTGAGACGTCTAGTACCAGGGCGGAAGGAGGAGCAGGGTCGCCCAGGGTTACCCAGCACCTCACCCCAGGCCTCCTAGCTCGTAGTCAGAGGCGAAGACCCCTCCAACATAACTCCCCAGTAACCTCCGCTCCGTTTCAGGGCTCCCTCCCAGGGCTCTTTGCACGATTTCGTGCTGTCCATTAGATGGTGAGCTGCTTGAGGACACAGGCGAGTCTGTTGTTCCCTACTGCGGGCGCGCGTGTGGCCGGTGCCAGCGACAGAGAAAGCTCTGGTAGCGGACGTTTACTGAGAGCTCATCATGTCCCGGGAGCTCTTCTAGCACCTCATTTTGTCCTCACGATCCCCCTGTGAAGGATGTTCTATTGCCATGTCCATTTTAGGAGAAAGAAGCCAAGGCTTGCTGAGATTAATAATTTGTCCAAGTTATGCAGCTAGGAAGTGGTGGAGCTGGGTTTGAGCCCAGGCAGTCCCATCCAGAGCCCATGTTCTGACCACAGCTCTGCAAAAATAGCTGGTGAACAGAGCCCCAGGGGGGAACCCGATTGGGGTCATCATCAGACTGGGTGATCTTTGCCAGCCAGATGATGGTCTTGGTTTTGGTGCTGAGCAGGGACCTCAGAAGTGTGGGTGTATCAGGGGCAGGCTCTGGACACCTCCTGCACGCCCAGGGAGGAAGACAGGACAGCTGGGCTTGTCCTGTCCTTGAGCCTTGCTCACCTCACCACTGGAAGGCACAGCCTGAAGGTGTGAACAGATGTATGAAGGACTCTTACTTCTCTGTGATAATGAGATAAACTTGGGGCATCTCCTATGCCTTCTACCACCCAGTAGGACCCTATCACCCAGACCTCCCTTCCTAGGTCCATGCACTTGTGTAGAGGTGGTACTAACAGTGGGTGAAGCTCCGAGAAGCAGATGACAGCCTGAATTCTAATCCCAGCTCTGTACCTGGCCAGCTGGTGACCATGACCGTTTCCTTTGCCTTCTGGGACCTCAGTTTCCCTATCTGGAAAAGGAGTGGGAAAAGCAGAGTGTCAGAAAAGGTAGTCCTGATATGTCTTTCAAGTGCAAAGTCGCTCTTGCTTTCCATGAACCAATGTGGCGGGATGGCAAAGGGAAGTTAGTGGAAATTGAAAGAATATAGAGGGAGCCCAGACGTCAGGAGTCAGAAGACCCTGGTCTATCCTCCTGCCAAGTCTTTCTAGCAATCTCCTGGAGCCTCAGTTTCCACATCTGTATATGGAGGTGACAACATGCCTCTGCATCTATGAGCACGCTCGGCAAACCGCAGGGCTCTGTGGGTGTGAAGCTGTTTTCCTTGTACTTAGAAATAAAGCGTTTGCATCTTGCACAGCTGTCAGAGCCAGGCCACCCAGGCTCAGCAGGGTGGGGCCTTTGCTGACCGAGGTCCCCTTCCTCTTCTCTCTCTAGTTACATTCGCTGTTACTACTGGGCTGTGAAGACCCTCATCACCATTGGTGGACTGCCTGACCCCAGAACGCTCTTTGAAATTGTCTTCCAGGGGCTGAACTATTTCACGGGTGTCTTTGCTTTCTCTGTGATGATTGGACAGGTAGCTGGGTCACCAGTCTGGCTTGCCACCCACCCGTCTGCCAGGGCCCCTCCCACTACTGTCAGAAATGTCACCATCTGTGGCCATTCCTTTTGGACTAAGTCTGGGAAAGAGCACTCGTCCTAGACTCAGGAGCCTGGAGCTCTGGGACCTGCTGGGTGAAAGGGGTGGGGGTGGGGGTCTAGGTCCCAATCTTCTCTACCGTTGCTTCCATTGGAAAGGTCGGTCCCTTTGGGTTATCTTTGCGGAGCTGGGCTGAATGGCTGTCTGCAAAGCCTGGGGATTTGGACTGCTCCCTTGGAGAGAAACCCCTGGGGGTGTCTAATGTGCAGGGGGAGGGCTCCATCTCATATTCTATTCAGTGCAGGAAGCCAGAGTCAGGCGGCCTCAGAATTGGGTCCTGCCCCAAGCAGTAGTACATCAGGTTCACATTTCTCCCCTGAGGTCAAAGTGGCTTTAGGCACCAAGGGGCCAGGTGGGACCAGAAGCTGCCCAGCCCAGCAAGGCCTTTCCTCCTGGTGGGGCTCCAGGGCCTGAGGCTGCTCAGGGGGTCAGCAGCCTCGCTCCTGCCTACCCCTGTCAGCAGCCTCCCTCCCTCCTGATCCCCCTTCCTCGAGCACCCCTCGTCTGTGTAGAGTAAACGTGCTCATGATGCACAGCCCCAAAGCCCCACTCTGACCCTCGACTCTTCCACTTTGCCCCTAGATGAGAGACGTGGTGGGGGCCGCCACCGCCGGGCAGACCTACTACCGCAGCTGCATGGACAGCACAGTGAAGTACATGAATTTCTACAAGATCCCCAGGTCCGTGCAGAACCGTGTCAAGACCTGGTACGAGTACACCTGGCAGTCCCAAGGCATGCTGGGTAAGATGGGTGCTCTGGGTGCCACCAGCTATCCCCCGGCCACCTCCTTCTGGGCCCCTGCCTTCCTGGCCCCTGCCTCTGCCCTGTGTCCCTGAGGTCCTGAGCACTGGGGCCTCTTGGCTGTGGCCCCAACATTTTCAAGTGAGGGGGGCCTAAGGGAGGCCCATGAGGTACCCCCAACTGGGCTGTCAGGAGACCCCTGAAGACTTGAGGTGCCCTGCCCCCCATCACCTCTGAAATGTGTCCCCGTCAGAGATGGAAGTACGGTAGGACTCGGGGCAGGAGGAAGGCCCCTCTCTTTCTCTTCCATATACATACACACATACACATATTTTTTGGTGGGTTTTTTGATGTTATGCTTTGCTTCTGAGATTCTTTGGCCACAACGATGCCTTTAATTCACCACCGTTTCTGCTTTCTTGCCAATGATAGGATGGGCTCAGTGACCCTTGTGAAGTGGGGGAAACTTACCTGTACGTTGTTTTCTTTCTTTTTTTTTTTTCTTTTAAGATTTTATGTATTTATTCATGAGAGACACTTAGAGAGGCAGAGACACAGGCAGAGGGAGAAGCAGGCTCCATGCAGGGAGCCCCATGTGGGACCCGATCCCGGAACCCCGGGATCACACCACTCCACCACTGAGCCACCCGGGTGCCCCTGTACATTGTTTTTAAATGTAGTGAAGTTTTCGTGAATCCTAATGAAATTTTTAATTAAATTTGAATGTGCTACTTATACGTTAATTAAGTCACACATTTTTAACCCCAGTCTTTTTTTTAAATCTTGGGGTGCTAGTAATTTTGTTTTCAGAGCTTAGACGTCATTTTGAAGGCCCCTGAGAAGCCAGTGGGCCACTGACACTGTGCCTTAGAACCCCCTCAACTGTCTCAGCTGATTCAAGGGCCCCGCTGCTTCCACGCGCTTCCCTCTCTGAAGAAGCCACACTTCAGCTCCAAATCTCCTGAGCCGAGGGGTTGTCAAATCTGTGGACAGTGAGTGGTCGAGCCTTCGCTGCTATCCGCTGCTATTGCACTCAGTCTGTAAAGACATGTTGCCGTCCATCGCCTCATTCTGTCCCAGTGACAGCCCTGTGACATCTGAACCATTGCCCTCTTCCACACGAAGGAGCCACAGGAGAGGGCCAGGGTCGTGCAGATCCACACTTGAGCCCATAAATAATGGTGGTGCAGCGGGAGGGGCGTCGGGATCGAGGTCAGGCAGTGCATTTCCTGTCCCTGGCCTCGACATTCATTCTGTGCCAGGCGCTCTGCTGGGAGGGGCGGACCCCATCATGGGCAAAACGCTCTCGGCCCCTGCTCTCCTGGGACGGGCCCTGGACCCCACAACTGGGGTGGGGGGCTGATGCCATTTCCCCTGGGCTGCGTGGCTGTGGGCAAGTCACTGCCCTCCTGAGCCTCCCTTTCTGCAAAGTGGGGATTATAATAGTGGGGACCTCTCGGGTTGTTGGGAAGATTTACTAAAACCACCTTTGTAAAGCTCTCTGTAAAAAGTGTTCCATATACTTCAGTTCTCGGGCTGGTGGGAAGAAACCATTGCAATGAGGGGTGTGATCAGTGCTACAGCACAGAGACTGCTAAACAGGATGTCTGGGCATGGGGATCTCCAGGGAAGGCTTCTTGGAGGAAGTGACGTTAGTCCTGGGGTCTGAAGAATGAGTAGAAGTTAACCAGGGAAGGACATGAGGGTGTTCCCTGCACAGGGAATAGCATCTGAACAACCCAGAGAGGGGACTCTCCCTGTATAGTATGGTCCGGGGGGGCAGAGGAATGGTGTGGCCAGGGCCCCGTGGGAGGGTGGGGCAGAGGCCTGGATGTGCCTCTGACACTTGCCAGGGTCTCCTTTCCAGACGAGTCAGAACTGATGGTGCAGCTTCCAGACAAGATGCGGTTGGACCTCGCCATCGACGTGAACTATAACATTGTCAGCAAAGTGGCTCTCTTCCAGGTATGGCCCCCCCCCCAGGACCCCCATCCCCGGGCTTCTGGGAAGGCCCCGAGGCCACATCGTCCCCTAAACAGGCATTCTTTTACCCTCTTCTTGGGGACAGGGCTGTGACCGGCAGTTGATCTTTGACATGCTGAAGAGGCTTCGTTCTGTCGTCTATCTGCCCAACGACTACGTGTGCAAGAAGGTGAGTGGCCCGAGGCAGCTGCAAGACAGTCTGGGATTTACAGTGCACCTGCCTGCTGGGAGCTAGGCTGAAGGGGGTGCCTTCGGAGGCCTGGGAGTGTTGGCAAGCCCAGGGAGAGCCGCATCCCTGGGGAGGGAGAGCTGACCCCAGGGTTCCCGGGTTGTTTGGCATGAGGAGGCTTTGTCTGGCTCCAGGCATTGAACCCAGGTGTGCCTCAGGCTCTGCTCAGGACACAGGACCAGGGGCACTGGGACGAGGAACCCCGCTTTCCAGAAAAGGAAAGTAAGGGGCCAAGCAGGAGGTAGGGCCTTGACTCTATAGATGGAGCTGCTTCCAGGGTCTTGGTCTTCCTATCAGGAAAATGGGGCTGGGGTAGGTTGGGAGTTGCAAACTGGTGGCCTTCATATAGGAACCAGCCCATACATTGTTTTGTGGTTTGGGGTGTGGGGTTTTTTCCCCTAATTAAAAAAAAAAATATATATATATATATATATATATATATTTATTTATTTGACGCAGAGAGAGAGAGAGAGCCCAAGTAGGCAGAGAGGCAGGCAGAGGGAGAGGGAGAAGCAGGCTGGATGCAGGGCTGGATCCCAGGCTCCCCTTTCCTCCTAATCTTAAAAAAAAAATGTTGGATCAGTTCCCAACCTTTAAAAAATTTGAAGGTCTTACATAAAAATCCAGACTTCTGGCTGAAAACTGAGCTCCACTGTCCCAAATAGCAAGAGTCTACTGGAGTGAAGAAGGGGTTGCTCCTGAAGGCGGGACATCACCCTCCCTCCTGATTCCATAGGCCCCAGCCCTCCCCACTGCCCTCTACCAGGCTCCCTTCATTCCTTAAACTGCCCATCAGATCCTAGAACACATTTGGATTTGAACCTGGGGCTACACAGTGTTGAGGCCCTTTCTGCTCCCATTCCCTGGGATACACGGTGAGACCAAGGTCACCTGTGAGTGGGTGGTTAGGGTGGAAAGGCAAGAACTCAGATTTCAGCTCCCCTGTTACAGAGCTCTTCAGGCTGGGTGTGTGTACAGGGGTGAACATAACACCCAAGCAACCCCTCTGAGACACAGGAAACCCCAGCCCAAGAAGGCCCCCATGCCAAAGTTGTATGCTGTACAGTAGTGAAGTTTCTGGAAGCAGAGAGCCGTGGGGACTGAGGAGACAGTGCTAGAGATGGTTGAGAACTTAAAGCTGCAGCCCTAGAGGCCAAGAGGGGTTTGGGCGATTTGTCTGACACCGGGGCTACTTCCTAGCTGTGCACCTTGGGGCAGTGGCTTGCCCTCTCTGAGTCTCTCGCTTCTCATGGGTAAAGTAGGGATGTTGCTGGTACTCCCTCCTGGGGTGGTTGTGAAAATTGAATAAGCTGTGCCTACAGAGTTTGGCACCGTGCTGGCAGAGTCGGTGCCACTGCCGCTGTTACTATCCTTGGGTAATGTAGAACTTGCTGGCAAAGGAGCAAGACTGAACCAGGTGGTTGGAGTTGGCAGGGGAGAGTTGAGGAGAGCACTTGATGAGCAAGTGGGAATGGCGCCCTCTGCTGTCCAGTTTTGCGCTGCGCTGATCTTGCTGAGATTGGCAACCCCCTCCCCCCACCTGTCGCTTCCCACCATTGATTGCCCACCCCAGGGCGGTTAGTGAGGTGAGGGTGAGCTCTTTAGACCCTTCAGCCCTGTGTCAAATGGGACGCAGAACAGGGACATGAAACTTTCTTCCTGTTCATGCACGTGTGAGACGCTCAGGAAACGTTTGTCGAAAGAGTACAAAGTGTGATCAATTTATCTATTTTGCTCTCTCTCCTTTCAAACATTCCAGGTGTGATGGACATGTGGCAGGGGACTGTGAGGGCATGAGGATTGGAAGGTGCATGGTAGACTGGGTGTTTCTGATTGCAGTCTGAAGCAAGCCATTCATTCATTCATTCACTCATTCGTGCACGTATGCATGCACGCTTTCATTCATTCGTTTGCTTTGATTTGGGATTCAGACCATTGCATTCGTTTGCTCCAGCTGCTCCAACCAAGTATCAGAGACTGGGCGGCTTTAGCAACAGAAATGCATCGTCTCTCAGTTTGGGAGGCTAGAAGCCCAAGATCAAGGGGTTAATTGGGTTGGTTCCTTCTCAGGGCTGCGAGGGAAGGGTCTGCTCCTCTCTCCTTGGGTTATAGATGGCTGTCCTCTCCCTGTGTCACTTTGTATCATCTTCTCAGTATAACTGTCTCTGTCTCCGAGTGTCCCCTTTAGAGGGACACCAGTTGTATTGGATTAGGGGCTCACACAACTCCAGTAGGACCTTATCTTTATTTAATGGATGACGTCTGCAATGACCCTATTTCCAAAAAAAGGTCACGTTCTGAACAACGGGGGGTGAGGACTTCAACATATGAGGTTGGGAAGGACACCATTCCATCCATGGCAGCCATGAGCTCTGGACCCAGGCTGTCTGGGTTCAAATCCCCGCTCTCCCTTGGCCTAGCTTTGCGACCTCGGGCAAAGAGTTCCTGCCCCAGAGCTGTTGAGGATTGAGCAGACCTGGGACTTGGAGCAATGCCCCGCACAGGAAAATGTAGCATGAGCACTGGACTTCATTACTGATGCTGTTATCATTCCTCTTTCAGTTAGCAAACACTTACCGAGCTCCTGAAGTGACATGTGCTAGGTATCAATTTATTGGATGAACCACTGTTAATTTTCTCCATGCCTCCGGGCCCTCCACTGGCGTGTAGAATCAGGAATTTGCAGAATGCCATCACACATGCACCTCCTAGCTTACCTAGCTTACTTCCCTTTCCATCACATCACTAACTCCCACGTAATCCTGTCAGTCAGGCAGGCCGGGGGTGGCCACTCTCCCCAATCCACGGATGGGGAAACTGAGGCCCCAGAGGGGAAGTGACTGACCCTGCACCGCACACTGAGTCAGTGGTGGGGCTGGATGCCATCCTAGGGTCCTCTGCATTGCACCAGCGGCCTCCGGGCCCAGCCCCGCTGCCTCTGTGGTCACTTTTGGTAATGGCAGAGGGGCTCACCCCTTCTCTGTTTCAGGGGGAGATAGGCCGAGAGATGTACATTATAAAGGCAGGAGAGGTGCAGGTGTTGGGCGGCCCTGATGGGAAGGCAGTGCTGGTGACGCTGAAAGCTGGATCTGTGTTTGGAGAAATAAGGTCAGAGGGGAGCTGGGGTGAAATGGGCGGACCTGGGCTCAAACTGGGGTGGGGGGCTGTCCATGGGAGGGAAGACCTCGTCCTCAAGGGCCCTTTGGTGGAAGGAGGCCACTGTGGATGCTGACATATGCAGGGTGGGCCCTGGCTCTCGACCATGTGGGGCCTCCACTGCGCTCCGGGAAGCGGGTGGGAAGGGACATTTTAGTGGATTCTAACCCCAGCCTGCCAGGTCTCACCTCCTTCCTTCTCTACCCCAGCTTACTGGCTGTTGGGGGCGGGAATCGGCGCACAGCCAATGTGGTCGCCCACGGGTTTACCAACCTCTTCATTCTGGATAAGAAGGACCTGAATGAAATTTTGGTGCATTATCCTGAGTCTCAGAAGTTACTCCGGAAGAAGGCCAGGTACATTTTTTTATTTAACAACAACAAAAAAATCCATATATTACGTCATTGTGCATTTCTTAAGGACTAAAACTTTCTCTTACATGGCCGTAGAACCTTTATCAAAATCAGGAAATGTGCTGTTGAAACGATGCTATTATCTCATCCCCAGTCCATCTTCAAATTTGGCCGATTGTCCCAATTATACCTTGGGTAGCCTTTCTGGTCTTCTTTTCCATCTCTGGATCCAGTGTAGGACCACTGATTACTTATTAATTACAAAGAGGAAAACGTTATAGCCTTGGTCTTCACTCTCTTTGGAGCTGGGATTGTCCCTCAGCCTTTTTCCATCTTGAGTGATTTGAGGAGGACAAGCCAGTTATTTTGTAGACTGTCCCTTCATTTAGCTAATTTAGGTTTAGCTGATTAACTTCAGGTTCTGCAGGGGGGCAGGAATTCCTCAGAAAAGATGTTGTGGGGTGCCTGGCTGGCTCAGTTGGTAAGGCATGCCACTCTTGAATTCAGGGTTATGAGCTCAAGCCCGACATTGGGCATGGAGCCTACTTTTTAAGAAGTGATGTTGTGTTTTTTTTTTGTTTTTGTTTTTGTTTTAATTTCATTGGGACGCCTGGATGGCTCAGCGGTTTAGCACCGCCTTTAGCCAAGGGCATGATCCTGGAGACCTGGGAGTCCCACATCGGGCTCCCTGCGTGGAGCCCGCTTCTCCCTCTGCCTGTGTCTCTGCCTCTCTCTCTGTGTGTCTCTCATGAATAAATAAATAAAATCTTAAAAAAATATATTTTATTTATTTATAAGGGAAAGAGAGAGAGAGACCAAACACACACACAAGGGGGAAGGGCCGAGGAAAAGGGAGAAGCAAATTCCCTGCTGAGCAGGGAGCCCAACGGGCTCCATCCCAGGACCCCAGGATTATGACCTAAGCTGAAGGCAGACGCTGAACCGACTGAGCCACCCAGGCGCCCTGCGATGTTGTATACTTAATGCAGCATGTGGAGAGGCCCAGGATGCTGGCTTCTCCCAGTATTGATGATTTTCCTTTTGCTCACTTGGTTAAGGTTTCTACACTCTAAAGTTAACGTTTTCCTCTTTGTAATTAATAAGTAATCAGCAGGGCGTCACTCTGAGGCTATCTAGACCTCCTCTCCTGTTTCCCATCAAGCAAGCCTTCACCTGCTACCGTCAGCATTCCCTGAAGGCTCGTTGCTAAATCAGTGGTGGCCACCATGGGTGCAGCATGGTGATTTTTTCTGATTCCATCATGCCTTCTGCATTTATTAGTGAGCATGCTACTGTGAGGGAGATCTTTCCTCTTCTCTCCAATTTCAATTTATTTGTTTCTTCATTTGTCTATATAAGTGTGGATTTGTTTTGTTCTGTAAATATCCTGTTACAATCATTATTCTGGTGCTCAAATTGTTGCAGATTTGGCCAGCAGGCATCTCTTCGGGCTGGCCTTTGTGACTCTTTGTTATGTCCTCTAAATATTTTAGCACTTCCTTGCTCACAAATACAATTAGACTCACTGGGTTCATCTTGTGACCTTCTGTCTGCCACATCCCTGGAAATGGCCATTTCTCCAAGGAGACTTGATTCCTTGCAGGTGGGAATGGGTTTTAGAAACCTCATGGCTACTAGGCTGCTCCTAGGCTCCCAAGTGGACAGAGCTGGGAAACACATCTGCATGTCCACCTGTGTACATAAATGCAGATATACATATATGTACACACATATAAATATATATATACACATATATATCAACATCTATTTTCCATCTGTATCTATATCTGTGTCTATCTAGCAATTTCAGTCCAACACCACAGAGTCCTTTCTAATCTCCTCCTTTCCTATACTTTGTAAATTCCTTCTTCAACACTGAGAAATTTGGCACTCACTCATTTGTTTAGTCTCTTTTTTAAAGATTTTTATTTATTTATTCATAGAGACACAGAGAGGCAGAGACACAGGCAGAGGGAGAAGCAGGCTCCATGCAGAGAGCCTGACGTGGGACTTGATCCCCGGTCTCCAGGATCACGCCCTGGGCCACAGGCGGCGCTAAACCGCTGCACCACTGGGGCTGCCCTCATTTGTTTAGTCTTAGGATACAGACAAAGCAGTTGCAGAATTGCTATCCCAAGGCACTGGGGCAGTAAGGGTTGGGGTATGGAAAGCCTTCTCAGCAAAATTCAGTATTTGGTGCCGTTCTTTTTGTCTTCAGCTAAGTACCCGTGAGGTAAGCATTGTGTTCAGACTTATTTCGATTAGTTTTCTTTTTCCTCCCTTTAATGTGGTGGTTTTGCTTATTTGAAACATACCCAGACTTGTGTGTTTTGGTTTGCACTCCATATTTTATGATTCTTCCCACTTCAATCCTTGTTGACTTTTTGTTGTCTTGAATATGTCAAGCATTAACATGGTACCAAAAGTCATAATGCAACAAGGCCTAGAGAGATGTCCGGGTTCCCCCCACCTGCTGCCCCTGGCCGTCCATGAGCCCAGTCTCATTTGTTTCTGCTGCTTCCTTAATGTGTTTCCTTTTGCAAAAGTAGGTAGAACGGTGAACATTTTATTTTTCCCATGTTACACAAAACGTAGCATACTGTAGATTTTCTTTTGCACTTTGCTTTTTTTTTTTCCACATGACAACCAACCCAGAAGATGTTCTTTCTCAGTCCATAGACAGCTCCCTCATTCTTCTGACAGTTGCAGAGCATTCCTGGGAAGGGGCAGTAAGGCCATTTCCAGTATTTTGCCATTATACGCAGCTCCGTGAGGAATAACCTTGTGCATCTGCATTTTGTACTGTTGAAGAGTGGGTAACTTTTTAAGAGAAGCAGGTCTTTGTTTTCAGACCCTTAAGATCAGATTTCCAGTCGAGTGAAAGAGGCAACACAGTGTGGTAGAAAATCCACAACAGGCTCAGGAAGCTGATGGAGCTCACACCTTATCTGTAGTATGAGGTACTGGCTGTGTGGCCTTGGAAAAGTCACAGAAAAGTTAACTTCTCTGGTCTCCATTTTCTGCAATTATGTAAAATAAGGGTATTAACCCCCTATTTTGTTGTTGGGAAGCTTAAATAAAATAAGTGTGTGTGAATATCTCCAGCAGGGTACCCGGCAGGTGGGAGAACTCAATGAATATTCATAATGATAATTGCTCCTCTTTACCCATCAAGTACTCTCTGTAATTTTGCCATTGGATAAAGCCTTTTAAATCTATATATCCTGTTTTTCTCTCCATTGTCTTTTACCACATATTCCCATTTTCTACCTCATTCTATGAAATGACACCATAAATAAACTGTACAGAGAATAGTCACCATAAAGGGAACTCAGAGTGCACAATCATTGATTGAGTACATAGTTCTAGGCCCTAGGGACACAGCAGGGACCAAATAAAGCTTGCCTCCTAATGAGGGAGCCCGACCATGGAGAAATGAAGGATTCTGTGATGTGTCAGCTGGGGACAGGGCTGTGAGGAAACAAAGCCACATTGAGGAGACAGAGGTGATGGAGGGAGTTATCTGAGATAAGTTGGGCAGGGAAAGCCATTCTGAGGAGTGGAATTTTAGCTGAAATCCGCACAGACTGAAAGAGTGATAGGATTGCTTGCATGGAAGAGCATCCTAGTCAGAGGCAACAGCACATGGAAAGGCTCTGCAGAGGAGAGAGTGTGTGTGTGCAGACCAGCCAGAAAGTAAGTGTAGCTTGACGTGGGATGGGAGAGGTCCAGGGGATGAGATCGGGTGGGGCCTTGGAGGTGAAGTCTTACAGTGGCTTTGGGTTTTACTCTGAGGGAGAGGGCAGCTATGTACGGTTTTACACAGACAAGCAAATTGATGTGACTTAGGGGTTTGTTCTTGTTGTTTTAAAACAAGATTTTATTTATTTATTCATGAGAGAGGCAGAGACACAGGCAGAGGGAGAAGCAGGCTCCCTGCGGGGAGCCCCATGCAGGACTCAATCCCAGGACCATGGGATCACAACCTGAGCCAAAGGCAGATGCTCAACCACTGAGCCACCCAGGTGCTCCAGGACTTAGTTTTAACAGGACCCCTTTGGCAACGCCAAGAGGGGGTGATGCTGTATTGGTGAAGCATAATACCCACAGGATGCTGGCATCCTCTGAGGAAGGAAGCTGCCCTGTAACTCATTTTACCTGTTTGCTCTTAAGGAAGTCACTGGGCCCTTCCAAAGGCTGGTCTGTCTGAACTTCTCTCACAACATCTGCCTGCTTCCCCCTACTCACCTGAGAAACAGGGAAGTACAGTCTGTGCTCATTATTCACGTAGCTGTGATTCTGTGTCTGTAACTAACCTACTCACTAAAATGTATTTGTAACCCAAAAATCAGTACTCGTGGGCATTCCTAGTAATTTGTGGACGTGCACAGAGCGGTAAAAAATTTGAGTTGGGCCCTAAACTCATGTCCCCAGCAAGAGTTAAACAAGGTGACACTCTGCTTTATTGTTTCAGCTCAGAAGCATCTGAACACTTGTAAACAAGTGTCTTTTCATGGTCTATTTAGCACCACATTTTTCACATTTTTGTGATTGTTGTTGGTGATTTTGTGGGTCCTCATTTCAGTGTCAGTGAATCAACTGGATGTCTTTAAACAGAAATATACAAAGTTTTGATCAATTGATGAAATGTAATGAGAGGCTCACAGCAACCTAACCCTGTATTTCCCCCCCAGAAACAATGGTTCGGTGTTTGAGATTTCAGTGTTTGCGGGAACTCTACAGAATGACACCACCGCGAATAATGAGAATCAATTATGTCTGAGATCTGGCTCCAGTTCCCCCTGCCCTCCCTTCCTCCCCCTGCCAGAGGAGCAAGGCTCAGGAAAGCCATGCGTGTAGCCCAGCTACCCCACTCCTTTGGCTGGGTTAGGTGAGGCTCCTGACCCATGTGTCAAGCCTGAGCCCCTTTGCTGGAAAAGGCTGAGGTCCCGGCCTATGGCAGCTGCAGGAGAGAGGAGGAGCCGCGGGGCCTTGCAGCAAAAAGGCCTTGGGACCAGAGCTGTAGGATGATTCATTAGAGAGCCTGGTTCCCTGGACAGGCAAGCGTCAGGACAGAGGCAGGGGATCATGCATGAGCTCTGACCATCAAAGGAAAGACAATCTGGGAACCACAGAGCCTGGGACATCTGAGCTGGTGAGAGTCATGTGAGTCATGTGTGGGATTCTGGTTCTAAGCTACCTGCTTTACAGATGGGGGACCTGGGGCCCCAAAGAAGTGAAGTGCTCAGCTGTCTGGCTTGGCCACTCTAGAAAATGGGGCTAAAAGGTTTCACACATGCCACTTTCTCCAGGGATGAATGTGTAATCCTGCTTATAGGAAAACGCATCATCTGAAAACGAGGCTCAATTTCCTTACTCTGGAAATGTCCCAGAGGCCAGTGCAATGTTTCAAAAGAGAGACTGCCATTAGCAGTTAACAAAAGTCCCACAGATAGTTCTTTTGTGTCATTTTTGTATCAATCTTTGTACCACCGACTGTCATGCTGTGAATGATGGCCGAATAACACAGGTGATAGTACCAAGCATGAAGAGGCCTCTGATGAATTATCATGTTTGTGTTCTCCTAGGGAAGCCCCAGCCAGAAAATGCAAGTCTTGGGCAATTAATATCAATATGCACAATTTAAATCCATTGCTTCTGATTAGATAAGCAGCCAGTAATGGCCTCATTTTTAAACAAACAAGTTTTGCTGGAGCCCTGGTGAATGAATTTGACAATTAGGAGTCGAGGCCCACTAGATTGCAGATGAAATTCATTTGTTCTTGAGCCAAACCACTCATCACATATCTGTAGCATGAAAAAAAATTCCCTATCAAAGGCTGGGGCTCTGTTGGATGGAAGATCCTATCCCTACTTAGAGAGCACGGGAGCGCACTGCATTTAGATCTGGGATTTAATTCTGGCCACTTCGTAGCTGTGTAACCTTGGGAAAATTATTTACCCCTTCTGGTCTTCCATGTCTTTATTCGAAATGAGATGAAAAAAAATAGGGACCTACGTGGGAGGATTCTGTGGGATTTACAGGACAATGTATGTACCAGTTATCTGTTGTATAATAATCTTACCACCCATTCAGTAGCTTAAAACCACACATATGTATTACCTCACAGCTTCTATGGGTCGGAAGTCTGGGACAGCTTAGGTGGGTACTGGCCAGAGCTGAGTCTCATCTCATGTCTCCCC